>NC_138132.1:71847115-72383795 GCF_964188305.1 Podarcis bocagei | reverse complement strand
TGACAAAAGCAGGGGCTGGGAATGGAACCCCAGGTGAAGTGGTCCCTGCCTGTGGACTAGAGACCCTTAAGTACATAGTCCATTGATGGGAGCCAGACAACGGCTGGAGGTGTTGATAGTTGTCAAGGGGCAATTTTGTGGTTTGAGGGAGTTGCCGTCCTCCACAGAGGATGGTTGTCGTTCCTGATCCTTTGGCATTGACCTTGCTGGTTTGCAGATAACGCAGATGATCTGCAATGAGGCGAAAGGGGCTACTTCAGTAACGTAAAATCCAAGCAGCCCACCAGATTTCTTTGTTCAGGACTCACAGCATGAATAAGTACTGGATGTTCAAAACCACCATCCGGGAGGGTGGTGTACCCCATTGGGGTTGCCATCTAAATTGGGGTGTGTGGGTGTCTGTTTCTGGAGGACGTTTTTAAATGGGGAGAGTTTGGGGAAAATACTCCCTTGAGCCACCCACAAAACACCATTACTGGATGGCCTTAGGTAGAAAATCTCAATAGCCTCTCCACCCTCAGAGATTTAATAAATACATCATCATCTGCTATTTTGTAAGAGCAACCAAAATATGTTGTTTGGGGCTTTGCTTCACAGTCTCTTGAGCGAAGCCAATGATGGCATAACTGGCAGTTGGAGCCAATAATTTAGCCTGGGGGGACTCTCAGCTGTTAATGGCAAGACAGCAGAAACGAAACATGGGGCTCCTTGCTCTACCCATTTCCTCTAGAGTAAGGACCCCTCACCACAATAGCTATTTCTGGTATCCCAGCGAACTCTTCGTTGGTCAAAGGCGGCTTTGATGCATGCTACCATGGGAGGGATCCACACCCAGTGTCCAATTCCAAGAGCCCTGAAATGGATCTTGTTAAATAGGCACATTCCCATCCCATGTGCTGAGCTCTGTTTGCCATTCCATCACCTTGTTCTTCCTCTTACCTCAACATGGCAGATAATCCCTTCATGAAGGTGTCTGGGCTAAAAAGCTGGTATACAAAGCCTGTCTTTTTAGGTAGCATCTCAGATGTCACCATGAACAAAATATGAAACTAGTAGCATTCACTTCTCTTAATCTCCCATTGCAGAGGGGAAGGGGCCATGGCTCAGTGGTAGAACACCTGCCATGCACGCTAGTGGTCCCAGGTTCAATCCTTGACAGTTCAGCGTAGGGTTGGGCGAGAGCCCTGCCTGAAACCCTGGAGAGCCCCTGCTAGTTAATGCAGACAACACTGCCTCTGACTCGGTAGGAGGCAACTCTCTGTGTCCCAAGAATCAGGGAGAAGAAATATTTAACCCTCTCTCGCCCCCCCCCCACGCAAGGGTCCCAACGTAAGTAACCCATCCCCAACATTTAGGGGAGAAGGAAGCTAGAAAGCAGGTTATTCAGCCTTACAACTGTGGTTGGCAGACTTTTGTCAAGAAGCTGTTTTGCATTTCTTCAGCCAGCAGATGCAGGAGCTTTTGGTGGTCCACTGATCTCAAGACCTCCTGCCAGATTTCCTCGTAGTTGCAGTGGATGGAAAAACAAGAGCAGCTGTTGGATCCATGGGTTCAGGGATGGTCAGTTACTATGCTGAAAGAGCCATTTTATTCTCTGGGCAGCGGTTCAGGAGCCAGAAGAGTGTTTTGCTTCAGCCACCCTTTCACCTGCCTGGCAAATGGACTTTTCCATTTGCTGCCAAGTTACAGAGAGGTGAATGCGACTGGTGAATACTCTTGACTCTCTCTGCACCTGTGTATTTGCAGCTGGAGAAAATGAGCACCAATTTCATCCCTTGCTGCCTGGCCAAGGGGAAAGAGGGCTGCCCCTGCCTTCTCAGCTTCTGCTCTGTTGCTTTTTAAAAAGAACTTAATAATGGCTAGTGTACTAATGTGGGAACGCTCCAAAACCTTTGCCAGTTGCCACAAGGCAGAAAATGATCTGGGATCCAGAGGGAGGCTGAGATTGGGAAACTCCTGACATGGTGGGGTAGGGTGGGGGAGAGCCAGTGTGGTGTAGTGGTTAAGAGCGGTAGACTCGTAATCTGGTGAGCCGGGTTCACGTTTCCGCTCCTCTACATGCAGCTGCTGGGTGACCTTGGGCTATTCATACTTCTTTGAAGTCTTTCAGCCCCACTCACCTCACAGAGTGTTTGTTGTGGGGGAGGAAGGGAAAGGAGAATGTTAGCTGCTTTGAGACTCCTTTGGGTAGTGATAAAGCGGGATATCAAATCTAAACTCCTCCTCCTCCTCCTCCTCCTCCTCCTCCTCCTCCTCCTCTTCTTCTTCTACCTGGCCTCCCCACTCATGGAGAGACTTTCTGAGCAAGCCCCACAGATTCCCAACCCACCTCAGATATTTCCCTCACTCCCAGTACAGATAAAGGTAAAGGTCCCCTGGATGGTTAAGTCTAGTTCAACTTTGGGGTGCGGAGTTCATCTATCTCCTCGCTCTTTAGGTAATCTCTTTCCAAACCCTGATGACCATTTTGCGGGTGCTTCCAGACAGCCTGCTCATTGAACAGTCATCCTGATTTGTTTGCAGGGTGATTAGACAACATTGGCTATTTAAAGCACATTTAACCTGATTTGTTTGTGGGGAGGCTAGATGGAGATACATCAGTGCAAACATCCCACACTTCCCCCATCCCTCTGCATCAGTTCAATCTTTTTTGGGAAGCAGGTTAAACTATGGAATTTGCTCCTAGAAAAGGCTGTGATGGCCACCAACTTGGACGATTATAAAATATGATTTGACATATTCATGGCAGATAAAGCTATCAATGGCTACTAGTCACACAAGGGCTGTACTTTGCTTCCATGGTCAGAGGCAGAGGTATTCTTTCTGAATACAGTGGTACCTCTGGTTACGAACTTAATTCGTTCCGGAGGCCTATTCTTAACCTGAAACCGTTCTTAACCTGAGGTACCACTTTAGCTAATGGGGGCTCCCGTGCGATTTCTGTTCTCATCCTGAGGTAAAGTTCTTAACCTGAGGCACTACTTCCGGGTTAGTGGTGTCTGTAACCTGAAGTGTTTGTAACCTGAGGTGTTTGTAACCTGAGGTACCACTGTACCAGTTGTGGGAATTGCAGGAGGAGTGATTGCTCTTCTACTTGGGTCCTGCCTACAGACTTCCCAGAGGCGCCTGTGTGGCCTCTGTGTGAACAGACTGCCGGACTAACGGGGCCATTGGCTTTATCTAGCAGGCTCATCTTACCAGGTTGCTTTTCTCTATCACGCCACAAGAATAAAGAGGAAACAGTCTTTAAGCTTGGCCCTTATTTTGGATTCTGCAAGTAGCTGGATTCCCCCTGAGACACCTTACATTCTGTAGCTCAAGTGAAGTTCTGTATCTGTGGGGATAAGTTATTTGGTTCTTCTCATTGCCATTAAGATTATTATTATTTTTTAAAGTGTCTTCTCCAAAGAAAAAGAACACCACTAGATGGTAGACTTGCACCATGTAAGCCCTTGAGTTTGTGAACCATTTCTTTCTCTGGGAGTAAGACAGAATCCTTTCTATCTTGTAGTAAGCTATTATTTTAAAGTTTGTACTCACTGAGGAGAGCAGATAATTCTAATGAGGACCCCTAGAATTGCATATTATGGATGACATGCACCGTGGGTATCAGCCTTTTGTGAAAATGTGTAACAGGCATATTACAGGCATATTCATGTGAACTTTGTCCAATATTGTACAATGAACTAATTATCTTTTAGACGATCTCTCACAATAATTATTTGTCCGTTATCTTCTCTTCTAAAACCATAACACTTTGAGTTGCAAAGGAATGTATATAATCTAGTCTTTTGATGTGAGACTTCCAGTACAAGCCCTAAGCATTACTTTACTCTGAAGTAAATCCCGATAATCTCAATGACTAAGGAAGTTTGCTTATGGTTGCAGCCTTAACCAACTGGATTTTCATTCCTCTTCCCCCAAGGTAGTTCTGATGGTTAGCCTGTGACCCAATGACAAAAAACCTGTGATTTTATTTTTACAGCTGTCTGGGTTGTTATGCTAATCATCTTGGTAGCTTGTTTAGCTCATGCAAATAGTGATTATAAACACTGGATTATAAATAGATTTTCAAAAATTATTGTTTGTCTTCTTTTCACAAATTTGATCCTAGCTTACCTCTTCTTAAAGCTAGGTCTTAACTTCAGTTAAAGGTAAAGGGACCCCTGAGCATTAGGTCCAGTCGTGGCCGACTCTGGGGTTGTGGCGCTCATCTCGCTTTATTGGCCAAGGGAGCCAGTGTACAGCTTCCGGGTCATGTGGCCAGCATGACTAAGCCGCTTCTGGAGAACCAGAGCAGCGCACGGAAACGCCGTTTACCTTCCCGCCGGAGTGGTACCTATTTATCTACTTGCACTTTGACATGCTTTCAAACTGCTAGGTTGGCAGGAGCAGGGACCGAGCAACAAGAGCTCACCCCGTCGCGGGGATTTGAACCACCGACCTTCTGATTGGCAAGTCCTAGGCTTTGTGGTTTAACCCACAGCGCCACCCGCGTCCCTCTTAACTTCAGTTAGTCTACTCTAAATTGGACTAGGATTGGGTACAACCCACAGTCATTTTGTGCTCTTGATGGTATAAGGGCACCCCACTTTCAATCCTGTTTGCACCTACTAAAGTTTTAGGGCACTCATACTGCTTTGTTTCCAATCAGTGCATGTCCTATAGCTCCCTGCTGAAATCCTGTAGCTTTTCATAACAAAAACATTGCAAGGTTTTTCTGTCCTGGTATCCTGCAAGAGCGCACCTCCAGATGATGAAAGAGTGCCCCTCCCAATGTAATAACTCCGGGTAAGAATAATGGGGCAAATATTAAAACTGCTAGAACACTCCTGGATGGCTAATAGAGCATGAGACTCTTAATCCCAAGAGTGTGGGTTTGATCCCCACGTTGGGCAAAGGATTCTTGCATTGCAGGGAGCTGGACTAGGTGACGCTTGTGGTCCCTTCAAATTCTACAATTCTATGATTTCCAAAGCGGAGTAGGGTCCGGTATGGTTTCAAATTGGATGAGAGGCTGCATGTTGAGATTCCTGCATTGCAGAGGGTTAGATTAGATGATCCCTGGGGTCCCTTCCAACTTTACAATTCTGTGATCTCTGTAAAGTTTGGACCATCCAGTATAAAACCACCACTGACGCACTTTTATTGTGCCAACAAAAAAGTCAGGAGGGGCTACACACACACACACACACACACACACACACACACACACAGGAATATGTTTAAGTATTAATTCTGGAAGGCTGTTGTCTTTCTGGGCAGATTGATGTTTTATCTGTACTTTGTGTTGTTCTGTTTGGCATATTTTCACTGTACTTTGCTTGAGTTGTATAATAACAATAATTATGATTTAAACTGTAAGCTGCATATACATTGCAACATAGGAAGCTGCCTTATGTTGAGTCAGACTACATTGGTCCATCTAGCTCAGTATTGTCTACACTGACTGGCAGTGGCTCTTCAGTATTTCAGGCAGAAGTATCTCCTTAAATCTACCTGGAGATGCTGGGAAGGAGAAGAAGAAGAAGAAGAAGAAGAGTTTGGATTTGATACCCCGCCTTTCACTCCCCTTCAGGAGTCTCAAAGCGGCTAACATTCTCCTTTCCCTTCCTCCCCCACAACAAACACTCTGTGAGGTGAGTGGGGCTGAGAGACTTCAAAGAAGTGTGACTGGCCCAAGGTCACCCAGCAGCTGCATGTGGAGGAGCGGAGACGCGAACCCAGTTCACCAGATTACGAGACTACCGCTCTTAACCACTACACCACACTGGCTCTCCACACTGGGGCGAATGAAGGCGTTGTGACACCCGTGGCGGGGTGTCGCTACGTAGGGCGCATGTGTAGTGTCACTACGTACTGTGCATGCGCTGTACGTAGCGCCGCCGCACATGTGCTGTACATAGCGGTTTGCTGGCACCACCGCTCCAGCGCCATACAGACGGTGCCGGGATTGTTGGTGCTGCTGCACATGCGCTTTACATAGTGCTTTGCCGCCGGTGCTGGGATCCTCTGCTCACAGCCGCAGCCACAAACAGAGGATCCTCTACATGCGGCTGTGGCGGGGTGAGCCCCGTGGGGTGCCTTCTTGTCACCCACCCAGACATGGCACCCGGGGCAAACCGCTCCCCCGTTGCGACACCACTGGCTGGGAATTGAGCCTGGGACCTTCTGCTTGCAAGATAGCTCTATCACTGAGCTATGGCTCTTACCGTAGAGAGCTGAGAAATAAATTCCTCTATAATAAAAAGTAGGACTCTGTGAAGCAGACGGAACTCCAAACAGGTGTAGCTTGTTAGCCAATAAACACCTGCCTAATCATAGTAGAATTGACAATAGTTGCCTAGAATGGTGTTCAAACTGAGACCTTGGAGGAAGACTCCCAACCTCTCACAGGAAAGAACAGCTGCCAGGATTAAGGTTTTTGCCTTTTGCTGTTCTGGAGCATGATTATGCTCATCAATTTGAAGCACACAGTCTCTGAAGCACAGTCTCTTTTAGCTGTCTGACTCTTCACCTCTGAAATGTTCTTTATCAATGCATACTTATTTTGTTTTTAGTAAGGGGCGATCTCAGCCTTACTTCTGGATTAACAGATATAGGACTGAGGGTGTTAATCAGCTGCAGGCTTGGTGATTCTCGCAACAGCAAGTGAGTAATACCATGATGGCCCCATTGTACAGTTATCGAATGAACCAGAGAAGCTAAGCTGCTTCTTTAGAGCTGTGGTGTCAGCTGAGATTGTAGCTTTATGCTCCAAGAAGGATGTTTCCCTTATCCTTTCCCTGCTTTGGGCCTGTGACTTGGGAATGCTGATTCCTTTAGGTTTAAACTTTGCTATTCAGCAAATGGATTAAGGAGAAGATAGCAGCAAGCAATGCGTATCCTCTCAAAATCTGTTGAAATCCACGGCCAGTCAATGTAGACAGTATTGAGTTAAATGGTCTTGACTCATTATAAGGCAACTTCCTTTGTTCCTGTTAAAAAACCCTCTTAATTTAGAATAATGGGAGACTAGAATCTTATTTTTAGAACATCTCCTCTGCATGCAGACCCTCCAAGAGTTCCAATTTTTCCAGATTTACAGAAGCTGTCCTGTTTTCTGTTTTGATCCCGGATTGTCCTGCTTTTCCTTAGGACATCCCTACTCTATTTTTGGGACACAGGTGGCGCTGTGGGTTAAACCACAGAGCCTAGGACTTGCCAATCAGAAGGTCGGCGGTTCGAATCCCTGCAACGGGGTGAGCTCCCATTGCTCGGTCCCAGCTCCTGCCAACCTAGCAGTTTGAAAGCATACCAGTGCAAGTAGATAAATAGGTACCACTGCGGCGGGATGGTAAACGGCGTTTTCGTGCCCTGCTCTGGTTCGCCAGAAGCGGCTTAGTCATGCTGGCCACATGACCTGGAAGCTGTACGCCGGCTCCCTTGGCCAATAAAGCGAGATGAGTGCCACAGCCCCAGAGTCGGTCACGACTGGATCTAATGGTCAGGGTCCTTTACTCTATTTTTATCAGAGAAATATTGGAGGGTAAGGAGTTATGCCACCCATGAGCCAAAGAGGTAAATAACTATACAACCTTTAGAAGACATCTGAAGGCAGCTGTGTATAGGGAAGTTCTGTTGATATTTAATGTTTTATTATGTTTTAATAAATTTTGGAAGCCACCCAGAGTGGCTGAAGCAGCTCAATCAGATGTTTGGGGTATCATCATCATCATCATCATCATCATGGAATAGGATGTCCCTATTTTCATCGGAGAAAAGTTGGAAGGTATGCACATGCAGAAAGTCTCAGGTTCCGTCCCCAGCATCTCTAGGTATGTCTGGGAGAGTGAGCTCTGCCTGAAATCTGGATGAGTTGCTGCCAGTCAGTGTGGGCAATACTGAGCTAGTTGGACCAATGTTCTGACTCTGTATAAGGCAACTTCATATTAGCTTTGGCTATTAATCAGAGACAACAAGGAGAGAAGCTTGTAGCTGCCTATTTATGTAAGGATTTTTTTTGTCTGGCAAATAGTGTTGGGTACTGGACACAATTCTGAGTCCAAACCAATATAGTTAATAATGTTGAAAGGAATCGGCTTGGCAGTTAACTTCTGGGACAAACAGACAATATTTTCATTCATTATTAACTGAGAAACAAACTTTCTTTTTTGAACAGATTTTGCACCCTGGGATATATTTAGTGGAATGCACCCTTCTCCATTTTCCAATTTTGCCGCCTACAAATAGGGTGGAAAATCTCAAGTGCCCATTTTTCACTCAGTCCCAGGGTGCTGCTGTTCTGCCGGTGCACACATTGATCTCAAATCCACTTTATGATTCTATCCTATTTACTTAATGTCAACTGTGTGTGTGTGTGTGTGTGTGTGTGTGTGTGTGGAATTGGTGGCTGAACATGTAAACTCCTGTACAAGCAAGGCTTATGTCCAAATGTAGAAGCCTTGAAAGCAGTGGACATCACCTCTATGCTTTACCTCCACTGTCAGAGGCGTTATGCCTCTGAATCCTAGTTAACAGGGAATTGCAGGTGGGCAGAGGGCTCTTGCACTCATGCCTTGCTTGCAGGCTTCTGAATCCCGGTTGCTGGAAAGGGGAGAGTGCTGTCAGAAGTCCTCCTTGCAGACTTCTGACACACACCTGGCTGGCCACTGCAAAAAAAGGATGCTGAACTAGATGGGGCATTGGTTTAACCAAGCTGGCTCATCTTAATGCCAGCACACCTATTTTATGCCAGTAGTTCCTAAAAAACAAGGAAACCCTGGGGACGTGGCACAGTTTTGGTGAATCTCTGCAGCTCTGGGGTTTAAAACTCCCCAGGAATGAAGGGATACCCTTTAAGTATCTTAAGTATCTGGAGCTAAAGCATTCACCACCCGCTTCCAGGGCAAAAGCTCTGCATCAGTCAATGACTCTCACACCTCACTCTTCTCAGGGTCGTGTTTCGTCTGGGGATTTTATAATCAGTGTTGATGACACATCTCTGGAATGAGGCTGAGGCATCTGCATTCCTTTCATGATTGAGGGTTGGTGGGTGGGTGGGAGAGATCTGGTGCATGCTTTAAGCAGGACTGCCTCCACGTTTGGGGACACTGGGTTGATGGGTGTTTATACTATGGTTACCAGATTTTTTTTCCAGTGAATCCAGGGACCCCCCCTTTTTTTTTGAAGCTGAGTAGCAACAGGGAGTCAGTTGTGGGGATGGTGAGGCAAAAGACCCTGGGCCCAAGCACACATGCATATTGTATAAAGGTGCAAAGCCCTTCTTTCACACCCTGTGAAACATAAATGCGCAGAGTTTTTAAAAAACTGGGCAACAGTGTGCTGCATGCCCGTGACTCCCGGGCCTCCCCCGATCTCCTGCCCCCTTCCCCCTTTGTTTTGACTGATCAGGGGAGGATCGGGAGTTATGGGCGGGTGGTCGTTGCCCAGTTTTTTTAAAAACTCTGCACATTTATGTCTCACAGGGTGCGAAAGAAGGGCTTTGCATCGTGCCTGGCAGAGAAACCGTGTGCCTTGTGCCCTTCCTGGGCAACGGCGACCTGCCCATGATTCCCGAACCTCCCCCGATCAGTCAAAACAAAGGGGGAAGGGGGAAGGGGGAAGGAGATCTGTACTGCTGGATGTCCCCGGTTCCCCTTTGGCAGTGGTGGCAGCAGCAAGCAGCTCCTGAAGTCAGCCAGAGCCAACTGCACTACCAGGCTGGCTCTGGGCTGCTGAGGCTGCCGCTGCCACGTTTCCTGGGAACAGATTTGCAAATCTGGGGACATTCCAGGGACGGAATTTGTCTGGGGACAGATTTGCAAATCCAGGGATGTCTGGTAACCTAGTTTATACTGATGTCAACACCTCCAGGCAGAAGACCCCCCCCCCCTCGTGACTATGTCCTGTAAGGCCCCATCCACAATATGGATTTAAATCAGTGTCCCACCACTTTAAACAGCCATGGCTTCCCTCAAAGAATCCTGCAAACTGTAGTAGTTCCTTAAGGAGTGCTGCGACTCATATTCTCTCCACAGAGCTACAGTTTTCAAAGTACCCTGGGAAGATAGATAGATTTTTAAAAACCTCTATAGGAATTCCCGCTCACTGAGGGGAATAAGGGTCTCCTAAGAACTCTCAGCACCCTTTACAAACTACAGTTCTCAGGATTCCTTGGGGGGTAGGAAGCCATGAGTGTTTATAGTGGCATGATGCTGTTTCACATGCAAGACGCTAGATGGGATCTAAGTTGAGCTGTCTTTCAGGGCGCTGTCGAAACTTAAGATAGCAGGGGCCAATGAGATTTACTGTGTTAAAAAGAGAAGAAAGGCAGACGTCAGTCCTGCTGGGCTTTCGGGCCAAGGCAGCCTCCAAAGGATGCTGAGTGCTGATGCGAATCCTGCATCCTTTAGATCCCCTCCCCAAGTATTTTGCATTTCTCCCTTTTGATTCTTGCCTATTGATATTTTAGTTGTGATGTGAGCAGCAGGGGAAGTAGGGCAGAGGGAAACAGTGAGCGTTCGACGAAAAACCGGGGGGAAAGGGAAGGGTGGTAGCTCAGTGGTAGAGTATTTGCCTTGCATGCAGAAGGCCCCGGGTTCAATCCCCAGCATTTCCTGATAGGGTTGGGAGAGAACCCTGCCTGAAGCTGCAGAGAGCTGCTGCCAGTCAGTGCAGACAATACTGAGCTAGATGGACCAATGGGCCCCATCAGCAGAAGACAGCCTCCTATGTAACACAATTATGACGTCTTAGAGGTTCATTTGAAAATGGATTCAGATTTTAGGAAATTCCTTCCTTTAGTTGGCAGGGGAAGCGGGGCCAAAACTCTCTGGTGTTCTTGCAATATATTTGGTTGTAAGCAATTTCTCTTTTTAATTGGGCACCTTCTGTGTATACTTTCCCAGGCTGCCACTTCCAAGCTGTTAAGCAACTCCAGTGCTCTGACTTGGAGGCGGGATGATTTACAGCTCTGTCTATGGGATGCTCAGTCTGATGCTAGGTGAGGGCAGAGCTGTAATTTGCAAAGAGGTTTCTGGGCTCTGAAGCAGCAAGAGGGAACCTGATTGATGAGCAATTTGCTTGTTGCAACACCATGAACTGGGGCTTTCTTGTAGTCCTCCTTACCAGGCAATGAATCAAGACATTCGTGGAGTGGGGAAGACGCTTGCACAAGGCAGCTTATTATGGACTTGGTGCCGATTACGCTCTACTGTTTTCTTCTTTTGGTACTGGCCACATGATGTTGCCATCATCAAAATGGCATCTCGTGCTTTTTCTACATTTTGTCCAAATTTCACCTTTCTGCAGAAAATCCCAAAAGTAAAAAACAACCTGCAGTACCTTGGCAGTCCCTGCCACTGTGGACAGTCCATAGCACATGCTTTCTTGGGTGGGCAGTTTGTCATGTGCCACGAGTGACTAGGAATGGCAGCGTGGGGGAGAGAAATCCAATCCAGTTTGCACTCAAAAGTGATCTTATCTAATTGGAGCTTTCTGAAACAATAAGCGAGCCAAAACACAGCCATCCTTTGAAATTTACACTTCTTCGAATTTTGTATTGCGGTTTCTCCAGCCAACTACCGTGGACAAAAATGTACACAGTAGGGTAAGGCGTGCATGAAAATGCATCTATCTGGTGAAAAAAAAGACATAAAATATTATATAATATCTGGGAAACCGTTTTGCAAAAATTCGTATGTTAGATAGAGTTGCATACAGAACTGTGTACATTTGGAAAAATTCACACTAGTTTGCCGTTGAATTATCATGTGTGTGTGTGTGTGTGTGTGTGTGTGTGTGTGTGTGTAACGCAAACTGTTGTGGAAATGTGGAGAACTGAACTTAACACTGGGGTGGAAAATGAAAGACAGAGAAATATAATAATATAATAATAATTTATTATTTATACCCTGCCCATCTGGCTGAGTTTCCCCAGCCACTCTGGGCGGCTTCCAATCAAGTGTTAAAAACAATACAGCATTAAATATTAAAAACTTCCCTAAACAGGGCTGCCTTCAGATGTCTTTTTAAAAGAAGATAGCTGCTTATTTCCTTCACATCTGAAGGGAGGGCGTTCCACAGGGAGGGTGCCACTACTGAGAAGTCCCTCTGTCTGGTTCCCTGTAACCTCACTTCTCACAATGAGGGAACCACCAGAAGGCCCTTGGCACTGGATCTCAGTGTCCGGGCTGAACAATGGGGGTGGAGACGCTCCTTCAGGTATACTGAAATGGACATAGTGGTGATGTTTCAGTAGGTTGCCTCTATTACCACACTCTGGCTTCTGTTTCCTGCTCATATGAGATTTGCATGAGACCTGTAATAATAAAATAAATGTCTGGGTCAGGGTCTGTTTATTGTCCTTTGCCCTTCAGTCCTTCTATAATTTCTTACCCTCTGCTTTCTCAACTTAAAGCACCAATAATTCCTGTTGTGCTGCTAGTGTGTGCATGCCAAATTATTCCTCAGCCTCTTTTCATTGTTTTTGTTTTTTAAACTTCTCTGAGAGTTTGCTGCAGCAGGCGGGGAGGAATATGAGATGGCCCCAAGTCCAGGCATTGCAATAAGTAAATTAGATCTCCTCTTGCTGTGCTACAGATCCCCCTGCACACCTCATTGCAAATTATAGCTCTGCAGATGTGGTGATCGGAACTCATGGTGCCCAGCGCTCCTGGTTGTACTGTGGATAAAGAAGAAACAAGGGTCTCCATGTTGCTATTGTCCTGCTATTAAAAAAATAAAACCAAAACCTTCTTTGATATTGCAGGGACTCTTGGATGGGTTTGTTTTTGGTGAAAAGCAAGAAGGGGTTCAGGACTCCCCTGCCTTCAGCAATGCAATCTGATCTCTGGATGCTTTAAGCTGAAGTTCTGTATCAGTTGGAAGATGAAGGCTGGGAATTGTTTTAATGTACTGAAAGACCGGGAAGCCCCTCCCCACCCCACTCAGAGCACTGTGTAACCCCAGATCTTGCAGACAAGCAAACTGCGGTTTAATCCCCAAAACTAACTGAGGGAGGAGTGACTGAGGAGGGCCAGGGCAAAACAAAACGCCAATAATATTTTCTGTCAATACTCCACCAGCTGGTGTGGGTGGCAAGCAGTGGAATATCAATGAATTAGATGACCGGGGGTGGGGAGAATGGGAGTCCGTATTCCAGGCCACCCACAAATAAACATCAGACCAGAGTTATATGTCGTGAGATAATGCGCTACTATGGAGATGGCCAATGTTGGAAGCTATGTTTTACTGTTCTGCCAGTGTATCCACTCTTTCTAGAATAGTGTACATTCCATACAAAGATTTCTGGAAACTGTAGTTTAAGGGTGCTGGGAATGATACTTTAGGGAAGGGTAAACTATGGTTCCCAGGATTCTTTGGGGGAAGTCATATGCTTTAAATGTATGGTATGTATGCAGCCTAGCTTTTTGTGTTACCTGGATATTGACAATGGGCACTCATGGGCAAAAGAATGTACCTGGAATGCGAGTCATGTATCCACCTGCCCAAGCGGAAACTGGGCCTTAGGTTTATTTGAGAGCAGTGCCTCTGTGAGAATTAGGAAAATTCAATTTAGTGCACATGATGAACCTGCCAAATCTGCACGTTGCAAAATGGTACACAAACTGAAACACAGCCAACCTTCAAAATCTTTTCTACAGTATTACTATTACTATTATTAATTTTATTTATGGCTTTCAGTTTTATACATTTCAATAATTCTACAATCATATTAACATTTCAAAACTCAACTTCCTTCCCCCTCTTTCTGCGGTCCCTTAACTTTGGTTTTTTAAAAAAATATTTTCTGCATATTCTGAATTAACTTAATTTACTCATTTATTCATCTATTTTAAATATATCCTTTTATTTCTTATGTGTGTTCTCATATTACAGTTTGAATGCCGTGAAATTAAAATGGTAACACAGTGAAACAGAATATAAAATATAAAAGAGGTAATTGAAAATCAATATGAATATGTTCCCCGCCTGAACCACAACCACGGAGACCACCTGAATGAAGCTCTGAGACAACTGGTGTCCCTGTACCAATGTTAGAACCTGCCTTAGACCCATTGGGCCATCTAGTTTAGTACTGTCTACACTGACTGGCAAGGGATGCAGGTGGCGCTGTGGGTTAAACCACAGAGCCTAGGACTTGCCAATCAGAAGGTCGGCGGTTCGAATCCCTGTGACGGGGTGAGCTCCCGTTGCTTGGTCCCTGCTCCTGCCAACCTAGCAGTTCGAAAGCACGTCAAAGTGCAAGTAGATAAATAGGTACTGCTCTGGCGGGAAGGTAAACGGCGTTTCCGTGCACTGCTCTGGTTCGCTAGAAGTGGCTTAGTCATGCTGGCCACATGACCCGGAGGCTGTACGCTGGCTCCCTTGGCCAATAAAACGAGATGAGCGCCACAACCCCAGAGTTGGTCACGACTGGACCTAATGATCAGGGGTCCCTTTACCTTTACCTTTACACTAACTGGCAGTAGGTCTCCAGTGTTTCAGGCAGGGAACATTCCCATTCCCTACCTGGAAATTCAGGGGACCGAACCTGGGACCTTCTGCATGCAAAGCAGATGCTCTACCACTAAACTTCGGCTCTACCCCATGAACTGAACACATGGTTTTTATACAGATATAATAAAGCTGCATGTATTCACTTTGTATACATGATTTGCATGCAGTACTGCCTACGTCTAGCTCAGTCTCGTCTGCTTCTACTGGCAAAGTATCTCCAAAGTCTTGGCAGGACCTGAGATCCTTTTAACTAGAGAGACTGGGAGATTTAACCTGGGCTTTTCGACATGCAGAGCATTATGCTGCAGCACCGCACACACCCCTTAAAATAATAAATGTATAATAAGGATGCAGAATAAGCTTTTGATGCCAGATGTTTGCGTTGAACTACTGCAGATATGAAAACCTGTTTTGTTTCTTTCCTTCTCTTCGCTGTTGCTACAACAGACCTGGCGAAGGGAGCAACTACCCCTGGCAGCGGGATGAGGAAGTCCAAAACTCCAAGCCCATCCCGTCTGTGTGCTAATGGTTAACCTGACCGCCCACGTGGGAGCCTGCGAGTTAACAGAACATGCCTTTTATCATCCCCAGCCCGCCGGTGCACAAGGCAGCACCGCGCTCGAATATAGCCACAAACAGTTTTCTTTCAGCTCCCAACCTGAAGAACAAGTTCCCGTTTGTTTGAAAACAAGAGAGAGCGAGAGGCAGAATGAAGTCCACCTAAGGCCGGTAAACTCCCTCTGCTTGCCTTTGGCCTCCTCCTCCTCCGTCAGAACTTGTTACCTTGGAGCTGTTGGAACAAGGACGATAAAAAGTTGCTTTGTAATCTCCGGGCCCTCCTTATGCAAAATATACATGGGAGGAGCTTTTGCTTTCTCTCTCTCTCTTTTGAGATTTCTACATGGAAGACACCGTGTATGCACAGGAGACAGAATCATTGAAGCTGCACTCTCTGTCCAATGAAAAAGAGTGAAAACTGAGGTATGTGCTCTGTACATTTCTCTCTCTCCCCACCCCGCCACCAATTTCTCCCTAGATGTCTTTTGGTTTTTGTACTGCTAGCACTTCTTCCCCTCTTTGAAGCGAAAGCGAGTTTGGCAACCTCTAACAAGCTCCTACAGGAACAGCTCGGTAGCGTTTATGGTTGCAACAGAACCTTCTGTCTCTGGCCTTTGCTCTTTATCTGGAAACGTAATGAAACGCGGAAAGCAGTACGACAAGGAGCTGAAAACACCATCGCTTTGGGTTCTCTAACTTGGAGAAGACCGAGGAGTTCCACTTGGGTGGATCCTTCCCTTCTTAAACGCGCTTGCTTCCTTCTCCTCAAAGAGGGTCTCTGATGTGCTGTTGCTTTCCCGGGGAGTCCTCTGAAGCATTTGGGTTCATGGCAACCCTTTAAACCAAAAGCTAGAGAGAGAGATTAGGTAAGATGCAACCTTTTTATCAGTAGATCTTCTGATGACTTGCTTGTTTGAGTCCTAAGTTGCTGGCCTTCAAGGTGCCCAAAGGAAGGAAAGTCTGGACAGCACTTGCTAAGGGGACGGGAACCTGTTTAAAACTGGTAACAGGAGAATCAATGCTGGTTTGGTTCTGCAGGGTCAGGCGAGCTGGTGTGATTTTGCAGGGTGAGGCCCTGAATGCAGCCAAAAGGGAAATCAAATGGCACATGGGCGCCAATATGGTGTGGTTGCTGACCGTTCGGCATGGATCAGGGACATCTGGCCTCAAGTGTCTATTTGGCCACAAAACATGCTGGGCAACTTTGGCACCAGCTCTCTTTCAGTGTAACCAATCTTGCAGGGCTGTTGTGCAGATGAAATGGAGAGAGGAGCCATGTGTGCCACCCAAAGCTCCTTGGAGGAAGGGCAGGATATAAATACTGTTTACATATTTCTTTGGCGAAGTGACTCTCTAAGGCATACGTTTAAAGCAGACCACTTTCCCCTGTAAACTGTACCCCACCCCCACAGAGCTACAGTTCCCAGTTCCCTTGAAAAAACGAGGTTCCCAGCATTCTATCTGGGGAAGCAATGTGTTGTTTTTTTAGTGTGTCGTGTTCACGTAGCCCAGAATGCAGGTTAGGTTCCTAGGACACTTTCTCATGTTCTGCCCCTAA
This sequence comes from Podarcis bocagei, assembly GCF_964188305.1. Taxonomy (NCBI): domain Eukaryota; kingdom Metazoa; phylum Chordata; class Lepidosauria; order Squamata; family Lacertidae; genus Podarcis; species Podarcis bocagei. The sequence goes on along the minus strand of NC_138132.1, from coordinate 72,367,177 downwards.
TAGCATAGAAACATAGAGTTGGAAGGGACCTTGAGGACCATCTAATCCAGGCATAGGCAAACTCTGGCCCTCCAGATGTTCTGGAACTACAATTCCCATCATCCCTAGCTAACAGGACCGGTGGTCAGGAATGATGGGAATTGTAGTCTCAAAACATCTGGAGGGCCGGAGTTTGCCTATGCCTGATCTAATCCAACTACCTGCAATGCAGGAATATGCAGCTGTCCCATATGGGAGTCGAACCTGCAACCTTTGCATTATCAGCACCACACTGTAACCAACTCAGCTAAGTTCCCCTTATCCACCTACTGCCACCCACTAGTTTTTCCCATTAAGTTAACTTCCTCCTGGAATGATTTGTCGATTAGGATTTTCTCATTCTGGGAGTCTGGCATCGTGCCATTTATTTTTTTTATTTAGTGCTGATGATAATTAAAGGGGAGTGGGGGGGGGTAGCAAAATGGTGGCATATTTGCTGTGACCTATTAAAAGTTTCCATGTTGATTTGTGTGTGTGTGTGTGCCAGATATGTGCCTGGCTAAGTTAGGGTGGGGAAGAGAGAAGATGGGAGATCTGCAGAGCACAGCAGCAGAGCAGATGATTTGTATGTAGAAGGTCTCTGGTTCATATTCCATAGTTCATAAACTGTAGCAAAATATGTTTATGAAAGCTTTTTTTTTTTTAAGATAAAGGCACATTTTGTAAATTCAAAGATGTGTATTTAAATGTGAATTTTCATGATCTTTTAGAGAGGAAAGAAAACAGATTAATGCGGAGCAGGGTGAAACAGACCTATGAATAAGCACATGAGTGACACTGATAGGAAACAAACTGATTCATCCATCCCTTGAAATGGTTTTGTCTCTATAAAGCATAGATCTGTGTCTCCGTTGTTCCACGTCTGACCTCGAGGCCTTTTTGCCTCGGGGCACCTTATTTACCTTGCTCTCCTGTTTTAATAGCATGGTGCTTACTGCTGGCCCGGCTTCTTGCCAAAACGTGTCACTGGAAAGAATGGAGAGCAAACCACTCTGCAGCTGTTTACTGAATAAACAGCCTGCCGGATGCCTATCTTGTGTTTTCTGATCCAGCTTTGATTGTGTTTCTGGAGCTGGGCATGGGGGAAGTGGCTTGACTGAACCGAAGGCATGTTGCATGAAGAACAGCGGTGAAGCTCCCTTTATTTAGAACATTCATTAAGCACAAGGACCAGAAACTCAGGAGTCCTAGTCTCTACTGAGCACCTTCTGAGCCTTTTGTGTGTGTGTGGATTGCCCCAGATTTTGGCAAACCAGTTCACATAAAACGTGGCCCTTAGCATGAGCAGGAATCACAATTAGACCAAAGGGGAAACTGGAGAATCTCCCTTGCAAGGAAAGGCTACATCAAGTGACACACTTTAGTGGGCGGCTCCCTGAATCTGGCCACTGCTGGTAGATAAGCCATTTCGAAGCCTATTTTATAATAGCCTATGATCAGTGGTGGCTGGTGCCCTTTGGGATGGGAAGGGCAGAAGGCAGGGAGAGCAACAGGAGGTGAAGGCAGAGCCAATAACAGGCAGAACCACCCCTTCCTTGATTATATGTGAGAAAGGCAGGGCAGGTGGGAGGCTAGCTGAGGGCAGACTGAGGTTGGTGAAGCTGCTTCTTCTTTGGCCATCACTCGTAGCCGAGTGAGATTGCCTTCCATAAACATGGTTTTAAAAGTGAGTCCGTAAGTGACTGTGGAGGCCAATTCTAGATCCACATGTCCTTCCACAGTGGGAACATAGGCTCCCGGGTGGGAGTTGATCACTGTGAGGGTTTGCCAAGCGTGCCTTCCTCTTAGCACATTTCTCCCTTTCATCCTGAGTTTGAGCATCTTCAAAGCCCATGACACCTTTGGTAAAGGCTGTTCTCTAGTTGGAGAGCTCGCAGGCCAGTGTTTCTCAATTGTCTGTGTTTATACTACATTTTTTTTAGATTTGCCTTGAGACAGTCTTTAAACCTCTTTTGTTGACCACCAGCATTACGCTTTCCATTTTTAAGTTCGGAATAGAGTAGTTGCTTGGAAGATGATAAGCAGGCATCTGCACAACATGACCAGTCCAACGAAGTTGATGTTGAAGAATCATTGCTGTAACACTGGTGCTCTTTGCTTCTTCCACTACACTGGCATTAGTTTGCCTGTCTTCCCAAGTGATATGTAAAACAGGGTAGAGCAGTGCCCTGTTTACTCTAATGAAATGGCTTCCACTGCTGCTGCTGCTGCTGCTGCTGCTAATAATAATAATAATAATAATAATAATAATAATAATAATAATAGTGTTGGAGGGCTATCTGGGGACCCAACTGTGCATCCTGCTGTAGATCAATGCTCTTAAGAAGCATGGACAGGATTTCAGATGTAATGCTTATTCATATGCCCTTAATTGGATGGATGTTAGGAACAATTTGTATTCACCACCAGCAAGCAGATGTGACTTCCAGAGACTCAGGAGATGGCCCTGAAACTCGATTCATTAATCAATGTATTAATAGGAAAGGCATTCACTGAATGAATGAATGAGCATTTCTAGGATGGTTCACATAAAAAGAGAGATACGTTATATAAAAGAGCAATCAATGAAAGAGCTGAATAAAGAACATCGGCTTGAAATATCACATTAAGCTCAGTAAAGTCAAGCTGGGGGAAATGAAAATGGTCTTTGCTTGAAACCGAAAAGGCCCCAATGTAGATTCTGGGTGAGAGGAAAGCATTGCACAAATGGGAACCCAGCTTGTAACCCAGGGGTTCCTAAACTGTGGTCCATGGACCACAAGTGGTCTGTGAGTGTCAGTCAAGTAGTCCATGGTGTGTCCACATTATATATTCATATTGATTTAAACTGTATTTGTACTGCTTCTTTTATTTCTTATATTGTATTTTATTGTACTGCAGTTTGAAATCTATGGAGCACAAATTGTAATATAGTAAAATGCAAAGTAATTGGGATGTGGGTGGTGCTGTGGTCTAAACCACTGAGCCTCTTGGGCTTGCCAATCGGAAGGTCGGTGGTTTGAATCCCAGCGACGAGGTGAGCTCCTGTTCTTCGGTTCCAGCTCCTGCCAACCTAGCAGTTCGAAAGCATGCCAAAGTGCAAGTAGATAAATAGGTACTGCTCTGGTGGTAAGCTAAACGGTGTTTCCGTGCACTGCTCTGGTTTCGCCAAAAGTGGCTTAGTCATGCTGGCCACATGACCTGGAAAAACTGCCTGCGGACAAACACCAGCTCCCTCGGCCAGTAAAGCGAGATGAGCGCCGTAATCCCAGAGTCGTCCGCGACTGGACTGTCAGGGGTCCTTTACTTTTACCTTTTAAATTGCTGAAATATACTCGGAGTCCTGTAGTGATTTCATGCTTTTTATTGCAGCTTGTAAAACAGTGATTGAATTGCCCCCCAAACCTCAGGCTTTTATATACATTATTTACACAATGAGTTCCATCTGATTGGCTGATTCTGCTTCCCTCCTGGAGCCTGACTGGTCTTTTCCTGCAAGCCAATCAGTTGTTGCATTCTAGAATCCTACTTGCCTATTGTTCTAGGATCCAAGCTTGGTACATAACAATTGCAAAGTAAGAAAATGAAAGAAACAATAAAAATACAGTTAAATGTCCTTCCACAGTGGGGACATAGGTTTCTGGGTGGGAGTTGAACACTGTGAGGGTTCTCCAAACCAGGTCGGGGGACAGCGGGAAGGCGCGCTGCGCCTCCCCGCTGTCCCCCAGCTTGTGGGGCTGGCGGCGGGGAGAAGCGCGCTTCTCCCTGCCCCCAGCCTCCAAACCAGGTTGGGGAACCGAAGCCCGGGTCACGCTGTGCGCGCCCCAGGCTTCGAGATGCAGGCGGCTATCTGCAAGCCTAAGGAGCCTAACGGGAACTCCCGCGGGCTCCCAAGGCTTGCGGAGAGCTTCCTGAAGCCTGCATTCGCCCCATAGGACGCACACACATTTCCCCTTCATTTTTGGAGGGGAAAAAGTGCGTCCTATAGGGCGAAAAATACGGTATATATCAGCAACCTCCTGCATGGCTGTGGGGACATTTGAATGAGAGGGACCAGCCTCATGGGAACTGACACTGCGATTTAACTCTTCTCCTGATGTGCTCAAAGACGGACCTCTTTACACCTGATACATATATCTATTTGTGTGTGTGTGTGTGTGTGTGTGTGTGTGTATGTGCATGTGTGTGTTAGGACCTACGCATGTCTCTTGGCTGTAATTTGTTTAAAGCTGATTTTAATATTGTATATTTAAATTTCTGTAGCCTTCTCTGGGACATCATGATGAGGAAATCCAACATTGTATTTTCAAAAGGGGTCAGATAAGCCAGAGTGTTTGAATCTCCTTGAGGCCATTCTAGGCCTCTTTGGTTCAGTGCATTTTATTGGTTTACATTCTCCTTGAGTTTCCTGCTTAATCATTCAAAACATTCAAGCCTGTTTAACCACCGTATCTATTCATTTGTATATGCCAATTCTGAATGGAAGCAGTGTTTCTCTAGGTTTCAACCCCTACATATTGCAGGGTGCAGTTTCAGAATAGCTGAAATACTTTTCAAAGGCCCTCTTTTATGACCATGGAATACCAAGTGGTGAAAGTCTAGTAAGTGTGCAGAACAAGGCCATCCTCCCAGCTTTTTTAGGTTGCCATTTTGCTTCCCCCAAATGCTTGAGAAGCTGTACAGTATTTACATTCCTTTGTATAGCCCTGGCTGAATCTTTGCTTTGCGAGACTAAGGAGAATTCATTCCCCTTGAGCCTAAGGAGCGAGAGAATTAATGTTGCCTTGATGATGGTATTCACACACTCTTCAAATTAAAGAAGAAATTAGCACAGCACTTCACAGTTTAAATACAGCATGAGGAGAATTAATGCCATTCGAAGCTGATGCTCTTGCTAAGTTACTTCCAGGCGCAAGCAGGAGAAAGTTAGTTCACCTGGGGTCTAAAATACACAAGAGTAGCTTGAAGTCACAGAAGTGATGACTACCCCTGTTGGCAGCTTGTTAGAGCCTTATTTTGTGGAGCAGACTTACAATGAAACTAATTGCAAATTACAGTTAAAAAATTCATATGCATTTACAGGGCGCAACTTAGAGTGTTGAACAGAAGCACTGAGCCTGTCAAACCGGAAGGTTGACTGGATTGCATAATTGATAGCCTTTGACCCAAGAGCGCCTGTGAGGTCACAAAGGAGCCATCTTCTAGGGTTATAGGCTTCCTGGGTGTCTCTGATTTACTTTAGTTATACTGTGCATTCCCCAAGCCATTAATAAAAACAAATAAAAGTAGAACTATAGTATGCTAACGAATAACAATGCTAAATCCGGAGAATCTGGAGGTGCACTCCATTGTTTTGTTGTTGTTGTTGGGAAACCCTTTTATTTACATGAGAGAGACAACTCTTCCCAAATCCCCTTACTTCAGAGGAATGAAGCGAGAGGAGTGGGTGGCCCCGATTCCAGGTCAGCCGTGCTTAACGGGCTTGTAAGTGATGGAGAACTCTCCCAAATAGTGGCCAATCATTTCAGGCTTGATTTCCACCTGGTTGAAGGTCTTCCCATTGTACACGCCAACCATGCTGCCCACCATTTCTGGTGTCGCAGGTGGGTCTTGACCACCTCTGGCTTCTCCATGAGCAGGGCCTCTTTCTTGGCCTTGCACAGCCACTTGAGGAGGGAGTGCTGCTTGTGGCGCATGCCGCGGTTGAGCTGCTGGCACTGGCAGGCACTGTACAGCTGCATCAGCTGCTCATAGGACACTTGAGGAACTGGTCAAGGTCAACACCTCGATAGGTGAACTTCTGGAAAGTATGCTTCTTCTTCTGCTCCACTTCCGCCATCTTGGCTGCAGTCTCCTCTGTGCACTCCATTGTTTTTTGAGACAGACAGATGCCAACAACAACTCCACGCATAATGTTTCTCCTTCTTTTACAAAGTCTGCAATGTATTGCCCTGATCTTTACAGAGAATTATTGCAAATAACTCACCTTACTCTTTCGTTTCTTCTAACTGCCACAAAAGACTTCCTGAATAATTGCAGAACATTGCTATCATTCATTATCTTTTTTGCTCTGTAGGAATTTCCTCCTAGTAGCCTGCAGCAAACTTTTAACTCTCCCTGCTGCTGACGGGCAGCATCATTGAATGGTAAATAATACTTGCCTCTGTGTATGTGCCTGTAAACTTCACGTGTCTACTACAAAACACAGGGCACCTTGAGCTCCCATTTTTACAAGCTGCTATCATTTTCTTCCTCCTTCGCTTTATGACAAAGGCTTTGCTGCGACAGATAATGAAACCTTACAAATGGATAACTACTGCAACTGCTTTGCTATAAACACAGCTTGTGCAGCGTATGATATGATGGAGTTGGTTTTGAACAGCAGGGAGGGATAAAACACACCCCTCCTGTCTGTTGATACCAAAGAAACCTAAATGAATTAATGCTCATGTTCCATAACAGTGGAAGCTATTAACCAACAAAGCAATTAAAAAGAGTTCATAATCGACAGTGGTGATACATGTATATTAAGTTACAGAGACTTTTGCATAAATTACTAAGGGATAAAATTACACATTATGGTGTTTTCAGTTTTTGTGGTTTGTTTTTTTTAAGGCCTGCTTCATTTGTTGACTTAACATATCTACAGCCTCTTCAATAGCCAAAGTGCTCTAGGAAGGTCACAATAAAATTGTGTTGTAAGCTGGCATCTGATGAATTTCACAGGGCAGGGGGAGTTCCACAGTCTGGGTGCCACTGTGAAGGTGCTCTTCTCTGGCATCACTGCACAATGAATGCCTCCTGGTTATGGGAAGACATTGAGGAAGGTGTCCATGTCCCATCTTAACACCTAGACAGGTCTATACGGACAGACACTCCTTCAGGTATGTAGATCTCGAGTTGTTCAAGGCCTTGAAAATTCAGAGGGTAACTATATTGGCAAGCAGTGCAAGTCTTTAAGAACTGGTGCGATATGACACCAACTGGCCACTGTTTAGCAGCAATCAAGAGTTAGAGGATACAGAGTCTTGAGTTAAGGAACCAGATCTGCTGCTGGGATTCAGACCAATGAAACTGATGGACATGAACCCTCAAAATGTCCTTTTGTGGCCATAGGGCCAGAGCTCTGTCCTCGTGCTCAGCTTCCCTGGAGCCTGAGGAGTTGGACACCTCCCACAGGACCTCACTGGTCCAATGGCACAGGGAGAAAACTAGGAGGGAACCCATTAGAGAGAGGATGAGTGACCATCTTCAGGCCAGAGAGATGAAACTTTAAGAATCCACCGCTATCAACATGGGGATGAAGGTTCCAAAAGGCTTGGGGCTTCTGCACACTCTTCTGCTCTTTTCATGCATGGTCTGTGCTTTAATGCTCTGTGACTGGGTGACCCCCCCATAGCTTTCCCTGCAAAAACCCACTCCTTAAAGCTAAGAGCAAACAGCCGCCAACAGAAAATCCAAATTGATGCTTGTTCCAATTGAGTGCTAAAGAGCAGGTTTTCGTGGGGAAAACTTTGGGGCACAAAGCACGCATGCTCGGACACAGAACTTTTAAGCGCGGACCTATGCCTAAAAGAGCAGCACAAAAGGTGAGTGTGGATAAGCCCTTGGTCTGTTCTCAACTTTTGTGGGAGCAAATTGCACCCTTGGTGCTATCCGTGGTCCTGCAACTTTTGAGCCCTCTTGCCACACAGTTTCTGGCATCAGACTTTTTTTTTTTAAAGGAGATGCAGCTGTGCAGAGCCTTAATCTGGAATGTGTTCCCAATCTGGAGAGAAGCCACACACCAGTTTCCCATCTGAAATCCACCCTCATTCCTGTCTCCTAGTGTCTGAGTACAGGCATTCCTCACCCCCTTAACACGGGGGTTATGATCCGTGTCCCTGTGCACATAAATGAAATTGTTTAAAGTAGGGAACACCCTCTAAGCACTCTTCAAATGCTCTCTCTGCTATGCTCTCTTCAATCCATATCAAGTTGGTAGCCCTAATGGTGGCGTTTTCTGCAGTCCCTTTTGGCTTCCTTATGACTTCCCACAAGTACTAGCTGGCCAACAGGCCCAGCTACATCTTCTCCACCAATCAGACACAAAGAAGATGTACCTAGAACCTGAAACGACCCTACAGCTTCCCCCTTCTGTATAAGAAGCCTCAGTGCTGCTTGTCCCAGTTTTGTCAGTGAATAACCAAGCTTCAAAGGAAGAAGCTGCTGGATCAGGCTGATGGCCCAGCTAGTCCAGCATCATGTTCTCACAACGGCCAACCAGATGACTATGGGAAGCCCACAAACACCTAAGCACAACCACGCTCTCCTCAATTGACCATCTGAGAGTTAAATCCGAAATTCCTGCAGCTGGCTAAGTTTAGGCGAAGTTGAGTAAACACAATTGTCAGGGGTTCAGGAGCAGAGGCAAGGGCAAGGGAGGAAACAGAGAGCGAGGGGGAGGAGGCAGAAGAACAGATGAGTGATGATGACGACCCGAGATCTCCGAGTCTTTCCAGTGAATCAGAAGATTCACAGAAAGGAGCACCAGTGGTCAGGGCAAGGGGGGAGCCTAGGGGGACACCCCAGGAAGATAGAGCCAGAGGGGACTCAGAGGAGAGCAGTTGGAAATCGGGACCAGCGTCACAGCCAGAGAGCAGGGAAGAGGAAGAGCGCCAGAGTTCAAGCGCTGGCAGCTCGCAACAGGGGGGAGGGCACGAGTCAGGAGTGGCCACACCTCCATCGGGGAGCGAAGAAACGGTCAGACGGAAAGTGGAAGGTTGGGCGCGCGCGCCAAGTTCGAATGCACAGGAAAGTGACGCAGTAGGCAGCCAGGAAAGGGAGCCAGGTCCTAAAGCCCGGCGCAAGGAGACAGGGAGTTCCGGGGGGTCGGCGTCAGAAGAATCCCGGAAGGAAGAGACCCCGGGGGGCAGAGGGACCCAGAGGAGAGCAGTCAGGCGGAAAAGGTGGAGCAGGGCTAGGATATTAAGTTGGTGCACAAGGGGCGGAGACTCAGACGGAGCTTCGCCGATCTAGCCATTAGACGTAGAGTTGCACGCAGCAGCTTGGGAATGGAAACTGTAACTGAATAAAGACTTTTACTTAATGACCGCTGGCTAGCGTGATCCTCTGTGAGCTAGGATCTTGAAGCAGCTCTGACAACAATCTTCCCTGATGTTGTTATCGTCAAGCATTATAATTTGGACCCGAAAAGGCTTCTGTGTTATCATAAGACTTGAGCATACAGACTTGATTATATGTTCTTTCCTTAAGTTTTTGTTTCATTTTGGAACGGCTGGCACAATCTGTATGTAAATGTTTCTCAAAGCTCGTAGGACCATAATGGGTTTGTTTTCTTAAAGGAAAAAACCTACTGCATCACCCTGGCATAATTGAACATGAAGAGGAGATCAGAATTAAGAGCAGCTGCCTTCAATAGATTGCTGCAGGGTGGGGAAAGAGAACAAAGTACGGTAGTTTGTTTTTGGTAACTTGGATTTTTATGGCTGAAGGGGCCCATGTGAAGTCGTATACAGGAATTCTGTTCTATTCTATTCTAGTTTAGTCTAGTCTAGTCTATGGGACGTGGATGGCGCTGTGGGTTAAACCACAGAGCCTAGGACTAGCCGATCAGAAGGTCGGCGGTTCGAATCCCCACAACGGGGTGAGCTCCCGTTGCTCGGTCCCAGCTCCTGCCCGCCTAGCAGTTCGAAAGCACATCAAAGTGCAAGTAGATAAATAGGTACCGCTCCGGTGGGAAGGTAAACTGCATTTCCGTGCGCTGCTCTGGTTCGCCAGAAGCAGCTTTGTCATGCTGGCCACATGACCTGGAAGCTGTCTGCGGACAAAAGCTAGCTCCCTTGGCCTATAGAGTGAGATGAATGCACAACCCCAGAGTCGGTCATGACTGTTCCTAATGGTCAGGGGTACCTTTACCTTTTTAGTCTAGTCTATATATTACACTTGTATCCAACCCTTCCTCACAAAGGAGCCCCAGGAGGTAGGCGTATCAACAGAAGGAAGTCTAGGAACTGTAGTGCATGCAGGAAACTAGACATACCCAGCAGATATTCCACTGTGGGTGTAAAGTAAGAATGCCTCTAATAAATTGGCCTTTCCCTTAGTCCAAGCTTTCCCAAATGAGAGCAACTTGTGTGTGTGTGTGTGTAACTGCAAAAATGTGACACCACACCTACAGTGGGGGTGGGTGGGTTGGTTATTGGTTTCGGAACGAGTAATGCCTGTGAACATCAACAGATGGCCACCCTTACCTATGGGCCTCTGCCTTGGTTACATTTGCCACGTTTTGCTACTGTAAATTTCTTGAGGTGCATTGTGTCAAAGTGGCTGGAGAGGTGAACATCTGCTTCTGTGTTCTCATGCTGTTAATTTGTATTCTGGTTTGAGAGAATGATTGGCTGGTTGGTTAGTTTCCCTCCCCCCCCCAAAAAAAATGTAGCTGGCCCTGTATTTACACATGTGGATGCCAAGTGGTTCAGCTCTGTGGTTAGCGGGCTGTGGCTACGAGAAAAGATAATGTGTTGTTACGGAGCACACATGCTTTACATTAAAGGGAGCGCTTTTTTTAAAAAATGTGTAGGACAAGTGTGTTTATTTTAACAGTTTATATGTGCTGAACTTGCTCATGCTGCTCTATGGCATGGGTTAGCATCTGGCTTGCAGGTGTCACTGAGTCAGTGCTACGGATGTCTCCATGTCCTCAAGCAACCTTGGTTGATAAGCCTCACAAACATATCCAGAAACATAAAGGCATCTAGAGGGGCTTCTCTTCTTAAGAATAGCTCTATTGATCTGACCCTTAGAGCAGTGGTTTGGGAAGTATCTTAAACTATTTAAGGTTCAGCTTTTAAAAGGCTGAACTGATTACACACCTGGCCTGGTGCAATGTTGCCATTGATAACCTTTTCTTTTTCTTCTTCCATGAATTGGTCTAAACACCCTTTCAAAGGTGCCTAAAAGTTGGTGGTCATCACATCATTTTTTGTAGTACAGTCGTACCTTGGTTTTCGAACAACTTAGTTCTCGAACGTTTTGGTTTCCAAACGCTCCAAACCCGGAAGTGTGTGTCCCGGTTTGCAAACTATTTTTGGAAGCCGAATGTCCGGCGCGGCTTTCGCAGCTTCTGATTGGCTTTCAAAGTATGTTGTGTTTGGTTTTGATCTGATATGCTTCTTCATCTCATAACTTGCATGTGCCATGTGGTTTCCCTTCCTTCCCCCGCTGCTTCTGTACATGCTATGCATTGCTAATTTACAATGAGAAGATAAGCCGGAGCCGCTCCAAGCCCCTACTAGCCTTGATACGGCAAATGTTGAAACACAAAATGGGCATCTTTACACACAAGTCTCCTAACATTTTCTTTCCACTGATGAAAGAGCGATTGTCTGTTGGGCTGTTGGGTAATTAGATATGCCTCTACATCTTTGTAGGTTGGGACACAAAGACCTCATTCCTTTTCCCCCAGGCACTGTTGCGGGGGTCAAGATGGGAGGCTGTGTTTTGAACATGGTTTGGTAAGGTGTGTCATTTTTAGGGGGTGAAAAACAATGGCATTAAGGAGAGGTAGGGAAGTGTATAGAGCTTTTCATACAAAAGGTTCAGTTCCTGATATCTTCGAGTAGGGCTGGGAGTGACTCCCTTTCAGAAATCCTGGGGAGTTGTTGCCAGTCAGTGCTAGATAGACAAATGCTCAGCTTCCCCTGTTCCTAGGTGATGCGGGCAGGAGCTCACTACCCTATCAACAAGGTAACAGATACCAAGACAGGAGGAGCTCCAACCATCTTAGGAGGTGACGGAGATGTGCTCCCCTTCTTGTGGGATATAGCAGCTATGAAGGATTTGGGAAGGAAGCAGGAAGCAAGCCTCAGCCAAGAGGGAAGAAGGGCGGGATAAAATCAATCAATCAATCAGTTGATTTTTAAATTATTTATTTAAGGGCTGGAGGCAGCTGGGCTAGAGAGGCTTCTCCTAGTGCTCAGCTGGGTGTTTGAAAGCGGAGCTGAGGAGGAAGAGAGCTCCCCTCTTGACAGAACCACATTCCTGCATTCTCTTGTCAAATCCTTCTGCTACTCCTTTCACTTGACTTTGTAATTCTGTTGTCGCTTGTTCGTAAACATTTTGCATTTTTGGGGTGGGGGAATTCCCAAGTGGTGAGTTCAAGTCAACACACTCTTTTTATCTCTCTCTCCTCCCACCCTGTCCCAGTTCTGAAGCTTAGCTGTCCCCTTGACTTATTTGTTGGAAGCTGGCCAGAGTGGCTGGGGCAAGCCACCCAGATGGGCAGGGTACAAATAATAAGCCCCCTTATTGTTGTTATAAGCCCCCTTATCTCCCCTGCAGCAGCTGCCTACAACTCCTCCCTATCCCTGGGCCCCGTGTGATGTTTCAAAATGCAGCATTTGCTTTTTCTTGGAGACCAAATAAGAAGCTTTTATTTTTTCTGGGGATGGCAAGAATTGGGAGTTGGTATAATGATCTCTCTCCACCCACCCCTGGTGCTCAGAGAACTGCCATTGTTCCAACTTGGCTCCAACCCCCTGTTTGGAAAACACAGCTGTTTGGGATGGGCGCTTGAACTGCAATACTTCATTCTGATGGAATCTCCTGCTTGAGAACAAACCCTTAAGCAAACAGTTGACTGTGCTGACAAATCCCTTGGGATTTGCCCTTCCCCATCCCTGCCTCCTTCTGTGGCATCCTAGGTAGGCAGATGCACACCTGGAGATACAGGCAAGATGTGTGGGTACAGAATAGGGACTGGGGGGAAGGGAAGAAATTCAATCCAGCCCGCATTTTAACGGCGAACCCACCCATGCACATGTCCTGAAACAATATGCAAACTGAAAAACAGCTATCCTTTGAAATTTGCGCTCACAGCAATGTGAATGAGTTAGCAGGGCAGGATACTAATACAGTGGTACCTCGGGTTACAGATGCTTCAGGTTACAGACTCTGCTAACCCAGAAATAGTACCTCGGGTTAAGAACTTTGCTTCAGGATGAGAACAGAAATTGCTTGGCAGCGGCAATGTGAATGAGTTAGCAGGGCAGAATACTAATACAGTGGTACCTTGGGTTACAGACGCTTACAGACGCTTCAGGTTACAGACGTTTCAGGTTACAGACTCTGCCTCAGGTTACAGTACCTCAGGTTAAGAACTTTGCTTCAGGATGAGAACAGAAATGGCGGCAGTGGGAGGCCCCATTAGCTAAAGTGATCTTCAGGTTAAGAACAGTTTCAGGTTAAGAACGGACCTCCAGAACGAATTAAGTTCTTAACCTGAGGTACCACTGTATTTAAATAAATTAATACTATATTGGGGCAGGGGGGATTGTGAGAGATTAAGGTGCCAGTTTACACCTGGAGTCAAACCTGGGCTAGAACTTTGGAAAGGGAGAGGAGGCTTGCTTCTTGATGGGCAACTGGGAAGACTCTTGCCTGCATACTTTCTCTCCGGTCTCTCCACAACTGAAAGGGACTAGAGATTGTAAGAAGAGTTGAGAATTAAAGAAAAGGTCCCTGAGATAAACCGAAATAGGTCACCCCTCAGGAGACCACCTTTTTGCTACAACATCACTTCTATAGCCCTGATTCTTCCGGAGAACTCTGTGACTGTTGAGAGTTCTATTTAAGAAGCTGCTATCCTTTTCACCGCATAATAAAGGCTCTCCCACAGAGACAGAACAGGCAAAAGAAGTGTAGTGTAGATAATAAAAAGGTAGCCATCATATATATTTTTTTAAAAGATAAAGAACATATTTATGAAATGCCCAAATGAGCAATACTGATGCATTTTTGTTTTGTTCACAGGTGTGCAACTTGACCCAGGGGAAAGGGGAAAAAGAAGAAGAATCCTTTGCATTTAAATACCCAGTGAACACACACAGTACTCAAAGGCCCCTGGTTTGGAAGACAACGACAATGTGACCTTTTGTTACTGCCCACTCGTGAGTTTTCGCCCTCCTAAGAGGAAGATCGTGCCAGAGAATAGCACTGACGAAAGTCACTGGGCTTGTTGAATCCTGGGCTGCTGATATTTTGAAGGAAGCTTTTATCCAGCTGTTGGGAGACCGCCTTTCACTTAGCTTCAGGAGAACCAATTGCTCAGTGTGCAGAAAATCCCAGGTTCCCTCTCTGATATCTTCAATTAGAAGTCTTTCTGATACAGGGTCAGGAAATACCAGAACAGACAATACTGGACTTAATTGGACCAATGGGCACGAAATAGCTTTCTAAAATCAATTGCAGTGGATTATGTTACTGCTAGAACTGATTTTCATATACCTGAAGTTTCCTGGTGGTGTCTCCTGACAACTGCATACACTTACATCTTGAACGGGTTGAGAAAGACGAGGTCTTCTGCTTTGCTTCTGGCAACTCTGGAAGCCATGCTGGCTGATTTGGGGCAACCAGAAGATTCCTTGTCAGGAAGCATAAACTGCCAGCATTTCCTTTCCACAAATGTCATCACAGTAGGTAAGTCAAACAGAGCTTTCTGTTGTATGCCTATAAACTACCATTTGTCTGTGGAGAAGCAAAGACTGCCTCCAGGACTTATTTATGTGTAGATTGGGTGGCCTCCCGCCATGTTCAGGTTGTCGAAGTGCCACAAATGACTTGTGTTAGTGTTCTGAGGGCTGATGGAGGGATGGTGCTGGTAATAATTTTAACTACATTTGGGCTATCGTCTTCTGTGGACATAATTGTAAAGCTGTTGCATTATACACTGTGGTTTTGTTTCGTTCTTGCTTTTGGAGCTGGAAGAGAAACATTTCGTTCTGCTGTTGCACAAGAGGTTCCATGGTACTTTGTTTCCAGAAGAGATTCCATAAGCTTGGGGGGCAAGTGGAAGAACAATGTTGCATTTGGCTTTAATTTTCTTTCTTGGTGCTCTATAGCACAAGGTATGAAATAGCACAGAAGATTCATTTTTCCACACGTGGAACTTTGTCTGTTTTTGGACTACAGTTCCCACCATCACTGACCACTGGTCCTGCTAGCTAGGGATGATGGGTAGTTGTAGTCCAATAACAGCTGGAGAACCAAGGCCTTAACTCCATGTCCTTTTGCCTCACAAGCTGCAGCTGACTGATGTGAGATTGGACCTTCTCAGATTAGATGCCCAGATTGTGGAAAGACCTCTCCAGACATCCTTTTTATGGGCGATTTGTGCTCATTGATAGTATTGAGGTGGTCATATGTGATCTTGCTTTCAATACTGTTTGCACCTGCAAAAGTTTCAAGGTGGACATGCTGCTTTGTTCCCAGTTTGTGCATGTCCTACAACTTGCTTCAGAAATCTTGTAAGCATTCCAAGTTTTTTTTCCTTGTTCTTTTGTTGTGCTGTAGTGCAAAAGTGGTCCTCTGAACAGCAGTAATTTTGGTAACATTGGAGAATGATCACAGAACAACCAGTGAAGTGGAGTGGCATGTGGAGGGTCCCTTTTGAGTTTTAGATGAGCTGTTATGACTTCTTTTTGCTGTGGGCACAGAATAATTTTAACCCCACCCCCCTTTAGCAGATTGGGAGTGTTTTCACTGATTCCATCTTGCACTTGGTTTTGATTGCAATTTTACTTATTTTTGGACTATACTTCTTATCAGACATGTATTCATTATGTTAAGCTGCCTTTGGGATGGCAATCTAGGGCCTGAAAAGCAGAGTGTAAAAAGAAACAAGTGGGAACTGCAAGAAAAGGCTGCAACATGGAATGCTCTTCCATTATGTCCCATTCCATTCTCTCTCCCTGTTGGTTTTCTGTCTGAGTGTACTTAGTCCTGTGTGAGCTGCTTTGGGGGTTTGTTTGTTTTTGGGTGCTTCTGCATCTCTAAGGTTCCCGCAACCTTGCTGGTATCTCCCTCTTGTACATGGTTGGTACAGTTTTGGATTGTGCAACTCACCCCGAAACAGAAGGAATGATCTCTCTCTATAGAGCGTGTTCTTATATAGAGTTGTATCCAGTGCTCATCCAGCTCTTGGCAAACCCAATAATGGCTGAGGCTAAATGAGACTCATTACATTCACTCTGTGTAGGACTGAGTTGGATACAACCCACAGGTGTTTGTCTGTTTTTTTGTTCTTTTGCTTGCTTGATTAATGCATGGAGGCTATGATTTGTCTTGTGTTTCCAGACTAGTAGGTAGTAGTTTAGAGACTTTTTCTTACAGAGTGCATAAGAATGGGAGCATATCTCTTCAGGGGGTTGACTATATAAACTGTTTTGGCCTATATGTGAGTGGACTTCAAGCTTGCTACCAACACTATAGGGTATTCATGCACCCACCCTTTCCTCCTGAGCTACATTCTGCCCGACTCCACCTTTCATAGCGACTGACTGAGGCATCTTTTATTAGAGCGGATACAATATTTATGTCCACAGTGCTGTACTATGCTCCTATTGCTACCCAAGAAATCTGTTTTTGCTTGGCTCTGTATGTAGACACACACACACACACACACACACACACACACACACACTTCTCCAGATGTTTGCAATAGGCTGACACAAAAATGTGAATTTCAAGCCGCTTGCCTTAGAATTTAATAACCATTTAGTGCAGTCCTAACTATATCTGCTCTGAAGTAAACCACATGGTGTTCAGGTGAGCTTCCTCCCACATAAGAGGGTACAGGATTGTAATCTTATTCTTAGTTTCATGACAAGATTTGTGCCCAGTTCATTTCTGGTGTTCAGACTCTATGGCTGGATCTAATTGCCTTTTCAGATTAGAAGCTGGATGTGTTCTTCTGTCCTGTAGATCTGTACCAAGACTACTCCTTGGTTTATTGGGTTCCTATCCCCATGGAGTCCTCTACCTGATATCCTTTGGATAGAGAAATTTAGCCGGAAACAGCAGCGTTCATTAGCCTTGTCAAAGCCTGTAAGTCTGAGAAATGTAGAGGATCTGATTTAAAATGCTGTTTCTCTCCCTCTTAACTATGTTAAGATGAAATGGTGAATATGTTGATCTGGACACCATGGTTCTAAAAAATGCGGAACATGCTGCATAAGTACTTTTTTTGGAAAAGGGAAATTGTACACTTAAAGTTGTATGTTTTTTCACCAGCAAATCTAGCAATCTCAGCACCTCTGATCCATAACCCAGCTTCCTGGCATGCTACCTTTCTGTGGGCAGATTTTCATCCATGTTCAACCATGCAGCCTTCCAGCACTCCAATGTAATGCTATTTGAAATTGCATTTCTGAACATATAGCTTAGTTCTGAGTTCATATTCTGTGCAAATGTTCTCTCTCTCTCTCTCTCTCTCTCTATATATATATATATATATACACACAGTCGTACCTTGGAAATCAAACGGAATCTATTCCGGAAGTCCATTCGACTTGGTCGCACTGGTTGATGATCTCCGGCGGGCTAGGGACAAAGGTGAGAGCTGTTTCCTAGTTCTGCTGGATCTCTCAGCGGCGTTTGATACCATCGACCATAACATCCTTCTGGACCGTCTTGAGGGGCTGGGAGCTGGGGGCACTGTCATACAGTGGTTCCGCTCCTTCCTCCTGGGCCGTGTTCAGAAAGTGGTGGTGGGGGATGAGTGTTCAGACCCCTGGGCTCTCACTTGTGGGGTGCCTCAGGGTTCTGTCCTCTCCCCCATGCTTTTCAACATCTACATGCAGCCGCTGGGAGAGATCATCAGGGGGTTTGGGCTGGGTGTTCATCAGTATGCGGATGATACCCAGCTCTACCTCTCTTTCAAATCAGAACCAGTGAAGGCGGTGACGGTCCTGTGTGAGTGTCTGGAGGCGGTTGGAGGATGGATGGCGGCAAACAGATTGAGATTGAATCCTGACAAGACAGAAGTACTGTTTCTGGGGGACAGGAGGCGGGCAGGTGTGGGGGATTCCCTGGTCCTGAATGGGGTAACCGTGCCCCTGAAGGACCAGGTGCGCAGCCTGGGAGTCATTTTGGACTCACAGCTGTCCATGGAGGCACAGGTTAAATCCGTGTCCAGGGCAGCTGTGTACCAGCTCCATCTGGTACGTAGGCTGAGACCCTATCTGCCCGCGGACTGCCTTGCCAGAGTGGTGCATGCTCTGGTTATCTCCCGCTTGGACTACTGCAATGCGCTCTACGTGGGGCTACCTTTGAAGGTGACCCGGAAACTACAACTAATCCAGAATGCAGCAGCCAGACTGGTGACTGGGAACGGCCGCCGAGACCATATAACACCGGTCTTGAAAGACCTACATTGGCTCCCAGTACGTTTCCGAGCACAATTCAAAGTGTTGGTGCTGACCTTTAAAGCCCTAAACGGCTTCGGTCCAGTATACCTGAAGGAGCGTCTCCACCTCCATCGTTCTACCCGGACACTGAGGTCCAGCACCGAGGGCCTTCTGGCGGTTCCCTCACTACGAGAAGCCAAGTTACAGGGAACCAGGCAGAGGGCCTTCTCAGTAGTGGCGCCCTCCCTGTGGAACGCCCTCCCACCAGATGTCAAAGAGAACAACAACTACCAGACTTTTAGAAGACATCTGAAGGCAGCCCTGTTTAGGGAAGCTTTTAATGTTTGATGTATCATTGTATTTTAATATTCTTTTGGAAGCCGCCCAGAGTGGCTGGGGAAACCCAGCCAGATGGGCGGGGTATAAATAATAAATTATTATTATTATTATTATAAAACATTCAGAAACCAAAGCGTTGCTTCTGATTGGCTGCAGGAAGCTCCTGCAGCCAATCAGAAGCTGCAGAAGCCCCATCAGACATTTGGCTTCCAAAAATAGTTCGCAAACCAGAACAGTCACTTCTGGTTTTGTGACATTTGGGAGCCAAAACGTTTGGGAACTAAGCTGTTCCAAAACCAAGGTACGTGCGACTTTACTATGTCTGTCTGTCTGTCTGTCTGTCTGTCTATTGGAGGTGTTGATGGAGTAGTTTGAGCAGTTAAGTCAACTGTAGTGTGACATGTCCAACTTGATCAGTTAGTTTTATCCCCAGGTTTTCTCATTTTGGCTGTGTGTGAATATGTTCCATGCTAAAAGGGATGCTTCTAGCACCAACACTTTGGGTAACAGAGAAGCGGTGGTGTGTTTTGTTTTGGCTTCATTTTTGGAAGCTGGCAAATTTATCTTGCTGCGGTGGGGAGGTGGAATCCTGGGAAAACATCAACAATAAATAAACTTCAGGATATTTTCTTTCTTTCAAACGAGATTTTTAGTTGCTGAAAGCCTTCAGGTGGTGGCATGGGATTTTGCTTTCCCCCCTGTTCAGATCCGCCTGGCCTTGAAAAAGTACCGGTAAGTCAGTTAGCAAATAATGAAACTTGTTCTTGTTGAGAGATTTATCCATTAGCTTCCTTCCTTGCAAAGTGTAGCAGGCAGCTGTGGATTCCTGTGGCCAGGAGTATGAGTTGGATTTTCATAGTACTTTCACCACGTCTGCTTAGTTTGGAATAGGGAACCTTTATTCTCATAAAGATCCACAGAAAAGTCAGTTGGGGGTCAGAGCTAATGGTCTATCTAGCTGGAGCCCAGGTGGGGCAGAATATATTCCTCTTTCAGCAAACCCTCTAAGTGGAGATGTTTAGGCCACTTGATATCTGCATTGGGTGTGAATTTATTACACACAGACACACACAATTGGGTTAAATTGTACGCACACAGAGAGACATATACACATTCTGTTTTTATTAATGCAAATGTTTAAGCTTTTTTTGTTACATACACAATTGTTCTGTGTATGTTTTTACTACACTGCAAATCAATTCCGGATGCTTCGTGGGAAAAGATTCATGAATAAATAACAATAATATGAATTTTTATCTTGTAAGCTGCCTTTGAGTTTGCTTTTTTCATGAAGAGGAATGGGGGATATACATTTCTAAGTGATGAAAAATATGGAGCTGCAACTTGAGGACCAAGGCTGTACTTTGGTTAGTTCAGGCAACCCTGATGAGGCACATGTCAAAGATGTTTCTCTAATTGGCAGTGATTCATGGCAAATGGCCACTCTCTCTATATGAACAAATTCATAGGCCATTGGCTCCTGAACACCTAACCCAAGAGATATTGAAGTTCTGCTGAAAAGCCGTTTATAATTTTTTTGCAAAAAGAAGAGGAGGAGGAAATGGGAATTTAGAGTTTGTGATGAGCTCTGCCTTGCTCCCAAGCAGGAAAACCAATAGACCAGTTTTGTGTGTGTGTGTGTCTGAGAGCAAGTGGGTAAGTGAGCCCTATTAACATACTGCCCCTTTCCTTGCTTTAGACTGCCCTTCTCCATTTCTTTAAACAATGACAATACTTCCCTTTGAAGCTAACAGTCACCATGGAAACAGATTACTAAAGGATGCAGCTAAGCATTGCCTTTAAAAAAGAAAGGAGGGGGGGGAAGCAAGTAAGCACAGCCTTTGGTGCTGGGAGCGCAGCATCAGGTTTCTGGCCTTGGGCTTAATCTTGGCGTTCTGTGGAATGGGAAGAAATTGAATGTGCGTTGCGGAGCCGTTTATGAAAGTTTGCCATGCTTGGAAGGGGAGAGGGAGGGTGGCAAGCCATGATTTTGTTGCAGAGAACGGCGCTGGGTTGTCAGATGTAATATTGCAACTCATGCTGGTTCAATTCTGGGGTGATCATTTCATGCAAGTTAACACAGCGAAAAAGAAAGGACATTTCCCCTCTATTTCAACTCTGGTCTGCTTCTAGGCTTGCCTCAGCCACCTATGCTAGTGCTGTACTTTATTTGTGGAATATGAGAACCTCTGAGCATAAGCCCTCCAAGTGCCCCTATTTTCCAGGGACAGTCCCGGATTTACTGAAGCCATTCCAGTTTCTGATTTGATCCTGCTTTTCCTTAGGCCATCCCTGTTTTCGTCGGAGAAATGTTGGAGGGTATGTGAGCATGCGCATAAAGGCACACACAGACACCATCGCATTGCTAGGAATGCAGAACTCAGAAGGCTCACAGGGCACCTCCAGAGTATTTTTGCAGGAGGGAATCAGGCATATGCCAGAACTTCTAAAGTAGAATGAAAAGTCTTGGTCAGGGTCCAGAAACTGCTGTTTTTAGAGGGTGCAAGGTTTGTAGGCTTCTTAAGACACAAAGAGGGCAGCTCTGCACATTTTGTATCAGTTTTATACCAGTTGAACTGACAGAAGCTCCCCCCCCCCAGCACTGGGCACGTTTGCTGGGACTAACAGTCTGGTGAGATCCTAAGCTTCCTTTATGAAACTATAGTTCCCAGGGTTCCCAGGGAGACAAATGATGACTCTTCAATCCGTTTTAAGTGTGTGTTGTAGAAATGGCCCATTGCTAATACAACCGCTACTCATGTTCCCTTCCGCAAGCTATTTTGCCCTCATTATCTTACCCTATCATTGTTGCAGCCATAATTTTAGCAGGGTTTTTTGTTTCTGCTCTCTGTGCATTGTGGCTGCCATCAACAGCAGTGTAACCCACTTTTGCTTTAAATGTTCCATAATGGAAATCGGTCTCTTCCTTTGCTGAATGGCTGTGATCCTACAAGTTCACACTGCTTATTTATTTTTACAAAAGCGAACTCGGAGTCTGACAGTAAGTGTGCTAATAATCCCTTTCTAAAAGGAGGATTAGAAGAAGGGTCAGAAAGCTAACAAAACTTTGTATTATTGACACGGGAACAAGAGGCACGGAAACAAGTTATGTGGCACTGAGTATTGACAAAAACAACTGGGCCAATTCTTAGGAAAAGCGCCCTGCTTTGCTGATTCAGCTAGTGTGCTAAATCTGTTTGCTGAGGACTAAACAGAGCCTTCCCTTTCAGAAGAATTTCACCCAATTTTCCCTGTTAGCAGAGCCTTTGTAATAATGATCCTCTTTGTCTTTTAAATTTATGCTCAGATCTAAATTGATTGGCAGATTACTTAAAATGCTAAGAAATAGTTCCCTGGGGAATACTGTATATTTAGTAGCATTTTTCATAGATGATTTGTTGCAGAATACTGTGACGAACTGTACATTATGTTTGTAGGAAGCTGCCTCATACCAGGGTCTTAGTCTGTTTGCCTGTCTAGGGTAGTCCTGTTTACTCTGAATGGCAGAGACTCTCCAAGTACCATCACCTGGTACCTGACCCTTGTAACTACAGTGGTACCTTGGTTCTCAAACTTAATCCATTCCAGGAGTCTGTTCGACTCCCGAAAACCAAGGCGCTGCTTCTGTTTGGCTACAGAAGCTTCCTGCACTCAAGCAGAAGCTGTGTCAGACGTTCGGCTTCCGAAAAACGTTCGCAAACCAGAACACTTACTTCTGGGTTTGCGGCGTTTGGGAGCCAAAACGTATGAGTACCAAGGCATTTGAGAACCAAGGTATGACTGTAGAGATGTTGGGGATTAAACCTGGCATTCTTTGCTAGCCCAATCGTAGGATTAAGCTGCTGGTGCAGATTACTTCTGGTATATAATGCGTGGATTCAAGCCCAGTTACAGTATTTGATTTGAAAGTTTGAAAACTGTTGAAAAGTAGGTAATTAGACATCTGGGCTATGGAGAATTCCTGCTGCTGTTGAGAGTAGACCACAATTCCTCAACCTGGTTGACTTGCCAGCAGGCCCATCCATGATGGGTGGTGGTCAGAAATGATGGGAATTGCTAGTCCAGCAATACCTGGAGGGCAACTGGTTGGGAAGGCTGGAGCAGGCTTAAGATAGCCTGTGTCGTGTAGTGGATTGAGTGTTGGGCTGGGACCCGGGGTTCAATTCCTGACTCTGCCATGAAAGCTCACTTATCACCCTTGGTCTCTCTGCCCAACCTACCTCACCAGGTTCTTATGAGGATAATGTGGGAAGAGGGGGAATTGTGTACACCAGCTTGAGCTCCTTGGAGGAAAGATAGGACATATCCTTAGGTGCTGGGTGAAAACATTTCTCTTCAACCAGGCATCGGGCTGACTAACATTCTATGGCTACGTTAATCATCTGCATACTATCCTTTGCTTTTTCCTGTAGGACTAATTGCAGTCATTAACGGTCATCAACAGGTTTACCATACCCATTGAGTCAATCACCCATCTCCTACTACCCTCCTGAGAAAAACCCCACCCCACCTTCCCACTATATATATAAGGGTCTGGTGACTTCTGTTTCAGTGTATCTGAAGAAGTGTGTACACACACGAAAGCTCATACCAAGAACAAACTTAGTTGGTCTCTAAGGTGCTACTGGGCATTTTTTAATTTTTAAAATATATATTTTGACTGCTTCAGACCAACACGGCTACCTACCTGATTCCATGGCTTTTAAAACATGTTTGTGAGAGTGGGGATTATTGATTTGTTTTGGTTTTTGCTTTATTATGTAGTATGCATTTTGTGTTCTCATTTTGTATTTTTGTGTTGTGAACCGCCCTGTGATCATTGGATGAAGGGCAGTATTCAAATTTAATTAATAATAATAATAATAATAATAATAATAATAATAATAATAATAATAATAATGGAACAATATAAATGCAATAATAGATAAATCAAAGCACGTTCCCTACCCTATCCCATTCTAGTGTTCGTTCCTTGCGCTTCAGGGACATCAGCTTCAGGTTTCTTTTCCTCCAAAGGAAAGAGGCCAAATTTTCCTTGAGAAATCTCAGTTTTTTTGCTTCTGAAAGGAAGCAAGCCTTAGATCAGAGTTATGCAGTCAAAGCTAGATGATTATATTATCTGTCGTTTCTAGCAGTTTCTTTTAAATGTTCTCTTCCAATTAAGTTTTTTGTGATCTTGCAAAGCTTACCCTCATCGTCTCTCTCTCTCTCTCTCTGTTGTAAATTGGGTTTGGAAGGGATTTGAAAGAGATAATAAGATCATATACATTTTAGAGCTCATATATATATATATATATATATATATATATATATATATATTCACACACAGCCTAACGTCTCCCACAATCTGCTTCCCTACTGAGTATGAGGTTTAAGAAAAGCAATTCCACTGCTTCCCGCATTAATTCCGATTGTCTCCAAGTTTTAAATTTGCACAGTGTGTGAGAGATGTGTCATTTTGGAAGGATGAGCACCTTTTCAGATATATGGAAATATTTTTCAATGGTCTGTTTGAAACCAGTGGGGTGCAGGCGGAGTGTGTAGGAATTGGATTATAAACTAGGCCCCCGTGAATGGGAAGACATAAAAGACTTTTTTGTTGTTGCAGTCTCTTTGCACATTCCATGAAACGTGGGCCACGGGGCAGGCAAGGAACAGCCAGCCTCTTTCAGCAGGATCTGTTGGTCACATTGCTCTGCGACGCTATGAGCACCCACAAGAGTTTGGCTCTTCGGACGTCCTCCCACGAGCAGTGTCTTCTGATTTAAAGCAATCTACCAGGAGAAGGCTTGAAGCTCAGTGGCAAATCTCCTACTTTGCCAACCAAAGACCTCGGGTTCGATCCATGGGATCTGGAGAAATAGTTCACAAAGACCCCTGTTTGATATCCTAGGAAGTCTCTGCCCATGAATGAAGGCAAAACTGAGCTAGATGAACCAACAATCCTGTTCCGTATAAGACAGCCTCTTGTATTCCTCAGGGAATTCATGCAAGCATGCTTTTCAGTGTGGAAACAGCTCCCATATTTTCATAAGGAATAAAGTCAGTGTTCCTTGGCTCCTGCACACAGATGAAAAATAGCAAGGAATTTTTGATTTCAGCATATGTGTCCGGCAGAAATATTTTTTATCCCAAACGTGAATCATAGAGTTGGAAGGGACCCTGAGGGTCATCTAGCCTAACCCACTGCAATGCAGGAACCCTGCCCACAGCCATCCCCAGGTGGACTTGAACCACCAACTTTCTGGTTAATAGCCAGATGCACGGACCCACTGCGCCAAAAGATGAAATCTGGCCCAGCCCTGTTTGTAATACTGAAGTATGCCATACAGCCAGCGCTAATATAATACAGTGATACCACGAGTAACAAACCCTTCAGGTTACAAACTCTGCTAACCTGGAAGAGTTAGCTCGAGTTGAGAACTTTTCCCCAGGATGAGAATGGAAATCGTGTGCCGTCAGCTCGGCGGCAGCAAGAGGCCCCATTAGCAAAAGCACGCCTCTAGTTAAGAACAGTTTCAGGTTAAGAATGGACCTCTGCAATGAATTAAGTTCGTAACTAGAGGTACCACTGTACATGAATGGTAATTCCTGAAAACACAGGAGGCTGTCAGACCACTTATCTAGCTAGTCAGTGTTGTTTACACTGAGCGGCAGCGGCAGCAGCGGATCCCCAGGGTTTCAGTCAGGAGTATTTCCTAATCTTGGGGGTGGTTCTAGGACCTTGTGGGTGGAAAGAATGGGTCCTGCCACTAAGCTTCAGTCCCTTCTGCTAACAGAATTGTGCCGGCACAGCAGCCCAGAGCTATCTTGGAAGAACCTCTCTTTTTTCCTAATACCGTACTCCAAGGTTCTCGAGGAAGCAGGAGATTTGCAGTTCCACTTGCAGTGCAGGCTTCCGTAGCCTCTGCGGTGCCAAGGAAGGGGATGCCTGACATGTCGGGGCACATTGGAGAAATGGGTTTATTTTAATTTGTCATCATCGCTCTGTTTCTTTTTAGACTTGGCAAATTCTGGCATGCAAGAGATGAGAGAGGCAAAGCTAGGAGAGGAAATGAGGCACCTAATACCTGACAAATGAGAAGTTCAGGTTTTATCAGATGTGATTCATCGTGGAGGGAACAGGAGCCTCTGCCTCCCTAAGGACACAACAGCCGTTGTGATGATGGTGAAGGGAGAAAACCAGCCCCGTAATGGCAGGAGCGGATTGGGAGTTGGCCTTATGTACATTCACTCCCACCCAAAGGAGGGGATGTGGTTGTGTGAGCAGCTTGTGTCCAGGCTGCTTCTGCAGTGGATGAAAGCAGCTGGCTTTGGATGTCCCCCCCCCCACTTTGCAAAAGGGACATATCAAATGGCCCACCTTACATAAGATGAAAGCTGTAAAACAATGTTGCAAATTAAATTAGTAGCAGCCAGTTCAGCATAGCCTTCCCTCGTGAGGATTTGCTAATCTTCTGCCCTCGAGAGATGCCTAAATTGCAAGGAGGTTGTTTTTTAAATGGTTCTGTTTCTAACAATTTTCATTGCTGTAAACTGTCTTGGTTGACTTCTTTTGATAACCCTGCTGTATTAATTAACAAAAGAAAATGAATTAATGACAACTGCTAGCTCTGTAGGCTAGGAAACTCCTGCTTGCACTTTTTTTATTATTTTAAAGAAAAGGGGGCAAAGCATCTACTTTGCATGCAGAAGATCCCAGATCTCCAGGTAGGGTTGGGAGAGACTCCCTGTCTGAAATCTGGGAGAGCCACTGCCGATCAGTCTAGACACAGAGCTGAGCAAGAAGGACCAGTGGATCTGACTTTCTATAAGGCAATTTTCTAGGTTCCTATGTTGTTCTTCAATGCAGTGTGATTAACAGCAGGGAAGTATTAGTTGGCTTCTAGGCAGAGTAAGTGGCTGTGTCTCAAAATCCTTGTAGGATTTTTTACATTGTAAGAAGAGCAAGTTTTTTTTAAAAAAAATTTTTTTTATTGGTTTTCAACATACAAAATTATAAAACATACCACACAATTTATCACAAATACATTCTTATTGGACTTCCATCAGCACCTCTGATAATCCTCCGTCTTAATCATTTCTTACGCATTTCCTAACTTAATATTGCCTTTGCATTCATAACATATCACGTCTCCTTCTCCATTTTTGCAATATTTCTAATATTATTCCTCACAGAGCTTCTTGCAAACTTACAAACGTTGTCTGATCGTCACAAATACTTTTCAAATAATCCGTAAATTTACTCCAGTCCTCGGTAAACTTCTGGTCCCGCCGGTTTCGGATCCTTCCCGTTAGTTTGTCAAGTTCCGCATAGTTTATTAATTTCATTCTCCATTCTTCCATCATTGGTAATTCTTCTTGCTTCCATTTTTGGGCCAATAGTATTCTTGCTGCTGTTACTGCATATAATAATAATAATAATAATAATAATAATAATAATAATAAATTTTATTTATATCCCGCCCTCCCCAGCCAAGCCGGGCTCAGGGCGGCTAACAACAATCAAATAAACAATCAAATAATAACACATTCTAAAAATTTTCGTTATAAAAATTAGTTAAAATCAAATTGATGGCAACCGATTAAACAAAATTCTGTGCAGGTTGCCAGAGGAGGGAGTCAGGCTGCGCCCTGACCAAAGGCCTGGCGGAACAACTCTGTCTTGCAGGCCCTGCGGAAAGATGTCAGGTCCCGCAGGGCCCTGGTCTCTTGTGACAGAGCGTTCCACCAGGTTGGAGCCGCAGCCGAGAAGGCCCTGGCTCTGGTTGAGGCCAGCCTAACCTCTCTGAGGCCTGGGACCTTGAGGGTGTTATTATTTGCAGACCGTAGGTTTCTCTGTGGGGCATACCAGGAGAGGCGGTCCCGTAGGTACGAGGGTCCTAGGCCGTATAGGGCTTTAAAGGTTAAAACCAGCACCTTAAACCTGATCCTGTACTCCACCGGGAGCCAGTGCAGCTGGTATAGTACCGGATGAATGTGATCTCGCAGCGAAGACCCCATAAGGAGTCTCGCCGCGGCATTCTGCACCCGCTGGAGTTTCTGGGTCAGTCTCAAGGGCAGCCCCACGTAGAGCGAGTTACAATAATCCAGTCTGGAGGTGACCGTCGCATGGATCACAGTGGCTAGGTGAGGGCGAGAGAGATAAGGGGCCAACTGCTTAGCTTGGCGGAGATGGAAAAATGCCGCCTTTGTTATAGCTGTAATCTGCGCCTCCATAGAGAGGGAGGTATCGAAGATTACACCCAAACTCTTAACGGACGGTGCTGGCACTAATTGCACCCTCGCAAGAGATGGGAGTTGCCCCCTCGATCCCATATCGTCCCGCCCCAGCCAGAGGACCTCTGTCTTCGAAGGATTTAACTTCAACCGGCTCCCACGTAACCATCCAGCCACAGCTTCCAGACATCTGGTCAGTGTGTCTGGGGCCGAGTTAGGATGGCCATCCATCAACAGATAGAGTTGGGTGTCATCAGCATACTGATGGCAACCCAGCCCAAAACTCCGGACAAGCTGGGCGAGGGGGCGCATAAAGATGTTAAAAAGCATCGGGGAGAGAATCGCACCCTGAGGCACTCCACACACCAAGGAGTGACGCGATGACAATTCCCCCCCAAGCGCCACCCTCTGTCCCCGATCAGAGAGAAACGAGCGCAGCCATTGAAGGACTGTGCCCTGGATCCCCACGTCGGCAAGGCAAGAGAAAGCTTACATTCCTTTCTATTTATATTGTTTCCAACAATACCCAAGAGAAATGCTTCTGGTTTCTTTATAAATGTATATCTCAACATTTTTTTCAACTCATTATATATCATCTCCCAGAAGCCTTTCACCTTTTTACATTCCCACCACATGTGATAAAATGTTCCCTCTTTTTCCTTACATTTCCAACATTTATTACTGACTTTATACATTTTTGCTAACTTCACTGGTGTAATATACCATCTATACATTATTTTCATGACATTTTGTAGGATTTTTTTACATTGTAAGAAGAGCAAGCTTGTTTTGAAGGGGAACCAGGAGGGTTGCACAAGAGAAGCCTGGCAGATGTTTGACTGTGTCAAGCTCTTATCCATGGTCTGAAGGTGAATTCTGGGAAGGACTGCTGCAAATAATGCACCTGCCAGCTTTGCTATCTGTTGGAGGGCACTTCTCAAATAGTGTGAATCACCAGCAAACACAAAAGTTGGGCCTCAGAAGGATTTTTATCTTCACAGTGGGTCATTCCAAGAAGGGAAGGGGACTGGTGAGCACACAAGTCTTTCCCAGTCAGCTCCTTCCAGCAGGAAGCGACCTCTGTTTTTCATGGATGATTTTTCCAGGGAGAAAGATGTCAAGAAAGAACTGTGGCCTTTTCAGCATTTTTGTTTTTTAATAATGAAAGTAAAACCTCTTAGCACAATAGCTCTTGGGACCTATCAGTCTGAACTTGGGGAAGGTTTCCTATTCAAGGGGTTAGCTCTCTCATCTCTCCAGTTTTTAGATTGATTATCTACAAAACACTAAGGGAACGGGAAGTGATTTCTATTTTACACATACCAAAGGGTATCTCAGCTGGTTAGAGCGTGGTGCTGATAACTTTGTGGTTTTGCCTGGCCCTAATAAAGATTATGTCATGCTCCAGCTGTTGCCACCATGTTATGAAACTTGAGCAAGATTGTTGGATGAAAATGGGTGGGGTTATGTAGAGTTTGTCATAGCCATTACTACTACTAGCGGCAATCCTTTTTATATATATAATGATATTTATTGAAACAAGAGATTTTTTTAAAAAAAAAATACACACAAAAAAAGACAAAATTACAAAAAGAAAAAAAAGACAGAAACATGAGAAAAAGAAAAGAAAAGATAAAACCATCCTTATCAAATTCTCCAAATTCCATTACCTTCTTTCCATGACCTCCTCCTCCTCCCATCTCTTGTATCTTGATTAATAATTGTCGCAGCAAATCCTTTCCATAATTCATAATATTTTATCATTACGTTACCTTACTCTGTTCTCATTTTATCTTATAGAAACAACCTTAGAGCTTAAAACTTAAATCTTTTTTACCAACTTCTCATAACCATTACCTTTTTGCCTAGTTCTTTAAACATTTTAACAAGAGCCAAGTAATTTCATTTCAACATTTTCCCAACATTCATAAAACATTTCTATTAATTAATAATACAAAAAAGAAGTACAATAAAATAAAAACGATCCAATCTTCTTCCAGCGTCCCCTCCCCCCGGTCCCGGGGTTGTCAGTCTTTTTTGTTTTGTTTTTAATCTGGCACATTAACCTGGTGCCCTTATATCCGAGGCCTTCAAGTCTCTACCATGTCCCTTCCGCAGCTCTTCTTCATATTTTCCTTTCACTCGCGGGAACTCCAGCTTAATAGTGTTTTTGACCCTTTTCAGCAAATCAGCCCCTTTCTCATAGTCCAGACTAAGCTCCATGTGGTGTTTTAAAACATATTTCAGATTCCCTCCAAAATTGGGAGTCCCAACAGCTCCAAACCTCTGGCGGCCCATTTCCAGACTTGGAAAGTCCAAACCTCCCTGCATAGGGGGGTCAATCCAACCCCCCATTTCCAGTTCAACCCAAACTTTATCTTTCCAAGTCTGTTTTTTTCCAAGTTTATTTGTCAAATCCAAAAGCTCACTCTCCTGCTGGGCCGAGAGTCCCTCCATCCCTGGCGTCCCAGGTTCAGCAGGGTCCTCTTCTTTCTGTTGTTCTGTCGTGACACACTCCTGTTTTAGTTCCTGAGTGGGCTCCATATAATTTTCCACTACCTGATCAAAGGCACTGGCAGCTTTTGTCATAAAGTCCACCTTCTGACTTAACTGATCCAATAGGGCACTTATATTACAGAAAGCACCCAACAGTGCTTCTGAAGGCATTGTCCTGCAAGGTCACAAAACTCTTTCCCACAGTTGTAATCAGTAAACAGCAGCAAGTTCCCAGGATTTAGTTACAGTTTCATAACTCCCCTCTAGGGGGAGAAACTTCTGATTGTTCTTTACCTTGAAAACAATAGCAACAGAGTTTCTTCTTTAAGATATTTTGTCCATATTTGTTCTTTTTTTAAAAAGCGAAAGGAAACCATGGAATCACAATGTTTCCCTCCTTTTAACTATCTGTCAAAGCATTTATTTCTGGTCAATGAGCTTCAAACGTCAAATCTGACACCCCGCTCCAGGGTCAGGACAGTGGAAAATTACTTTAACTTTAAATCCGCAGGTTTAAACAACTCAATAAAAATCCCCCTTCTTCTCCTGCTTCCGAAGGGGGGTTCCACAATTGTGAATGATGAAAGACGATCCTTTAAAAGTGATTTTTAAGACTCTAGTTTACGTTGTCTTTGCTTTGTTGTTACTACAAGAAAACGGAAGGGTGACTTCCTGTTTAACCCTTTCCGTTTCAGTACCAAATTAGGGTAAATTTTAGGGTCCAAGTTCCTTTTATTTCGCCAATGCTTGTTTAAAATCCAGGTATTTAGCGTTCCAGTACTCACGGTTAGTTATTTTCAATGCCAAATTGTCCCAGGAAAAAGGCAGCGCTCTCCGGCAACGGCTGTGCGGTTTCGCTCCGCAGAAAAAGCAGTCGACTCACAGCACAGCGCCACTTCCCCCTCTTCACTTCGGAGCCCGTTTCTGGGTTCCTTAGTGGGTTGGGGGGCGCTAAAGGTGCCCGCCGAGTCCCACGGTCACAGGCTTCATCCGCCTGTTATTTTCAGAAGGGTCCCCACTACGTTGCAGCAGAAAAGACTAGTGGCAATCCTGCCCATGTTAGGTCTCTTCAGGCATTCATCGCAAAAGGAGCCTGTGGGAGCATGAGGGGCTAATTCTGATTGGCTAGGATTCCGGTCCCCATGCTGGAAACTCTTTATGCAATGAAGATGGCTTCCTGCAGGCTCACACAATTCTACATTGGTTTGGAAGTACTTTGAAGACTGTGGGTTATGTCCAACATTAGTCCTATTTAAAGCAGACACATTTGAATAATTTAAGAAGGATATTGACAGTTTAAGAAGGATATTGGTGAGCTGGAATGTATGCAGAGCAGGGTGACCAATATAGTAAGGTTCTGGAAGCCAAGCCTTATGAGGAACAGTTGAAAGAGTTGGGTATGTTTAGCCCGAGAGGCGATGTGATAGCCATCTTCAAATATCTGAAAGGACGTCACATAGATAATGGAGCAAGCTTGTTTTCTACTGCTCCAGAGAGTAGGATCCAAACCAATGAATTCAAATGACAAGAAAGGAGATTCTGACGAAACATTAGGAAGAGAGTTTGCAGGGCAGCAGTTGAAGAAGGAGCAAAAAGGGTTTTCTTGTGTGTGTGTGTTTCTTTGTGGCTGATTAGCTGTTTTCCCTGTGTAAAGGTCAGAGGGGGCAGGGTTTCTGTTGAGGCAGGGGATTAGCTGTGGGAGGAGCTTATCAGAGTTTGCAGGGCAGCGGCAGTTATACCCATCTTTTAGATTTAGGGGAGCTAGTCTCAAATGTTTGTTGGGGGAGACCTAGGTTTTTTTTGTGGGGGAAGTTATTTGTCCTGACTTCAAGCTTTTAATGATGGAGGACCTCTGTAGCCACCCCCAACGACACGATCTCAAGATGGAAGGGGAGGAAACAGCTGCAGTCGCCTGCGATTCCTGCGCAATGTTTGCCATCTTGCCAAAGGTTGCAGGCAGCTTTACCTGCAGCAATTGCATGTTGATTGCCCTTTTAAAAGACAAAGTCCAGCAACTGGAGGAACGTGTAGCTACGCTCCAAAGAATTAGAGAGCTGGAGCTCTTCTTGGAAGCAACAGAGCACACCGTCCCCACCAAGGAGGAGACAGGGGACTCCCCTGAGAAGGAGGATAGTTCACCAACACAGGAGCCAGATATATGGAGAAACGTGACTCAAAGAAGTAGGAGGCCCAGGGTTCACTCTGATTGTTTAGAAATACACAATCGCTTTGAGGTCCTCTCCCCTAGCATGGAAGACGAAGAGCAGACTCCATTTGAGGATCTCTCCCTCATTACAGTCGATCAGGTATATGAAGACGAGCAGCAAAGTCAGTCCTCAGGGAATGTGCAGGCGACCTTGGAACGGACAGCTCATGGAAGAACCCCGACCAAACCCAAGAGGAGGCGTGTAGTGGTAATAGGGGATTCCCTACTGAGGGGAACAGAAGCAGTGATCTGTGGGCCTGACAAGATGTCTCGGGAAGTGTGCTGTCTCCCCGGGGCTAAGATCCAAGATGTAACTGAACGACTGCAAGGAATCATAAAACCCACTGACAAATACCCCTTCCTCTTGGTTCATGTGGGAACCAATGACACTGCAAGCAATAGCCTCCAGAAGATCAAAAGAGACTACGAGGCTCTCGGCAGGAAATTGAAGCAACTAAATGCACAAATTGTCATCTCGTCTGTCCTCCCAGTTGAACGACGTGGCCCAGGGAGAGAGGGGAAAATAGTGGAAGTGAACAGCTGGCTTCGCAAATGGTGTAAACAGGAACGGTTTGGATTCTTAGATCACGGACTGCAGTTTCTTGAAGATGGACTTCTGGCAAGTGATGGGCTGCACCTCACAACGGTTGGGAGAAATGTTTTTGCCAAAAATCTCAGAAACCTCATCAGGAGGGCTTTAAACTGACTAATGTGGGGGAGGGAGACAGTGCTCCTGAAGGTAGGAGTCTATCAATTAATGAAGATGATCATCCAAATGTCATAGACCAAATGGAGCAAACAGCACGCGGACCTAGTGGTGGGAGGAAAAAATCCTTAAATAAGAGACACGGGGGAATGATTAATGGACTTCAATGTCTGTACACTAATGCGCAAAGCATGGGAAATAAACAAGATGAGCTTGAGCTCTTGGTACAGCAAACTAAATATGACATAATAGGCATCACTGAAACCTGGTGGGATAAGTCCCACGATTGGAATGTAATAATGGGGGGATACAATCTATTTCAGAGAAACAGACCAGACAAGAAAGGAGGAGGAGTGGCGTTATATGTCAGGGATGTGTATACCTGTGAAGAGATCCAAGATTTAGAACCTCAAAGCCAAAGTGAGAGCATTTGGGTCAAGATTAAGGGAGAGAAGAATAACAGAGACCTCATTGTGGGAGTTTACTATAGATCCCCAAGCCAAACGGAGGACATAGATGATGCCTTCCTGGAACAGATGGCCAAGCATGCAAAAGGAAGGGAGATAGTAGTAATGGGGGACTTCAGTTACCCGGATATTTGTTGGACGTCAAACTCAGCCAAGAGCATAAGGTCAAACAGATTCCTCACTGGCCTTGCAGACAACTTCATTGTCCAGAAAGTGGGAGAAGCAACAAGAGGAACAGCCATTTTAGATCTGGTCCTAACCAATGTTGATGACCTGGTTAGTGGGGTACATGTGGAAGGATCATTAGGCGCGAGTGATCATGCTCTTCTGAAGTTTACTATACAGCGGAAAGGAGCAGCCAAGCATACTAGGACTCAATTTCTTGACTTTAAGAAAGCCGACTTCATAAAACTTAGGGAAGTGCTGGGTGAGATCCCATGGACAGCAATACTAAAAGGAAAGGGAGTTCATGATGGCTGGGAGTTTGTTAAGAGGGAGATAGTAAAAGCACAACGTCAGGCAATACCAATGAGACGGAAACATGGAAGGTGCCTAAAGAAGCCAGGGTGGCTATCTAAAGAACTTTTAACTGAATTAAGATTAAAAAAGGATGTGTATAAAAAATGGAAAAGGGGGGAAACCACCAAAGAGGAATTCAAACAAATAGCCAGCACGTGTAGACACAAAGTCAGAAAAGCTAAAGCACAGAATGAACTCAGGCTTGCTAGAGAGGTTAAAAGCAACAAAAAAGGCTTTTATGGGTATGTTCGTAGCAAAAGGAAGAACAAAGAAACAGTTGGGTCACTCAGAGGAGAAGATGGTGAAATGCAAACAGGGGACACAGAAAGGGCTGAACTCCTCAATTCCTTCTTTGCCTCAGTCTTCTCCGATAAAGAAAACAATGCCCAACCTGAAGAATTTGGAGCAAATGATTCAGCAAAGGAAACACAGCCCAGAATAACTAAGGAGATAGTACAAGAATATTTGGCTAGTTTAGATGTATTCAAGTCTCCAGGGCCAGATGAACTGCATCCAAGAGTATTAAAAGAACTGGCAGATGTGATCTCAGAACCACTGGCAGTCATCTTTGAGAATTCCTGGAGAACAGGCGAAGTCCCGGCAGACTGGAGGAGGGCAAATGTTGTCCCTATTTTCAAAAAGGGGAAAAGAGAGGACCCAAATAATTACCGCCCAGTCAGTCTGACATCAATACCAGGGAAGATTCTGGAGCAGATCATTAAGCAAACAGTCTGTGAGCACCTAGAAAGGAATGCTGTGATCACCAATAGTCAGCATGGATTTCTGAAAAATAAGTCATGTCAGACTAACCTGATCTCGTTTTTTGACAGAATTACAAGCCTGGTAGATGAAGGGAACGCAGTGGGTGTAGCCTACCTTGATTTCAGCAAGGCATTTGACAAGGTGCCCCATGATATTCTTGTAAAGAAGCTGGTAAAATGCGGTCTTGACTATGCTACCACTCAGTGGATTTGTAACTGGCTGACTGACCGAACCCAAAGGGTGCTCATCAATGGTTCCTCTTCATCCTGGAGAAGAGTGACTAGTGGGGTGCCACAGGGTTCTGTCTTGGGCCCGGTCTTATTCAACATCTTTATCAACGACTTGGATGATGGACTCAAGGGCATCCTGATCAAATTTGCAGATGACACCAAACTGGGAGGGGTGGCTAACACCCCAGAGGACAGGATCACACTTCAAAACGACCTTGACAGATTAGAGAACTGGGCAAAAACAAACAAGATGAATTTTAACAGGGAGAAATGTAAAGTATTGCACTTGGGCAAAAAAAATGAGAGGCACAAATACAAGATGGGTGACACTTGGCTTGAGAGCAGTACATGTGAAAAGGATCTAGGAGTCTTGGTTGACCACAAACTTGACATGAGCCAACAGTGTGACGCGGCAGCTAAAAAAGCCAATGCAATTCTGGGCTGCATCAATAGGAGTATAGCATCTAGATCAAGGGAAGTAATAGTGCCACTGTATTCTGCTCTGGTCAGACCACACCTGGAGTACTGTGTCCAGTTCTGGGCACCACAATTCAAGAAGGACACTGACAAACTGGAACGTGTCCAGAGGAGGGCAACCAAAATGGTCAAAGGCCTGGAAACGATGCCTTATGAAGAACGGCTAAGGGAGCTGGGTATGTTTAGCCTGGAGAAGAGGAGGTTAAGGGGTGATATGATAGCCATGTTCAAATATATAAAAGGATGTCACATAGAGGAGGGAGAAAGGTTGTTTTCTGCTGCTCCAGAGAAGCGGACACGGAGCAATGGATCCAAACTACAAGAAAGAAGATTCCACCTAAACATTAGGAAGAACTTCCTGACAGTAAGAGCTGTTCGGCAGTGGAATTTGCTGCCAAGGAGTGTGGTGGAGTCTCCTACTTTGGAGGTCTTTAAGCAGAGGCTTGACAACCATATGTCAGGAGTGCTCTGATGGTGTTTCCTGCTTGGCAGGGGGTTGGACTCGATGGACCTTGTGGTCTCTTCCAACTCTATGATTCTATGATTCTATGAAATTTCTGAAGGTAAGAGCTGTTTGGCAATGGAATGAGCCACCTCAAAAGGTGGTGGACTCTCCTTCACTGGAGGTTGGATGGCCATCTGTCGGGGATTATTTAGCTAGGATCCCTGCATTGCAGGGGGTTGGACTAGATTACCCTTGGGGTCCTTTCCAACTTTATGAATCCATGGACACAATTGACTTAGGTCCACTGATTTCAGTGAGTCTGCTTTGAGTGGAACTTAATTGGCTGAAGTTCTTAATACAGTGGTACCTCGGGTTAAGAGCTTAATTCGTTCTGGAGGTCCGTTCTTAACCTGAAACTGTTCTTAACCTGAGGTACCACTTTAGCTAATGGGGCCTCCCACTGCCACTGTGCCGCCGCCGCAGCACGATTTCTGTTCTCATCCTGAGGTAAAGTTATTAACCCGAGGTACTGTTTCTGGGTTAGCGGAGTCTGTAACCTGAAGCGTCTGTAACCTGAGGTACCACTGTACACATCTT
Organism: Podarcis bocagei; assembly: GCF_964188305.1. NCBI lineage: Eukaryota > Metazoa > Chordata > Lepidosauria > Squamata > Lacertidae > Podarcis > Podarcis bocagei. The sequence continues at coordinate 72,330,511 of NC_138132.1, read as the reverse complement.
ATCTTTGCTCCTGTTGCCTTTGAGACTTCTAGCTTTTAAACTGTTTTCATGGATGGGGCCCAATGTTGTTTGTTTTAGTTGTTGTTATTATTGTTGTTGTGTGTAAATAATATATCCTGATTTTAAGCCATCTTGGCTATTTTCTGCAAAAGCTGTATATAAATCTTGATGATAGATAAAATAATTAAAGCACTTTCACCCTCCTCAATTGGATAGCCCTGCGGTTCCAACCCAACACAGGGGTGTCTCTGCAAACACAGCCCCCTGACCTTGGTTTCACAATCAAATAGCTCCTTTTGGAGAGCAGAGATTGGGTTTAACCCGCACGGCCACGTATCCTAGGAAACAGGCTGTGTAGCTTAGAACTATGGAGTTTGACTCTCAGAAGGAAGGAGCTGTGCTAGGAATGCAAAGAAGAGGCTGTTAATTTCTGTCAAGATTTAGGAATAATTTTAAAGTAAAGAATCTGACAGGGCGACAGACTCGCTCTTTTTGTCAGCTGCGCTAACAACTGTGAGAGATGGCGTGAAATTTGATGAACTCCATTTGAGCCCGGGAGACAGAAATAATTCAGACTCTAATTCCTCTTTCCCCACTGACTTGCTTGGGGGCTGGGAGGTGAACGATGAGGGTTTTTGCAGGATGAGGGCTCTGGGAACAGCCTCAATGTTATCACTAGGAATGGGTGAATATGATGATTTTGGCTTCCCATTTTCCCATTCATAGACTCAGTTCTCATTTCCACATCAGCTGCCTCATGAAAATTCTTCAGCATTCTGTTGTGAATTTATCCCAATATGCACATTTTTGTATGCAATTTCCCCAAATACAATCCCTTATTGTATGCATGTATTTGTGTACTGTACCCTGCTGTATCCATTTTTGTAATATAGATTCAGAACTGCACAGCAAAATTCAGATAAGTGTGAATTTTGCAGGATGGCTGTGTCTCAGTTTTCATATTGTTTTTGCAAAGTGTGAATCAGGTAGATTTGCCTTTTAAATGTGAACTGGATTGAATTTCTACCCCTTGTTTAGGTAAAACTTGTTAGGGTTAAAGACTGTAGCAGAATCAGATTAGGGATTTCTGCAGCAGAGATCAAAATGTGATATGAGAAGGTTCACCCTTCTTCACTGAGCTGCTGTTGCCCAGGAGCTATTCCCTGAAAAGGAGTTTGCAGTTTTAGCCATCAGAGAGGCCATGATTGAGAAATAAATAAGGCCTTACGCAGAAGGATCACAGATGGGGATTACAAGGTTAGGGACCAGAACCAAGTAGTGAAATTAGATAAATAATAATCGGAGCAGAGCATCAAAACCAGATTTGCATCCGGAGAATGAAAAGGATTTGAGAATTATAAATTAAGTAAGCTCAAAGGATAAAAAGCTCAGGCATGCACGGACCAGTGGTGTGAGTGTTATGAGTGAGCTTGAATCTCCTTCCACTTTACACATGAGGCTGGCAGGATGGAAATAATGTTAAGAACAGCTAAGAAATTGAATGTGAAGGATGGTTGTGGTGGTATGGAAACACAGCAGGTAGGATATGTTGCCTGAGAGTGTGGAGAGTAAATGTTCAAGTCTTCACACTGCCATAAATTCATTTACAAGTGGGAGCTGTAACAAAACGTTGCAGCGTGGGGTGCTTCACTTCAGGGATCCAAGTACTCGCATTCTGTCTCCCCCCTCACAAAAAGCCCCAGTCAGTCAGCATTTCACGAGCTTTGTTCTTGTGCTATTTTATTTGGTGTGTGTGTGTTCCAGCTTCTTCCAGTTTTCCTCCAATAGATTTTGTTTTGTGTACTTCTGCAGACCTTGACATTTTTTCAAGCTTTCTAATAGATCCCTCTTGTACATGGGCAATTCTATTTTGTTTACATAAGCAACATCACCCACAGTCCGGACACCGGAAATAGCAGGAACCATGTTCTCTTATCATTCACAATTTCCACTTCTGCCATATGAGGGATGATAGGGATGACCTTACAGGATTGTTTATAAGCATTACTAAGATAATGTATTTGTGGTATCACAGGCTCTACTTCTGAACAGTCTTGCAGTTTTAGAAATCAGCAACTCCCAAACCGACTTAATGAACATGTACAGTAGTGATGGCCGAATCTGTCAATTTCACTTTCTTTTAGTTTATCATTCCCCCTTCCCCCCTTTTTAGGTTCAGTTCTCTACATTCTTCAGCATCCGTTTAGTGAAACTTTCTTCTAATATGCAATTTTGCCTGTACAAAATTCTGCCCAATATACAAAATTTTGCAAAACAATTTCCCCTGATATAAAACATTTCTGTATTTTTTTGAATACTATGTGCATTCTTTTGCACATTTCTTATGTGTCTGTGTATTACTTGGCTGTTGAACCGCATTGCAAAACTGAAAGAAGTGTGCTTTTCTATGGATGGCTGTGTTTCGGTTAGGGTATTGTTTTGGGAAATGCGAATCAAATTCTTCCTCCACATCAACCCTTCCCCCCTACCTCTAAAGAGGTATAGCAAAGTTTATGAAAATGTGAGGGAAGGTGGCTTCTGGAATGAAGAAACTCAGTAAGGAGCCTGGATAGCTCTTGCCAAAGATCAAATGAAGAAAAACCACTAAGAATTTGGTTAAGGGGTGGGGTGAACATTGAAGGCAAGAGTTCTTGACTAGGCAAGCACACTTGGTGGGCTACATCCTGCTGATTGGTCCTCTGCTCCACATATCCAAAATCTCACTCCCTCTCAGCCCTCCCATGGTCGATCAAAGACAGACAAAGCTACTTAGGGATCTGTGTTTATTCATAAGTTACAATTACAAAATTCGTAGTTTGGGGAACCTTTTTGTCTGGTCTAACTAGAGGTCAACTTAATGTGTTTTAGCTACTACTGAACATTCACAGGAGATTCCCCTCCACCCAGGAATGCTTAAAGAGAGTGGATTTCTCCTGCCTTTCCAAAGCAGGTGTATGGGAGAAACTTAGACTCTAGCAGAGTTGCCTGCTCCAGGTAGGACCAGGAAACAGACCTATTGGACTGCTGGAGAGTCGCTGCCAGTGTAGACAATCTGAATGGGCCAATGGCCTCACCTGGGATAAGGTACCTTCAACCTAAGTGCCACAGCTCAGTGGTTGAGCAACCAATTTGTGTGCAGAAGGTCCCAGGCTCCAATCCTTGGCATTTCCAGGTTGGACTGGAAAAGACCCCTGCCTGAAATCACAAAGAGGCTCTGTCAGTCTGTGTAAGCAATACAGAGTCAGATGATGTGATCCTACCAAGGATAAAAGAAAGCAATATCCTGCGTTTCTAACGGTATGGTAGTCTTAAGTATTCAGGGGAGGGGTGGGGCATAGCTCAGTTGTGGACCATTGGCTTTGCATGAAGACCGTCTCAGGTTCAAACCTTAACATCTCCTGGCTTCGAAAGAGTGGGAGCAGGGCGGAAGCCCTTCCCCAAACCCTAGGGTGTCACTCCCAACCACTGTAGATGATAGGGAGCTAGATGGACTAACCCTAACACTGTTCTGGACCTGCAGAGATGTGTGGCAGGTGCATCCTCCAGCCCCTGGTTTTCATGCACCTTCAAGCACTGTCACAATTTGCACAGAGACATTAGAATGTTGCATGAGAGGGTTGTGGCTTGAAGTGGACACTAGAGGGCAGTGGTGTTCTGCATTGGTTGGAGGTTGTTGAATTCAATTCAAGGCTGCTGAATTGGAGGCTATTTTGCCCTGAGTCCCACATCTCGGTGAATCTGCTAAGAACCTAAACTTTGGATGGATTTGTGCAGTTTGGAAACCGTGCTGCAATTCTGCTTTATATTTCACGTTCTATAACATGTAATCTAGTGCACAATAGGCTCGGTTTTTATTCTTTATAGTTGCATTGAAATGTTCCCAATTTTTAAAGATACAACATAAGCAAGTGCCCTCTCCTGACCTCTCTCCCCATGCAACCCCCCCCCTAAGCAATCCATCTTACAGAGATCCACCAGCCAATCACTTATCAAGGGAAGCAAATGCATAGAAAAGTAATAGGCAGGAAACTAATCAAACATTTTGCAATATTTCAAGCTGTGATTGTGGTGGTCATCTATGGATAGATCTCCTTGCATGTACAAAAGTAGCACATCAGGGAAAAGATTCAGCCTGAATTCTAATACAGTGGTACCTCAGGTTAAGTACTTAATTCGTTCCAGAGGTCTGTACTTAACCTGAAACTGTTCTTAACCTGAAGCACCACTTTAGCTAATGGGGCCTCCTGCTGCTGCCGCCATGCCGCCGGAGCCTGATTTCTGTTCTTATCCTGAAGCAAAGTTCTTAACCTGAAGCACTATTTCTGGCTTAGTGGAGTGTGTAACCTGAAGCGTATGTAACCCGAGGTACCACTGTATACTAGAGCTCTATATGCACAGAGTTTTTGGGTGCTGTTATTTTGCCTCTGGCAAGTAGCCCTTAGACTCAGTCTACATCTGTAAAATGACAACAATAAGGATGCACCTCACAGCACACACACACACACACACACACACACACACACACACACGCACACACTTAAAATTACTCTGCTATATATGAGCGTGCAGTTCCACCCACATAACATGGAAGCAAGGAAACAAGCACAGTCAGGGCTACTAGTACTCTGCACTCAGAAAATGTTGTGCCAACCTGTACATATGCTTTCCAGCATGATTTCTGTTCCTTTTAACAATTCTGCAATATTTCAGGCTTAGCATAATTCATCCTGCTTCTGTTTATTGTGAGGGAAGGTAACAAACTGCACAAGCCTGCCTGCCACTGGGAAAGATTCAAACCCACCTCACTTGCTTTTGAGGCACTCTGGTAATTTCTCCACAGCCTTTCAACCATCTCTTCAGAACCGTAAGGGCTAGGAGCCATAATCCCAGCTGAGGCAATCTTCTCCCTTTTCTCTCTCCTTACAGAGGCCACTGTAGTGCAGCTTTGGTGGCTGGCGACTCTGTCTCCTGCTCCTTCCATACTGGCCTTAGGTGGCTTTCCCCATCTTTCCCTTGTGAGGCAAGAAGAGGGGGAGGACAGGAGCCATTGGCTGCTGCCATGTTTGACTCCGCCCCCTGGCCCTCATGATGTCAGGACCTTGAGTGCATCACATCAAGACGTTGTGTCGCCCTCCTCACAATCGTTTCCAGAAGTTGGTGCCTTGGATACAGGGTAGTCTTAGCGTCCAAGCGAGCTTTGATCTCCGATTGAAATAGATCAATAAAACAAGCTTCTTTGAGAGTACAGTGGTACCTCGAGTTACAAATGCCTCAGGTTACAATCTCTGATTGAAATAGATCAATAAAACCAGCTTCTTTGAGAGTACAGTGGTACCTCGAGTTACAAACGCCTCAGGTTACAAACGCTTCAGGTTATAAACTCTGCTAACCTGGAAGAGTTACCTGGAGTTAAGAACTTTGCCCCAGGATGAGAACGGAAATCGTGTGCTGGCTGTGCAGCAGCAGCAAGAGGCCCCATTAGCAAAAGCACGCATCTAGTTTGTTCTTAAGGTTAAGGTTTCAGGTTAAGAACGGACCTCCGGAACGACTTAAGTTTGTAACTAGAGGTACCATTGTACCTGGAGTTGGTTTGGTGACCACCTCCACAAGAAACCAGTCTATATTTATTCAGGCCTTCTTTGGCCAAGGAGCGCTTTTTATGGAGCAGTCTCACTGCAGCGTCTTTCTGGTGACCTGTGGCCACTCCCTCTCTCAGAGAGGCCTTAATTACATCCCTGTCCCTGCATGTATTCCCTTTTTCTGCCAGACGACCCTCAGCCATGAGGGTCAGAAACGCAGGTGGTTGCCTATCCCTCCTCCAAGCACCTTGTACACATTCCTGAACCCTGGAGGGTTTGCAGAGATCGTGATAAGTTAGTTGTTTATCCTTCAGAGGAAGAACACTTTTATAACTCCCCCCGCCCCCGCTAAAATGACAGCTTTCTAGCTTAACAGGTACTAGAAATTTAAAAATAAGCCACCTAACCTGAGACTAACTTTCCATTAACCATCATTCTGTACAGTAGTAAAGTGCATTAGCTTTTCCTGTTTAAAATGCTCTTCCTTCACCCCCATCGGTCTATTTTCTCTCTCGATTCTATATCCAGAGGACTTAGAGGACAAGGGCTTTCATTAGGCACCCCCCCAACGATTAATTTTAATTAGCTCTACTTAGAATCCCAGGAGTTTATAAATAAATAAATGTCAGCACTTAGGTTTTTTTTATTATAATAAAAAACCCCTATGTTCTTAACACCAGGTTTCCAAAGGCTGCTGCATTGTGGACTGTGCTTGTGGACTGCAGAAATGGCACAGCATCATGGCACCATGGCAACCAGATCCCTTGGGGGAGGGTTTTTGGAAGTGGGGGGAAAGTGTGTCATTCCAGCCAGATGCAAATAATAATAATAATAATAATAATAATAATAATAATAATAATAAATTGGTAATGTGGCCACTGGTCAAGGAGGAAGGGAGTTCAAGAATCACAGCATCCCCAGTCCTGTCAGGTGCTAGAGATGGGGAAGAAATTTGACTGGGGTCACACTGAAAGGCGAAACTTACCTAATCCATACTTTCTGAAACAGCGCGCAAACTGGAACGCAGCTATCCTTTGAGGTTTGCACTTCTTTGAATTTTGCAATGCAGTTTTCCAGCCATGTAAATGTGTGCAAAAATTCATGTACTGGCGGGGTGGGGGGGAAGTGTCCATATACATGAATACATTAGTGAAAAAACAACATAGAAATGCATTATACTTTTGTGTACGTTGGGGAAAGTGGCAAACGAAATGGGGTATATTGGGATAAATTTGCACTAAAACCCTGATGATTTATCAGGAGGGGTTTTTTGGGGGGGAATCACAAGCTGATGTGGAAATGTGGAGAACTGGGAGAAGTTGGGGGAGGGGGGGAGAAATGGGGAGCAACTGAAATTGAAAGATTTGTTTATCCCTAGAAGGGTGACACCATTTCAAGCAGGCAATGGCCAGTCTGAGGGGAGGGAGCACTTATGAGTATTGTGCCCCCCTAGCCTCAAAATTTTTAAGACAGCATCTTAAAAAGCAGAGACATCACCATGCCAACAAAGGTCCGTATAGTTAAAGCTATGGTTTTCCCAGTAGTGATGTATAGAAGTGAGAGCTGGACCATAAAGAAGGCTGATCACCAAAGAATTGATGCTTTTGAATTATGGTGCTGGAGGAGACTCTTGAGAGTCCCATGGACTGCAAGAAGGTCAAACCTATCCATTCTTAAGGAAATCAGCCCTGAGTGCTCACTGGAAGGACAGATCCTGAAGCTGAGACTCCAGTACTTTGGCCACCTCATGAGAAGAGAAGACTCCCTGGGAAAGACCCTGATGTTGGGAAAGATTGAGGGCACAAGGAGAAGGGGACGACAGGACGAGATGGTTGGACAGTGTTGTTGAAGCTACCAGCATGAGTTTGACTAAACTGCGGGAGGCAGTGGAAGACAGAAGTACCTGGCATACTCTGGTCCCTGGGGTCACGAAGAGTCGGACACCACTAAACGACTAAACAACAAAAGCCTCAAAATGCACACCCTCACCTCTGGAATGCAAAAGGAAGGAAGGAAGGAGTTTCATCCACTCATTTGCTTCAGCCTCCCACCCTTGAGGATAATTGCAGCAAAGGAACCCTGAATGAACAGGGGACAGAAGTGCTACATTCTTCAGTGAGTGAAGGATGCTGCCATCGCATGCCTTGACTCCAGAGAGCGTCGAACGAGTCCCTATTGTCCTGCTTGGTGCTGTTTTGACCTCATTAGAGAAAGGCTTGGAAAGGAAAGCACTGCGTTTAGCTGTAAATTCAACACTTTGCTCAGCTAAGGGGCCTGCCCTTTCCTTCCCCAGAAGGTTGACTCTTGTAGGCAATCGTATTGCAACTTTCAAAGCAGAAGAATAGGCTTGTGCCATGTCGTAGGAAATCCCTTGAGTGTGGATTTCCATCATTTGGTACACTTAATAGTGGGTATTTTTGCAACCCTCCCACACACATGAGGCATTGTGTGAGGTGGTGGTGTCGGCAAGGCAAAAATCCTTCGCTGAGACTGTGAAACCTCAGGGGAAGAGGAAAGTGGTTTTGCCATCATGGTTTTATAAATTTAGAAGGAACAAGTGTGTGTGTATGAGCACACACATGCGCCTGTGTTTTTTTCTCATGAACTGTGGATGGAGACCACTCTAGAGGTCATGAGTTGCATCCAATGCAAGTCCAACTCACAGTAATCGCATCAAAGTTAATGGACTCAGGCCTTAGCTGGATACTATCCCATACCAATGGGGCATGTCGTTTTAGGGAGTGTATTCCTCCCCCTCCCCATGAAGAGTCTTAAAAATATGTTTTTGGTTGTGAGGAATCGAAATCTGCTATTGTTTTGTGACTGGACAACATTTAGGTTGGTAAGTCAACGTTTGATGAAGAAGCACATAAACTGCTTTCGGAAAACCAAAGAATTTTGATCTTACCTTCTGAAAATGTCAGGTAATGCTAAATAATGATGAAAATAAACAACAACAGCAACAAGAACTTCATTCATATATAATATAACTACAAGTTCTTGGTAATAATTTTAAATGATTCTTGTGCAATTTTATGCATTTTCTTTTTTTACTTACCAAGCAAAACTAAATTATAATTATAACCAAAATATCTTTTGGCTTCCCAAGTCACATCACAACTTTTCAGCACCCCTCATTTTTGGAATTTGAAAGCTGAAAAATTCAACATGCCTCACCATACCATTAGGTTTGTGAGGCTGTAATTAGTGGCCGACTCCTACCAGTTTTTACTGTTCCCTCCCCCTCTCATTTCCCCTTCTGTATTATGTCAATTACATTGTAAGCCTGCTGGCAAGGACTGTGTAGCTGTTTGCTTGCTTGGTTTTTTTAATTGTGCAACATCTTAGAAATGGACTTAAACAATCATAATAATTCCTTTAAATGGAAATCTAAAATGGGTGCAAGCCACGTTTGCTTAACTAGAATACCTCCAGTGGAGGTTAGCCCATTGGTGATTGGGGGACTTCTCTACCAATCTACCAATTCTGTCTTCAGACAGCCCCCACCTGTCTACTCTCTGACTTAAGAGGGGGTAGCCTTGGCTGTCAACCTCCTCCTTAGTCTCAGCACTGGCTATGTGGAACTCAGCAGGGAGGAGGATGGGGACAAAATGAGAATTAGATGCCTGCCATTGGCTCTGGCTCCACCTGCTGCTGGGCTCCTTGCTTTCACACAATTAGTAAATTGTGTGATTTCACACAATTAGTAAATTTTAACAGCAATCCACATTGAAAGAGAGGTCATCGCAGTCCATAATCCACCCAATTAGTAAGAATTAAACTGCCCCAAACACCTAAAATTAAAGCCAGCATCAACATTATTATAATTAGTCAGTTTATGTAATAACAGAGAAGAGGACAGTAATTAGTATAGATAAAGCAAAAGCTGAAATTCCTCTAATAATTAACTTGTTGTTGGTCAGAGTTCTGAATAGTGTGAAGGTCTCTCTTTCTGGTGCTCTTTGTCACTCAGTAGCTTTCCATCATCCAGTCACATATTTAATTAAGATATGGTAATTAGTGATAAGAATTAGTGATGTTACACTGCACGGTGACCGGAGTTCATAATTAGAACTTCTGTGGCAGTGTTGCTGATAGTTACTAGTAATAATTATAGAGATGTTAATTGAAAAGTGTGAGACTGTTGGTATTAAGGTTCATATAAATCAGAGCTTCTACAAAAGAAGAAGACTAATTTCATTGAAGGGATGTTAACCAGGGGGATTAGTCCATTGTTAGTATAGGAACATGTGATACTGGAGACAGACAGGTCGTGTACCCACAGCTGTGACCAGAGGAGGAGCAACCGCTGGGAGGAGCGCAGAGAGAAGAAACACCATTGTGCTCCTGTAGCACCAATACCTTCATTTGCCCCAGCTGCAACAAAACATGTTTCTCCCGTATCAGAGAAGATAAAAAAAGATCTGCAAATATGGAGCAGAATGCAACTGTCTCTGTTGGGTAAAATTTCGGCTGTAAAAATGAACATACTCGCCAAAATACTATTCCTATTCCACGCAGTACCTATAGTTAATAACATCTAAAACTTCAAGGAATGCAAGAAACATCTATCTAGGTTTATTTGGCAGGGGAGTAAACCCAGGATAAAACATAACATTATGATCAATACCAAAGAGAGAGGGAGTTTTGCTTTCCCTGAATTACAATTATATTTTGACGCATCGTGTTTATGTTGGTTGAAAGAATGGATTTTAATAATAATAATAATAATAATAATAATAATAATAATAATAATAATAATAATAATAATAATAATAATATAATTAACATCCGACCCATCTGGCTGGGTTTCCCCAGCCGCTCTGGGCGGCTTCCAACAAAGATTAAAAAGACATTAAAACATCAGTCATTAAAAACTTCCCTAAAGAGAACAGCCATTTGTTACACCTTGAAGGGCACAATCTAAAATTTGTATGGCATGTGTGCCTGTGGTACAGGAAGGCTAGGATATATAAGAGCTTTTTAAACCACATAATCAGGAAAAATCTTTATAGGGTATGGGAAAAATATAAAAACCTATTAGAAAGGAAAGATGTGGCTGTCACCAACAGAAGCATTGGCAAGGAAAAAAATTAACATACAGACAAACGTTAGACAAGGAGTACTTATAGAGACTTGCTAAAAGTCACTGGGGAGGTTTACAGACTGAAAGAGTATGGAGAGATAAAAGATCAAGTGACAGATTGGTTAAGTTATAATCAGTTGAGTGCAATATTTAAGCTAGATAAAAAACATGGATTTGCGGAATAAAATTCGCAGTTTGAAATGGTGTTACAGTCATACCTCGGGTTGAATGTGCTTTGGGATGAGTGCGTTCGAGTTGTGCTCCGTGGCAACCCGGAAGTAACGGAGTGCGTTACTTCCGGGTTTCGCCGCCTGCGCATGCACAGACGCTCAAAATGACGTCACATGCCTGCGCAGAAACGGCGAAAAGCGATGCGCACGTGCGCAGACGTGCCATCACTGGTTACGTTTGCTTCTAGATGCTAACGGGGCTCCGGAACGGATCCCGTTCGCATCTAGAGGTACCACTGTATTAGGATCCAGGATTAAAATATTATCTAAAATGTATAATTTATTACTTGAGTGGGGCACAATGGAGGAAATGGTAAAATCATCAATGATAAGTTGGGTCAGGGACGTTGGATACAATACTGATTTTGCAGTATGGGAACAACTGTGGAAAGTGACTATAAAGTTTACAGCATGCTACATGTTAAGAGAAAACTTTATGAAGATGCAGCATAGGTGGTATTTGACAGCTTAGCAAAAATAGCTTAGCAAAAATGTAAAACTCAATAAAAGGTAATTGTTGGAAATGCAAGACAGTAGAGGGTACCTTCTACCACATGTGGTGGTCGTGTAGCATAATTAAAAATTATTGGGAAATGATCCATAATGAACTTTGATGATGGAATGATCCATAATGTTTAAGAAATCCTTTCCTAAAAACCCAGAAGCCTTGTTGTTGGGGTTAATAACAGCAGAAGTCACCAAAAAAGAAAGAAATCTGTTCCTATATGCGACAACAGCTGCCCATATGATATTAGCACAAAAAGGGAAAACAGATTAGGTACTGACAAAAGAGGAATGGCACATTAAATTATTAGACTATGCAGAGTTAGCAGGGATGACAACTAGAATAAGAAATCAAAATGACGAAGGATATAAGGATACTGTTTATTGAATATATGGATAAGTATTATAAGCAAACAATCAGCTTAGCAGAATGGTGAGATTTTCAGCAGTGTAAGAAATAATGAAAGTTTATAAAAGTAGTTGCGATAGATGGGGTGAACCAAGGAAACGCAAGAAAAAGAGGAGAAAAGAGGAAACATGGAAGGATGGAATGGGAAGTCAGGTAAGGAATAATATCTGAATTTATGCATATTCTTTGATATCTTAGAATTGCCACCTTTAATTTGTTTCAGAGGTTCTTTTCTGTTTGCACTGTCTTTGTTAATGTTTTGCTGATACGAAATTCATTAGAAATAATATTTTTAAAAAAATTCAAGTCCAGGTGCTACATATTTTCTTCCAGGCCAGCTGGTGGATTTAAATTGTTGTCTTAGTTCAAAAACCCTTTCCAGAATAAATCAATTGGGTGCTTCCCTGCTGCATCGCAATGTCTGACAGCACTCTGCCTGTCTGCAAGGTGTGCACCAAAGCAGTGCCCTGACAGCTCACTGATTTTTATCAGCAAGGGCTCAGAAGTCCTTACCTGCACCTCAGCTCAGGTGCGCATTCCAACCCATATGGAGACTCCAGACAGCAGGGTCAGGAGGAGGAGGCAGTGCTCTTCCAAGCTGTGCTCCTGCCCAAGTTCTTCCTTCCTTCCTTGAATGCTCATATGCACTACAAGTGGTTTCTGGCTTCTGCCTCTTCCACCAAGAATTGAGCTATATCGTACAAAGGAGACTGACAGGCAGTGGAAGCCTCTCATGTGCGAAACTCTCCAAGGATGCTGACATCGCCTTTATTTCTTACAATTATATCCCGCCTTTCCTCCAAGGAGCTCAACATACTTCTCCCCACACCTTTTTATCCTCACAACAACCCTGCGAGGTAGGTTAGGCTGAGAGGGCAGTGACTGGCTGAAGGCCACTGTCAGATGCTGCTGGTGGCTGCTCGTGAGTAACCAGTCAGGACTCTGACCTGTCTTTTACAGGTTTTATTGTGGAATCTATTTACAGTGCAGATCTACAAAGTTCATGTCTGTCTTAGTCACTTGCAGAATCCAGGAGTGGCCCCTTCCGGCTTCTCCCTGAACATAAGAACTTCAGCACCCCAAGCCTCCTCCTCCCCTCCTTGCGTTTCATCCCTCCGTGCAAGCTGGGCGACGGAAGTGGCGTGCGTCCCTCCTGGCCAGCCTGGCGAAGCGAGGTGCTGGGGCTCTCAGCAGCATCCTCGGGCCCTTCCCTCACTTGGCTGGCCCCTTCCCTCTCTTCTCTTTTCCCATCGCTGGAAGAGGAACTGCTCCACAGGAGTTTCGGAGGCTCTCTGTATCCCAGTGGCCCCCCTGCCTCCCCCCCTCTTCTGATGGCAGTTCCCTGACAGTTAGGCTGAGAGGGAACTGGCTGAAGGCCACTCAGAGCCAGTGTGGTGTACTGGTTAAGAGTGGTAGTCTCGTAATCTGGGGAACCGGGTTCGCGTCCCCGCTCCTCCACATGCAGCTGCTGGGTGACCTTGGGCCAGTCACACTTCTCTGAAGTCTCTCAGCCCCACTCACCTCACAGAGTGTTTGTTGTGGGGGAGGAAGGGAAAGGAGATTGTTAGCCGCTTTGAGACTCCTGAAGGGGAGTGAAAGGCGGGATATCAAATCCAAACTCCTCCTCCTCTTCTTCTTCTTCTTCTTCTTCTTCTTCTTCTTCTTCTTCAGTGAGATTCATGGCTGAGTGGGGATTTGAACCCTGGTCTCCCAGGTCAGTGTCCAGCACTCTTAACCACTAGACCAGGGGTGGCCAACTCCCAAGAGATTGCGATCTACTCACAGAGTTAAAAACTGGCAGTGATCTACTCCATTTTGGGGGGTTCAGGTCAAAGTTGTTGAGTTTTTAGGAAGGAAGGCCCTGTTTTGGGGCTCCAGGTCAAAGTTGTTGTTGAGCTTTTTTTAGGGGAGCCAAAGTTATTGAGCTTCTTTGGGAGGAGCCCGTGATCTGCCAGTGATCTACCACAAACGCCCAGTGCTCTACCAGTTGTTGTTGTTTAGTCGCTTAGTCGTGTCCGACTCTTCGTGACCCCATGGACCAGAGCACTGCAGGCACTCCTGTCTTTCACTGCCTCCCGCAGTTTGGTCAGACTCATGCTGGTAGCTTCGAGAACACTGTCCAACCATCTCGTCCTCTGTCGTCCCCTTCTCCTTGTGCCCTCCATCTTTCCCAGCACCAGGGTCTTTTCCAGGGAGTCGAGTCTTCTCATGAGGTGGCCAAAGTATTGGAGCCTCAGCTTCAGGATCTGTCCTTCCAGTGAGCACTCAGGGCTGATTTCCTTAAGAATGGAGAGGTTTGATCTTTTTGCAGTCCATGGGACTCTCAAGAGTCTCCTCCAGCACCATAATTCAAAAGCATCAATTCTTCGGCGATCAGCCTTCTTTATGGTCCAGCTCTCACTTCCATAAATCACTACTGGGAAAACCATGGCTTTAACTATACAGACCTTTGTTGGTAAGGTGATGTCTCTGCTTTGCTCTACCAGTAGATCACAATCTACCTGTTGGACATGCCTGCACTAGACCATACTGGCTCTTGTAGCTGCCAAGTTATTCTCATGGCAGAACGGGGGATATTAGACTCTCTCATATCCAAACAATCTTGCACTCAAACACACTTATCCGAAAGGTCCTCTTTCTTTCTTATTGGCAGTTTCTATGGTTATTAGCAGCTTGAAGGGTTTGTTGAGCAAGAGTGACAGTAACTGGTTGCATGGGGTGCCATTAAAGCACCATAAACCATTAGGAAGCTCTTAAGGCATTGGGATGCCTGACGTGTGTGTGTAAGTCTGCATGCATGCGTGTAGCTGACAAGCTGCAATATGTATATATGTATACATTAATGTCAGTGGAGCAGTAATGGGTCTCCCGCAACAGGAGATTAAATTCTCTCCACATTTGCTGTGCTTTGGTTAATGTAATTGAGCAATTGATTAGTGTCTATGTATAGGCTGTAATTTATTTGGTACACTTTGAAATTTAGTCAAGTACATTTAGGAATGCTCTCTATTAATCAGTTCCCACGAACGGATGTGGTGGCGAGGAAGGAGAAAGGTACGAAGTGGAATTTTGAACACCGGGAAAAGCTATTGGATGTGTAGCAAGTCCATTGCTGAATATTCATAGAGGCAAGGCTGTTTTTGTCCAATAGTAGTCAAGAAATTGCTTCTGATCTGAGTGTATTCTATAGTTTCCAAGATAGTGTTCTGCTTTGATTTTAATTTGCTACTGAGCAAATCAACCCTAACTACAGGCAGCCGGCAGTTACCCCTATTCCAAATTATGTTCAGGAGCCTGACAGAGAGAAAACAAGCCTTTAAAACAGAATTGTATCAATTTTCTTACCAGTGTAGTTTTCGCTGTGTTGTTAGGTCCTGAGGCTGAGCTGAAAGGGGTTTGAGAGTGGCATACCACTCCCTCTGCCCTTCCCCACCCCCTTTTCCAGGACTTGCCTCAGCTAATCTGGAATGGGGGCCTTACCCCAGTGTATCTTCAGCTAAGCTGGAATCACAGAAGGCACCCTGCGGATCATCTAGTCCAGCCCCCTGCAAAGCAGGAAACTTTTTGCCCAACGTAGGGCTTGAACCCATGACTCTGAGATTAAGAGTCTCGTGCTCTACCAACTGAGCTATCTTGCTCAGCTGGAGATACACCTCTTGCAAACTTGCAAATCCTAGAAGATCTTGGGTACGGATTGCGCGGTGAAGTCTTGTATCTTTCAGACTCTTTTCAACCCAAAGAGGAACTGCCCAACAATTCTTTTTATTTGTGTCATAGAGTTGTGTTTTGTTTTTATTTTGTTTTGGGAAACTTCATTAAACATTGCTTGTGTTTTTATGTAAACAGGGACCTTTTACCGTATTAAGCAGCATAAAAATTTAAAAATAAACTAGAAAGTAAATAAATAAATAAATAAGGCAGCTCCTTGTTTCATCTACCTTTGTGATGAATGACGATTGGCACAAGCCTGGCCCAGGGGAAAGTCTTTCCAGGATAGAAAAGGCCGTTGGTGAACGAGTGATCCTTTGAGACCCTGGCTTTTGTTCAATACAGCACAGATTTTGTTGGGGGAAAAAGAGAGGAGGGCTGAGAGAGATAGAAAACACTATTTACTAGAGTTTAAATGTAAATTAGGGACCAGTCTATGTCACAAGGCAGATTTGCTAAGAATAGCTTGGTTATAGCTGCATTCGGCGACTTTATGGGGCTAAATTCACCAGAACTATCAGTAGACACGAATAATTCATGCAAGAGGCACTGTATGAGAGAGGAAAAGCAAAAGGGTGGCTCTCACTGTTTAATGTTTCTAAATATTGTATTGTTTTGCCAGTAGACTTGATTGACAGACTTATTCACATTTAATGACCAAGATCTTCACAACTCCTTAGAGATAACGATAGCTGAGCAGAAATTTGTCAGGGAGTAACAACCTTTCCTCATTCAGTCATGTTACAGGATAACCCATGTAATGGACCTGAGAATCATCACAGGCTTTCTCCCAGCCCGGCTGCCTTGTGAAGCATCATGCATATTGAGGCTGCAGTAAAAATTAAGGGCTTGTTTCAAAGTTTGTGAGCTGACTTGCCCCGGGTTAGGGGGTGCAAATTACTTGCCTTGCCCCGGGTGCTGACAACCCACGCTACGCCGCTGCTACCCTCTGAGCAGCAGCAAACAAGCTTGCTCTATCTTCCACATGACAGCCCTTCAGATATTTGAAGATGGCTGGTACGCGGGTGGCGCTGTGGGTTAAACCACAGAGCCTAGGACTTGCCGATCAGAAGGTTGGTGGTTCGAATCCCTGTGACGGGGTGAGCTCCCGTTGCTCGGTCCCTGCTCCTGCCAACCTAGCAGTTCAAAAGCACGTCAAAGTGCAAGTAGATAAATAGGTACCGCTCTGGCGGGAAGGTAAACAGCATTTCCGTGCGCTGCTCTGGTTCGCCAGAAGCGGCTTAGTCATGCCGGCTACATGACCCGGAAACTGTACGCCGCCTCCCTCGGCCAATAAAGCAAGATGAGTGCCGCAATCCCAGAGTCAGTCATGACTTGACCTAATGGTCAGGGGTCCCTTTACCTTTACCTTATCCTATCATCACTCAGTCCCCTCTTCAGCCTAAACATACTTGGCACCCTCAACCGTTCCTCATAAGGCTTGGTTTCCAGGCCCTTGATCATCTTGGTCGCCCTCCTCTGCACACCTTCCAGCTTGTCAATGCTGTTCTTAAACTGCGGTGCCTGGAACTGGACACAGTACTCCAAGTGGGGTCTGTCCAAGGCAGAATTACGTCCTTTGATCTGGACACTGTATTTCTGTTGATGCAGCTACATCATATTGTTGAATCCTCACAGTTGGTGGGTAGAGGGACAGAGAGAGTGGACAGGTGTGCTCCCTGGATAACTTTAGTATAGTTTTTGAGCTATGGGCTCTAGCGGGGGTAGGCGAACCTTTCAGTTTTGCATTCTCCCAGTTTCTCATTATTCCGGTCTTAAGTTTTCCCCATTTCTACATCAGTTTGGAATTAAAGAAAGAAAAGTCCTCATGAAAACCCAGCAGCAAGCATCTCACTCTTACTCTTTCTATCTGTATATCTCCCCTTACCTCCTGAGTGTTCAAGGATGCTCTTGAAAACAAACAAACCACTTTCTATCTCTTGGTAACACTTTTTCTGCTGTGCGGTTTTATGGAGAATTGCAGGAGGGGGGAAAATGGGTCAAGAAGAGAAACAGATTGTCCTGCCCAGCCATTTCGCTCAGGGGAGAAGCAGCATTGAGAGCAGGAGAGCGAGAGAGCATTGGATTAAGCACAAACCATTGGAGAAAAGAGGAAGCTCCCTCTCTTTCAAAAAACAACAACCAACCAACCTATGAGTAAAAAACCCCAATCATTTATTTTAGCAGAGAAATGCCTATTGAAAGCATCAAAGAGAAACGGAAGCTGCTGCATAGGAAGTTGCTTTATAGTGAATCAGACCACTGGTCCATTGAGCTCGGTATTGTCTATGTACACAGATTGGCACTGGCTCCCTAAGATGCTGGCAGGAGTCTTCCCCAGATGGTCTCCAGCCCTACCTGGAGACCTTCTGCATGCAAAGCATGAGACGCAACCTTTATTTGAGGACCTAAGAGTCATGTGGAGGGACGCAGGTGGCTCTGTGGGTTAAACCACAGAGCCTGGGACTTGCCGATCAGAAGGTCAGCGGTTCGAATCCCCGCGACGGGGTGAGCTCCTGTTGCTCGGTCCCTGCTTCTGCCAACCTAGCAGTTCGAAAGCATGTCAAAGTGCAAGTAGATAAATAGGTGCCACTCTGGCGGGAAGGTAAACGGCGTTTCTGTGTGCTGCTCTGGTTTGCCAGAAGCGGCTTAGTCATGCTGGCCACATGATCCGGAAGCTGTATGCTGGCTCCCTCGGCCAATAAAGCGAAATGAGCGTCACAACCCCAGAGTCGGTCACAACTGGACCAAATGGTCAGGGGTCCCTTTACCTTTAAGATTCATGCAGTGGCGTAGCGTGGGGGGTGCCAGGGGTGCCGGCCGCACCGGGCGCAACATCTGGGGGGGCGCGAGTCCAGAGGGAAGGGACAAGCAATCGAGGCTTGTTTGGGGTGGGGGGTCGTCGTCTCCATTTGGCCGGCCCCCCTCGAGAAAGCGGGAAACTCTCCAAGGCGCAGCACGCTGTCGGTGGAGGGAAAAGAGCCGCACAGCAGCAGCAGCAGCAAAGCCGGGAGGAGGAGGAGGTGGAGGCGCCGCCTGCCGCAGGATCCGATCCAAGCCTGCTAATCGCTTGCACAGATAGATATGCACAGCTTGCTGGGAATTAAGCGGCTCAAAGAGGCAAAGGAAGAGGTGGAGCCGCTGGCCCGGCCAGGAGGAAGCTGGAAAGAGCAGCGGGCCTGGGCGCGGCGAGGTTGGGTAGGTGCGCCCTGGCTGGCTACCCGCCTCCCGGGCTCAGTGCCTCCATGACCCCTCCAGCGGCGATGGGAGAAGATGGGGGGGGGGAGTCTGGAGCAGCCCCGGCTGGCCTGCTCCTGCTTCTCCCCCACCTCCTTCCCGTTGCCGGCGCCTTGATCTCATCCGGATCAGGGACGAAACACGCCCATCCTTCGCTACTCCTTGTCGGGTCACTGCTTCATTTCTCCAGGGAGAGAGAGAGAGGAGAGGAGAGGTGCTGGGGATTGCCAAGCGCGCGTGACACAAAGGGCCTGCCCATGCGCAGGCTGAGCTCCATGTGGCGGGGGCGGAGGGAGGCGCTCTGCACATGCTTAGGAGGCGCTCGCGAGTGGCGTAGCGTGGGGGTGCAGGGGGGCCGGCTGCACTGGGGGCAACATCTGGGGGTTAGGGTTAGGGGGAGCAAATCCACGGGTTAGGGGGTACAAATCCATGGGTTAGGGGGCGCAAATTACTTGCCTTGCCCCGGGTGCTGACAACCCACGCTACGCCACTGGATTCATGTGGAGCAGGGGCAGGCTGGAACTACCACATCTTTGTGCACCCAGAACAGGATTGTTTCCCACAATCTCTGATCCTTATGGACCACATAAGGAACTTGCCTTATCCTGAGTCAGACCACTGGTCTACCTAGCTCAGTACTGACCAACAGAGAGGGCTTCTCCAGGGTCTCAGAGGGGGATCTTTCCTACCTTGAGATGCTGGAGATGGAGCCTGGGACCTTTTACATGCAAATGCATCTCGAAAAAGGGCTGCTGCTCAGTGCTTTGCATGCAGGAGGTCCCAAATTCAGTCCCCAACGTCTCCAGGCAGCGCTGGGAGCGACCACTGCCTGAACCCCTGGAGAGCCAATGCCAGTCTGTGTAGACAACACAACATCTCCTGTCACCTGTCAAGGAAAGCTCCCCATTGTTAGCCAGCTCTGGACATATTGCTAAAGTTATCAGCAAGCCTCCTGTTACAGCATTTCACCAGCTTCCAGATCTATGCAAACTATCAATGAGAGCTGTAATTAAGCCATCTCTTAGCCATCCAGGATCTCATCCTTGTAACTGCAAATGTTGTGTCTCCTGTGTGTATCACATAGAGGCGGTAACTTTCAAAACCAACTGGCCAGGTGGAACATACTACATCAAACAGAACTTCACCTGCAGATCCTGCAGTGTAATCTATATCACTGAGCGCAAAGCCCACCTTTCCAGAGTGCATAGGTAAAACTGCAACAGACCTACGCACACGCTTCAGAGACCACAAATGTGAAATTCCGACCAAAAAAACCTGGAGTTGCTAAACACTTCAGTTCTGAGAATCACAGTCTGACGGACTTATCGATTATTGCTACGAAGATGCCAACAGGTCCAACAGTGTTAGCAAAGAGAGAGAATTTCTGGATATACACACTGGGCTCATTTACAGTGCATGGCCTCAACCAGCCTCACTTAACTTCAGCCCTTCTCAACATTTTATCCCTAAAGCTCTACAGCTTCCACCTTGGAAACAACATCAGTTCATTTTTATCAAAGCAACTGACGAAGGCAGGCACCAAAATGTTTTGCCCACATAATATATTTTTTAAAAACCCTCTGTTTTAGTGATCAGCTGAGTCCTAAACGAGAACCCAGAGGAAGCTTCCATGACTAGCTTTCATAACTATCTGTTATTATTTATTCATTTATTTTCGGCAGGC
The DNA here is from genome assembly GCF_964188305.1 of Podarcis bocagei. Lineage (NCBI taxonomy): Eukaryota > Metazoa > Chordata > Lepidosauria > Squamata > Lacertidae > Podarcis > Podarcis bocagei. The sequence goes on along the minus strand of NC_138132.1, from coordinate 72,310,074 downwards.
TCATTTAAATATGTCTATGCAGTGTACAAGACCTCATTTAAAACCAAAGCAATGTAACAAGTAAAATCAAAGCAAAACACATCAAAAGAAACACAAGCACAGAATGGGTCATCTGACCAAGAAGGTTATAAAAAAAAGTAAATTGTTTTCAGAAGCAGGGTTGATGAAATAACCAAGCCCTTAAGTTGGTGCCTAAAACACATTACAGATTACGCTAACTTGATTTCATGAGGCAGGGAGTTCCATAGCCCTGGCACCACCACACTAAATGCACAATCTCTAGCTGAGGACAGTTTGACACTGCTAGGCAGGAGGGAGCGTATACAGTGGTACCTCCAGTTGCGGACGGGATCCATTCCGGAGCTCTGGTAGGATCATGAGGTTTCCACATCTGGAAGTGCCTGTTCTGTGCATGCGCACGGTGTGTAGCGAGCTTCTGTGCATGTGCGAGTGGCAAAACCCGGAAAAACACTAGCAGATTTGCCGCTTTTGCAACCCAAAGTTTATGTTGCCCAAGGGTAACGTAAGCCGAGGTTCTACTGTAAAAGGATCTTTTAAGAACCCTGGCCCCAGGCTGCTCAGGGGTTTATAAGACTAGTAGTAAGACCGTGAGGATAATTCAGTAGTGTGCAGGCAGAAAATGCAGCTCCCTCAACACAGGTGTGGTATGTTGTCAGTAGCCAATGCCTCCCCCTCTTCAATACCTTTACAATCGTTGTTATAAATCAAAGAGTCTTCGAGAAGGAGCTCACTATTGCCTCCTTCAGAGCATCAGGAATCTCCTCATCATGCAGTGATGCATTAATCACACTGTGGACCCACCTAGCCATGCCACCTTTGCTAGCTTTTATGATCCAAGATGGACAATGATCAATGGGGCAGGTAGTCTGGTTGAATTGCTGCAAGAACCTTTTATCCTGTGCATTTTAGATTTCAGGCAGCATCATTCCTCTAGAAGCCAGGAAGATCACAAAGACTAAGGGGGAGTGTTTTGGTTCCAATCTCTGCCTTGTTTTTATTCCGAAGGAAAAAATATTTTTACGAGCAGATGCTTATGAGACAAAAAAGAAAAGAAGACGAAAACCCACCTAATATTAGATCAGTGAATGTTTGTTTGTCGATTCAGTTTAAACTGCTTGGTTTCATTCCAGCAATAATTGTTTTCTAATTTGTTCACTTAAGGAGACAACAGAAGTCTTCTCTGCTGGGGTGTCATTCCTAAAATGCAGATGTGGAGATGTACACTTGACAATTGGCACACCGGTTCCCAGTACCCACAGTGGGAGTTGTGGGCAGAGATGCATAGAATCATGGAAACACAGAATCCTAGAGTTGGAAGGAATCCTGGGGATCATCTAGTCCAACCCTCTGCAACGCAGGAATATGCAGTTGACTCATACGGGGATTGAACCTGCAACCTTGGCATTATCAGCACCACACTCTAACCAACTGACCTATCCAGGCTTCCAGAGTTCTTCCAAACCCCCACTCCAGGGGCTCTGGGTGAAATTGGCCTTTATCCTGATGCAATGGGGCTCTTCTTAAATTCTTAGGGGGTTAAGCATTTGCTCTGCTTGATGACACCTCTCTGTGTTAATTATGTGATTTAAAAAGAAGCCCCTCAAGTCCCTGTTTTATGGACAGAGGTATGGCAAGTGTAACTCTCTGGACAGGCTGTCAGGATCACCAGCCACAGGCCTTCCTGGAGATAGGCAGCACTGGGTGTTGAAATTTTGCGCCCCCATAACAATTTGGCAGGGGAGCGGGTGGCGCTGTGGGTTAAACCACAGAGCCTAGGGCTTGCCAATCAGAAGGTCGGCGGTTCGAATCCCCGTGACGGGGTGAGCTCCTGTTGCTCGGTCCCTGCTCCTGCCAACCTAGCAGTTCAAAAGCACGTCAAAGTGCAAGTAGATAAATAGGTACCGCTCCGGCAGGAAGGTAAACGGCGTTTCCATGTGCTGCTCTGGTTCGCCAGAAGCGGCTTAGTCATGCTGGCCACATGACCCGGAAGCTGTACGCCGGCTCCCTCGGCCAGTAAAGTGAGATGAGCACCACAACCCCAGAGTCGGTCACGACTGGACCTAATGATCAGGGGTCCCTTTACCTTTAACAATTTTGCACCTAGGGCAACCGCCCCCATGCTATGTCAACGATTGGAGGCTTTTAAACAGAGATTGGATGTCCATTTGTCAGAGGTTGTTTAGCTGTGATTCTTGCATTTCAGGGGGCTGGACTAGATGGCCCTTGGAATCTCTTGCAACCCTACATTTACATGATTCTGTGACCAATTGTCTAACTCAGTTCAAAGCAGCCTCCTATTCTCCTAGGGCTTTCATTCCCCGAGTGGCAGATTCTGATAACAACTCGCTGGGGCAAAGGAAGCATTTCTCTGCTCGGAAAGTGTTAATCAACACAACAAAATAAATATAGAAGAAGCCGAAATGTTTTTGCTGAGCCCCCACTCCCTCTGCTCCTCCAGTGCTGTGCATCGCAGAGACGCATGCAACATCAAGAGCGAGTGAGAGAAGGGGAGCTGACAGCGACTCCTCAGTGGCTGAGCTAATAAATGGGATGAAATTTAAACTACCTTCTCATACAGTGCTGACTCCCGAGCTCCAGCAAGGGAAAGTGAGCAAGCGAGCGAGGAAAAAAAGAGAGATAATGCCTGGAGTATTTATATTCTAATCTAGGCAATTGAACAACAACAACAAAGTCTTATCGCTATAAGAAGACAATGGATTTAGGAACCCTACCGCAGAAACACAGTAGGTGGATTTAATCTCTCTCATGGTAGATTTTCTGCAATTTCTTTTAAAGTGAGAAGGCTGCGAGTAAACTAGGGCAGACTTATTCTCCCTTGCTTTTGCCAAGGTTGATAGCTGTGGTTATTTATATATATGTATCTTGGGTAAAAAGTATGTGTGCATGTGTTTCTCTGCTCTGTTCAGTGACTCATGTTATCAAGATGTGAACCTCTTTGCCTGGAAAAATATGAAGCTTTCCCTCTTGATCAGAGATGAATAGTTCCTTTCCGAAGCAGGTTCCTCAGAACAAGGCTTGTGGTTTGGGGAGAGGTGTTTTGTTTTTGCTTTGTTTTGCTGATTGCTTTACGGAACATGTATCTCTGGTAAATCACATCCCATTCATAGCCAGAAAATAATGAAAGCAGAGTTCGAATACTGGGGCTTTGGAGTATGTGGGGAAGTAGAACTCATTCTCAGATTTGGGGCAGTGGTGGAATAGGTGCTGTCAAGGTAGCATCTCTCAAGCATGTTGTGCAAACTTTCCCCACAGGAGATGCAGCACTTGGGTTCCGAACAAGTATTGTGCCAAGGGATAATGTTGAAAGGATGTGTGCTTGCTTTTATAACAACTTCTGTTTCTGCTGCTGGGGATATATGATTTTGCGTTTGGGAGAGTCACTCAGATGAGATGACGTTATCTCCTGAGGTTTTCTGGTACAGATGATGGTGATGTTTTGTGACCATCGAGTTGTGCTTTTCCTACAATAAATTACTGTACACAGCCCACTTATGCAATAATGGATGCCTCAAATGTCTGACAGGCTTTATCTATCTGTTAATTTTTTTCTGGGCATGCATGTGGACGAGAGAGTGTTCGTGCGAGAGAAGTGTGTGTTATGCGACATGCACATACCAGGTGGAGGTGGCACCATCTTCACGCCTGCCAATTTTGTCTAGGATAAATCTTTCGTAGGCAGCTTGTAAAAAGCACCAGGCAGCATGATACAGTGTCTTAAGCCATCTTGGGTAGTCATAATTAGCAGCCAGAATGAATGACAGGTAAATTGCAGCTGCCACACAGATGGAACATATCTGGAGTGGGAGAAGAAGAGGTGCTGATGGCAGGCAGGCTTAGGGTGGCTTGTAAGAAAACGCAAGCTTATAGACCCCCTAAGGGCACATCTACAGCTAGGATTCGAAGGAGTGCAGAAGTGTCTTTGCACTTCTGCAGTGTGCATATGGAGAGACTCGTACAATAACAACCCTAGTACTCTTTCTGAAAAGAAGTATGGATTGAATCAAACTAAGCCCTACTCTGAGTAGACCCATTGAACTTAATGAACCTAATTTAGTCATGCCCCTGAACATCAAAGGGTGTACTCTGCATAGGGCTAATGCTGGATACAACCCTATAATTCTGTCCACACTTGTCACTGGAGTTTCACTCATAATAAAATTCAACTAAGTTCAGGTCTTCCTCTGGATTTGTTTGGGTTTTTTCGGGAGGCGACATTTAAGGGATTTTGACAAAAGTCAAAAGGGTTTTGGATAAGACGAATCCTTCTTTGGATGCAGGAGATGGTTGAATTGTATCACATTTGTACTTGTTGGCAGCCGTCTTTCTCGGGAGACAATTGGCGAAGTCTTTGTGGGTGAAGTCAAACCATTGGAGAGTTACAGCACCTGCAGAGCCTTTAGAGACCAATACAGGAGAGACATGTTTTGCTGCAGCTGGGGCAGTTGAAGGCGTCATGCTGCTGCAGGTGCACCATTTGTGTTTGTTCTTTCTGCACTCTCCCCAGCCATCATTCCTCCCTCTGGTCACTGCTGTGGATGCACAACCTGTATTGTTTCACACCCCTGCTTCAGTCCTTTCTTGCTTTAGCTATCTCAGAGTTACTTGTCACCAAGCAAGTAAACTTCTCCCTGTGCTATACCGCTTTAGACTCGTGTTAAGTGAATGATCCTTCATTGTTTTGTTTTTGTTTTTTTTTTAAAATGGAATTTCATGTGCATGAAACACCAGCAGGTCAGGGGAAAAAGATAAGCTAGAATTCTGCTGCCTGGACACTCTAGAACAGAGGAGTGAAGGAAGCTGTTTTATTCTGAATCAGACTGCCAGTTCATCTAGCTCAGTATGGTCCACATTGAATGGCCCTTAGCTCTTCCAGGTCTTTATCACCCTGAGACACTACAAGTGGGACAGGCTGCCTTGCTATGGGTTTTCAAGTGAAGGCTGGAGCAACGACGTTCCCAAATTGTCAGGGGATTGGGTGAGATAACTCTTGAAGTTCCTCACAACTCTGTGATCCCTCTCTTCTCTTGTTTTAAAGCGATATGATTTTATCTAGTTGTATGGGTGTGTGTTTTTTGTTTGGTAATTTTTTAATTTTAATCTTCTGATGCACAAAAAGCAATAATAGCCATGATATAGAAGACAGAGAAGAGATCAGTGCTAGAAAGGAAAAGAAAGGAAAGAGGTGGGGGAGCAGTAGTATTCCAAAAACACAAATACCAGACAATTGCCCTTTATGGTCATTTTATCCAGGAATGTCCCCCCCCCCCCCGCAAAGGACTCCATGGAGACAGGAAACTCTTCCAGTCATATTCCTTTAACACATTCAGTAAACAGATGCCAACCTTTAGAAGTTTTCCTTCATTTTTGGAATCTAGTGGTGTGTTTTACTCATAGCCTTTTATTCTAACAACAGTTTGATATATGTTGTAAGCTGCTTAGAGTGTCCTTGTTTTGGGGGTAAAAATAAGCTCAAGATATTTTAGGAACTTGGGGAGCTGCCTTATACCGAGTCAAGCTAATAGTGAAATAGTCAAGCTAATAGTCAAGCTATTGCCAACGGTGACTGACAGTGGCTCTCCAGGGTTACAAACAGGGACTCTTTCCCAGCCCTACCTGGGGATGCTGGGGATTGAACTTGAGACCTTCTGCATCCAAAACAGATTCTCTCCTGCTGAGCCATGGTCCTTTCCCACAGCTGAGCCTTGGTATTGAAATGGGTTTCAGGACCCACATCCATTCCAAATTGAAACCAGGTTCCCAGGCTGGTGTTAGCCACAGCTCTGCAGCCCCCCTTGCCCCACCACTAGTTAAGTGTTCAGAGGCTCTCCTTGTATCTCTCGTAAGGGACCTGACAGAACAAATGGGCTAGCGAGGGGATTCATCAAAATTAGGAAGGAGACAGAGCCACAAGTGTAAGCGTAAGCCTGCAAGTGCCACTTTGCCTCTTGCCTCCTCCTCCTCCCCAGCACCCTCCCCTGCTGAGATGCAGTCTATTTTCTGGTGCTTAAGTTTCCAATGAGGCAAAGTTTTCTTGTAGGTTCATAGATCGGCTTGGCAGAGAAATGGCTCCAAATGTCTTTATCTGCACCGTCCTCGCCTGGCAGTAAATGCCAACGGCAAAAGAGTGTCGGAAGAAAGGAAAATAAACAAGCGGGACTCTCCAACAATAAAGCAGGAATAAAATATCTCTTGATGGTTGAGAGCAGGGCGCCATCCACCTGGATGCCCTCAGGTTTAACTAACACTTGAAAATTGCATGTGGACATTTCAGGCTGCTTTCACTCGACTTTAAATGATTTTGTGGACACGTCCAGGGCTGGCAGAATTCTCTGGACAGGAGTAAGTCAGGCGCTACAGGTGGCAAATGATGCCTAGCAGTGGCCACCCACAGCCCTTCTTCCTGAGTCCCCAGCCCAGTGGTAGCAAATGCCCACTGAGAGCAGTGGGGCAGAAGGCAAGGAGCCCAACAGTTGGTGGCAACAGAGCCAATCATTAGGTAATTCTGGTTTTGTCCCCATCCTTCTGCCTGCAGAGTTCTATAATGGAAACACAGAGACCAAGAAGGAGAAAGCTGACAGCCAGCCCCCCCCCCCCGACTGAAAGAAGTGGAAGAGGTGGGAGCTAGCTGGGGGCAAACTGAGGCTGGTGGGGCATTTGCCCAAATAGAGCTGCCTCCACTGGATTCAATCCTGCAGGTATTCTGGGGGCAGTTCTAGACTTAAGGGGCAGCAAGGGAGAAAGGGCAACATTTTTAAGAGAACAGCTGACCTGGGGCCAGACACACTTTGACAGCATGAACCTACCTTTAAGGGTTTTAGGGGGACGATAAACTGAAGGGGCACCCAATGTCTCAAGCACCTTTGGAAGATACATGATTGATTGATTGATGCAATAATTTAAATAATAAAATAGTGTCATTTGTGCAATACTCTTTCATATTTGGAGAGGTGCGGAGAAATGGGCATATTCAGGAATGAAAAAAAATTGGGTTATGGAGAGGGGAGAAAGAAGCCATGTTCTTCCAACATCAAATTCTTCCTCCTCTTCTTCTTCTTCTTCTTCTTCTTCTTCTTCTTCTTCTTCTTCTTCTTCTTCTTCTTCTTCTTCTTCTTCTTCCTTCTTCTTCTTCTTCTTCTTCTTCTTCTTCTTCTTCTTCTTCTTCTTCTTCGGCAATCACTTGTAGCTGAGTAAGATTGTCTTCCATGAACACTGCCTTAACAGTGAGTACTTAAGTAACTGGGGAGGCCAATTCTGGATCCATACGTCCTTCCACATTGGGGACGTAAGTTTCCTGGTGGGAACTGATCACAGCGAGGGTTTGCCAAACGTGCCTTCCTCTTAGCACGTTTCTCCCTTTCATCCTGAGTTCGAGCATTTTCAGAGTGATATGTAGAATTTTTCAGAAACACTGTTGATGGAATCTTTCAAGGAGTTGGAGATGGTGTTTATACATGGTCCATGTTTCACAAGCATACAGTAAGGTGTACAATAGCTTTGCAAACAAGCATTTTGGTTTCCCTGTGAATGTTCTGGTCCCCAAACACTCTGTGGGCACTTGCCATATGGATTTGATATTAGAAGGAGTAATAACCACCTTGCCATGCTAGAAATGAGCAGGTCACGCTGTTCTATGCTCTTCTGCAACCAGCACCATGGAGGCTTCCATTGGTTTTACATCTCTGGGACCAGCTGGTGGTTTTTACTCTGCAAAGACTCGTTCAACTGAAGTCTTGGCTGTTTACTTCTTTGAACCTACACGGACAGGGCAAGCCAAACATTCCAGATAAGCAAAGACTGACTTGCGTTTATCTGCCCTGTGTTGCAATATCTGTAGCAGTGCTGCATGGACATCTCTGTAGGAGATGTGAGATGCTAAGCCCTTTTCTTTGTTTCCTTTTCTCGGTACCCACAGCAGCATTTGGAGCTTCATAAGGCAATACCTGGGCAACAAGTAATATAAATATAAATATAAATATAAATATAAATATAAATATAAATATAAATATAAATATAAATATTATAAAAGCATGTCGTTTGCTGGTCGAATCTGTCGAATGTTCATCCAGTCCCTTCTTGCTGCTTTTTGACCAGCTCTGTAGGGCAGCTGCTGCGTTTAGTGTGATGATGGAGGAAAGCAGGTGTCAAGGTGTTCCTCTAGATCAGCAGTTCTTAACCTGTGGGTCCCCAGATGTTGTTGGACTACAACACCCATCATCCCTGAGCTCTGGCCTTGCTAGCTAGATATGATGGGAGTTGTAGTCCAACAACATCTGGGGACCCACAGGTTGAGAACCGCTGCTCTACCTGTCCGTTGAGCTTTCATCTTGATTTGTTTCCATGGAGATTAGAGCAGTGCTTCTCAAGCTGATGTGGTGGACTGGGAATCCCACCACCACCTCATGTGCCAAGGACCAGTAGCCTTTTTGGTCCCTGGACTATCCCACCCAACCTGGGCTTTGGGAACTGGCAGCTGATGGCTCGTGGCCTGGCTTGTCCACTTTGAATAGCACTAGATTAGGGAACACTGTTTATTTAATACGCATACATTCTGATTTGCTTGCGGGGAGGTTAGACGGTGTTGTGCCAAAGCAAGATTTACCCCACACTTCTCAGTGCATTTCCCTGTCACATTCCTAAGCACAAAAAAGTATGTTCTTTTGGGGAAGCAGGATATCTGCATGAAACCTCTCAACCAACTATAACCGTGCAGCTTAAACTTGCAACTGAATCCCATCCAGAAAAGAGTGGCATTCTGGAGAAAAGAAAAGGGCTCAGCTGGTATAGCAGGATTTATTTGAGCTCTCATAGGATCACCTCCAAACTCCACCCTATGTTACATCCAGTGTTAATTCTTCCAGGTGCAGATACAGCGTTTTCTAGTGTAGGTCAATTTAGGTGCAAGATCTAGGAATGAGTGGGCCCCGTTCTGCTTTCTTTGGGTTCTGTGGTTTTGCTTCGCTCTGCATCCTCTTCCTTCCTGCTGCCGTTTGATCTCCAGTTCCTGGAGGAGAGCAGGAGTGAGCAAAGGGGATGTCCCCACTTTCCCTTCACTGTGTGAGGGCAGTAACTCTTGAAATGGGAGAATTTCTGAAATTAATTCCAGAATGGAAGCCTGCGTGCACAGACTGCGGATGCTTCCACGCCGCAGTTGTATTTGCAGACTCGGTGCTGCTCACATCCACCAGAGTGCAGGGCCATATTCCCTCACTATATTATCCAGATCTGCCGCTCACATGGAAAAATCCACTAAGTGTAAAGAAACAAAATGTGGAAATTAAATCCAGATTAACCAGGGAGAAAATTATGGGTTAGCATATTGATGAGGATGGCACTGTGCAAAAAACTTGCATGCCTGAGTATCACCGAGTCACAATAATCAGCCATATGGACGCAGAGTGCCACAGTTTTCACTTCATCGGTATTTTCCTTCCTTCCTTTGTATTGGGAACTGTTGTAGCATAGTGGCTAAGAGGCTGAGCTACGAATGAGGAAGGCCCTGATTTAAATCTTACCTTTTGCACCACAGATGCACTAAGGCAAGATAGTCAAGTCACTCTTTCTTGACCTTGGTCACCCATTTGTAATATGGGGGTTGTTAAAGGATTGCCACTGGCAATGCTCACCAAGTGCTTTGAAGATTGAAAGCAGTGTTAGATATTCTGTTTAAGCACTACATCGCCAGTGTTCGTGGGTGCATGGATTAGAGATGTGCAAGTATGTCAATTTTGGTTTATCTTGGTTTCTCATTTTTGCAACCTTAAACTTAAGTTCTCCAGATTTCCACATCAGGTTCTAAAAAGAAAAGTTCTCAAGAAAATCTGTTCACGTTTTAGCGCAAATTTCTCCCAATATACACATATCTCTATGCAATTTTGCCTAACCTACATATTTCCACAAAGCTATTTTCCCTAATGCAATGCATTTTCGTACGCTATTTTTATTTGTAGAGACATTTTTATGCACACTTTACCCCAGGACGTGCATTTTTGGCTGTAGAAAACCGGATTGCAAAATTTGGAACTTTGCAATTTTAAAGGATTTGTGGGTTTCAGTTCATTGAATCTTTCTGGAAGGTGCAGATTAGGTAATTCACCCTTAAATGTGCATTGAATTGAATTTCTCCCTCTATCCGTAGCTTGGACCGAAGGAAAGAGAGAACGAAAACAATGCTACAATTCTTTTGTGACTTCATTGGACCCTTTTTGATTGTACCCCCCCTCCACCTTTTAGTGTTTACCCAACTATTTTGTTTTTTGCATGCCTGAAAAACAAGTATGCTGATGCCTCCCTCTTGTTTGTGGAGCTGTTTTTCAAACTGCATAAGCAACAGCACACAGAGCCTGGATGCTGGACCTGGGGAAAAATTTGGATGCAGAGATTTTCAGAAACATGACTAGCAAAAAATAAAAATAATAAAATATTTTGCTGGGTAGCAGAAAATACGTTGCTGTTAAATCTGCTTTTCCTCTCACCTCCTGTTTCCCCCTTTTGCCAATTGGCTGCCACTGGCTTTGAAACTTGCATGCAGTTGTGGGCATCATTTTTAGCAACCCAGTTATTTTGGGATAGCCAGAAATGTACACACTCCTGATTCAGTTTAAATAAATGCAGGTGAAAAGGTGTGTTGTATACAAAGCATTCAGCAGTTGATGCTAGAATGCAGTCACTTTGCCAAATCTCTCTCTCTCTCTCTCTCTCTCTCTCTCTCTCTCTCTCTCTCTCTCTCTGTGTGTGTGTGTGTGTGTGTGTGTGCAGAATGTCTTTCTAATAATAAGGGAGTGCTGGAAAAAGCGGATGCCACAATCAGCCTAAAGAGCACATGGGAAAATATGATTGCATGTAATTTTGTGATGATGAAAATAAGCCATACCGGTGTGCCTTTTTTAAAATAAAAAATTACATGGCTTGCATACAACATTGATGAGGAGAAGTCAAAGGAAAGTTTTGCTGTGCTTCAGAGGGAGTGGGGATTTGGCTGGGGGTGCCCTTGAAAATATGGCCTATCCTCCATTTTGAGGCATGGTGCATTTTGGTTGGACCTCCTGCAAGGTGGGGATACAGTGGGGTTTCTTCAGCACTGCTGCCTCCCTGTAGCACTTGGGAGTAAGGATGAGAGAAGGCACAGTTTCCCCTTTCACCCTGCATTTTTCACATGCAGCACTGTTTCTGTTTCGGTGCAGTTCACCTGTCAAAAACTACGTTACACATCTTGCCATCAGCTGTGAAGATATGACGTTACTTGCGTAGTGAATTACGTAAATTACTTTATTTCGTTCCATTCATTTCACTGGAAAGGAGATACCATACATTCTTGGTGTCTGATCTTCCCAGTCATTTTCATCGTTTCGGCATAGTAAAAAGATTTAAAAAAGAATGGACTAATTTTGTAGAATATACGAAGGAGCATTGTAAACATTTGAAAACATTAGCAGGCCTAGAACAGCACTGGTGATATAATTAGGGTAAAATTTGTAATAAGGGAGATGAATGAATTAGATAAAGATATAAAGATGCAGAAAAGATAAGAGGTAATAATGGGAAACCGGGGAGGAGGGTGGGGGGAAGTCCAGGGGTTGAGAACCTCCAAAATATAATGTTTTGTTGTGTTGATATGAATCTAAAATGTAAGCAAAAAACAAAAATATTTAAAATAAAATATACTTTTTTTGAAAATGGAGACACCATACACATGGGAGGAGAATGTGATTGATCATGTATCATTTGAAGTCTGACAATAACAACAACAGTGACTATTGATTGTGTTCCCTGGATTGATTTCTGTTTTGGATATGGGGCAAACATCGACAATTTCCTCTCCTGTTTTTGTTCTCTGACATTTCTACTTGGCTGTCTGCCCCCCCCCCCCATATAGTCCAAACATTTCCAGATTCAAAATAACCATTGACACCTCCAGTTTTTCAGGGGCATCCTGGTAGGATTCAGTTCCCAAGCCATGAGCTGGTGTCAAAGCAAGCCTATATATGTGGGAACTTAATTTGACCCTGGGCTCCGTTCCCTGGATGTTTTCTGTCTTGGTTCTGAAGCTTGGGCTTGGCCTGTTCATGCTGTCTTTCCTTTTTCTCTTTCCTTTCTGGAAACACTTAGCTGACAACCCCGGGAAGACAGAACTTTGCTCGAATCCAGTAGGACTGCTCATACATTCTTAATAACCACTCCTATTATATAGATATATCCTCAGAAGGCAGCATGTCTTCTTAAATGTTCACATTTCTGTGATGGCCAGCAATTAGTATAGCGAGGCGAGTGCAGAGACTAGAGCCACTAGGAGCTAGGTCTGAATGAAAAACCCACTGCTTCTGTTAGCAGAGTGTTGCTCAGAAGAAGTATGTGCGGCTTTAGGTCAGAGGGTGGTGGGGAGAGGAAGGGAATCTTTTTCTTCTAGCCTGAGGGCCATCATCTCTCGTGGGCGACCTGCTAGTATGCTCTGGCAAGAGTGGATGTGTCCAGACATACACCACTCTCCAGTCTCCACCCAGGCAATGTTATGGTATTATTACAGTCCAAAGGCACATTGCAGCAAGGCAGAGTCACTAGAGGTGGACACAGAACAGAGCTAGTGAGAAGTGTGGCCTGGGGGGGCATAGTTTAGGCAAGGACTAGATAGAGAGGCCTGGAGGGCTGCATTCAACCACCAGGCTGAGGTCCCCACCCCTCTTTTAGGCTTTCCTTCACAATAATGAGCAATAACTGTCCCACTTATGTTAAGAATTGGAGCAAACTCCAGTATAGGGCAGAGGTGGGGAACTTCCTGGCCAAGTGCTGGGGGTTGGTGTGGCCAATATGGCCCACAAGACCCAATTTCTCCAAAGCACGCCCACCAGCTGATGTCCTTGCTGACGAGCGCTGAGCTATAACCTTTCGGACCAAAGATTTGGGGCATTCTAGGCTGCAACTCCTGCCAACCAAGCAGTTCAAAAGCACGTCAAAGTGCAAGTAGATAAATAGGTACCACTCCGGCGGGAAGGTAAACAGTGTTTTCGTGCACTGCTCTGGTTTGCTAGAAGCGGCTTAGTCATGCTGGCCACATGACCCGGAAGTTGTATGCCGGCTCCCTCGGCCAGTAAAGCGAGATGAGCGCCGCAACCCCAGAGTCGGTTATGACTGGACCTAATGGTCAGGGGTCTCTTTACCTTTACCTTTAGGCTGCAAACAGAAGCTTCGTTTGGCTTCTGTGATTCTGGGATGTCCCACTTAAAACAGGGCAGTTGCAGGGTACATAGGCTGCTCTTTCTCACATGCTGCCTAAACCACGGGGGAGGAGGGTGGGGAAATGTTGCTGGACTCGCAGCTCCCATCATTCCTAACTGTTTCTGGCTGGGGCTAATGTGAGTTGGAATCTAGCAGCACCTCAAGAGCCCAGAGGTTCCCCCCACCCCTGGTTCAAGCAAAAACAACAACAACCAAACTTGTTTCCATGTGCACCTATTTGGCGCCTGCAATCTGAGGACTGAGTTGTATGTCTCTGGGATTCTCTATCTTCGCCAGCAGCATCCAGCAATTCAATTCTGTGCTTTACTGTCACAGGCTTCAAGCACAGAGGCAATAAGAAGCTGCGGCAGAGAGAGAGGCTTTGTGTTGCTATCATTTGGGCTTTTCATTTTCTTTCTGGGAAACACGCTCAATTTATTCCGTGCTGGAAAGAAAGCATGACATAACTGAGCATTATTTTAATAACCGTGGAGTGTGACCTTTTGATATAAGGTTCCCCCCCCCTTAGTTCCCTTCTCCAGGTTGTCCTAGGGTGGCTGCCCCCAAAGCCTCTCCCTCATTATGCTACTTCCCAGGCAGGACCTCCATGTGCATGGGGCTGGCTGGGAAATGTACACCCCATAAAATTATAGAGTTGGAAGGGAACCTGAGGGTCATCCAGTCCAACCCCCTGCAATGCAGGAATCTTTTGCTGGACATGGGGCTTGAACCCACAACCCTGTGATTAAGAGTTTCATGCTCTTCTGACTGTCCTAGCACAGGATTCAAGGAAATTTCACTTCTTCTCTATTTTAGAATAAAGCAAGAGGGAGCTACCTCCCCCCCTTTCGCTGCCTCAAATTACATAATGCACAATGAGGCTAAATATAATCTGCAGATTCCATCGCTTCTGAACACACACACACACACACACACACACACACACACACACACTCACAAACATTCACACAACTCCAGGCACGGCTTTTTACCCCCCTGTACATTATGCTTTGTGTTTTTTTCACTCGTACGGTATCTTTGCAGTTACCCACAGAGGCAGCTTGCAATCCCCTGGAGAACAAGGGGAGCCAAGGGGATTCTTATATGCCTTTGCCGTTGCGCAGAGGAAGCCAGCTTATCTTTTTTTTTGGAAAAATACACACACAAGCAAATTTTGAACCTGCGTTTTGCATTCCTAATGTGAGCAGCCTGAATCAGACTGAAAGCAATCAGTTCTGTCCTAATTCTCTGGCACATGCATTTGCAGCTGCCCCACCCCTATAAAAATTGGTTCGCAATGGGGAAGAGGGGGGCAGGAAGCCAGGCAGCTGTTTTTGATGCCTGATAGGGGTTACCTCTATAATAAGAAGAGGTCATCGCTTGCAGAAGCTTCATCTTTAGGGGAGAGAATAATCCTCTTTTTCATCTTTTCCCCCTTTTCCTAGTTATGTCAGAGTTACACTCTGGCTCCGTTTTAATCACAGACAAGCCAGTGCTGCTGCTGAATGGCTGGCTATTACAAAGTGGGAGCCTGTGGTGATCATTAGCCAGTTTTGCGTGCGTTTGGGGCTTTGCACACCTCTCATTCTGAAATTTCATTGCCGGCTTTTTCAGACACTTTTTTTTTTTAACCGTGGCCTGCTGGTGGTGTTTAAAGTCTCTGCACCACCATCCTGCTAAAATGCAGGATAAGGCTTGAACATAGGGGTGGGGGAGAAATCTGATTCAGTTTGCATTTAAAGGAGAATTTTGCACTTTCCGAAACAATACAGAAAGTGATAGCTCAGTTGGTTGGAGCATGGTGCTGACAACACCAAGGTCGCAGGTTCGATCCCTGTATGGGACAGCTGCATATTCCTGCACTGCAGGGAGTTGGCCCTTCCAACTCTATGATTCTGTCTATGTCTATGAAACACAGTCATCCTTCAAAATTTGCACTTCTCTGAATTTTGCAATGCAGTTCTTCAGCCAAGTAACGTGTTCAAAAATGCAAACTGCTGAGTTAAAACGTCTATGAAAATAGCATGCAGAATCGCAGTGTATTAGGAAACATTGCTTTGCAAATAATGTGTATATGAGGCAAAAGTGAATATCAAAATATGCATATTAGGAGAAATTCATACTGAAAAGCTGATGGATTTTCATGAGGACTGAAAAACAGCAACAACAAAGAATTGCAAAGTCAGGTGGAAATGTAAAAAATGGAACTTAAGATTGGAAGCATTAGAACCCAATTGTGAGAAGGCAAAATGGACGTATTTGCCCATTGTTACTTGAACATCATTGGGAAGAGAAATTGCTGGGGGCAGAGCTGTAGCTCAGTGGTATAGCTCATAATTTGCATGAAGAAGATCATGAGTTTACCCCCTGGCATCTCCAGGCAGGGCTGCCAAAGTCCTCAGCCTGAAACCCTGGAGAGCTGCTGTCCATCACTGTGTAGACAATACTGAGCCAGGGGGACCACTGTGGGATGAGGAGGCTTCCTATGTTCCTACAAGGCTCTGTATAAGTTGGGTCAACTGGTACCTTTATGGATGGGATGGCCTTTCAGGAGGGGTGGAGGGAAGCACCTGCCAGCACCTGCTCGGATCAAAGTTTAGCTGACTATCAGGAAGAAGAGGGGCCCCTGCCTCCTACATAAGCTCCCAGTCTGAGCCCCTTCACTGCTAAAGCAACAGCTTCCTTATGGATCTGAGCTCCTGTGAAAGTGTTTTAGGAGCTCGAGAAATAGATGCGGGCACACACTTTATCTGCTGACAGCCCCCCATTCCCAGTTCTTCACTCTGTTCCATGCCTGATATTCTGCCCTCATTGGTACTCTACTCGGTCTCCTCTATGCAGCTCTCCTTCCCCTTTGTGCGACTGTGATACGAAAGAGAAGATCTGGCTGTAAGGCAGCCATACCTAGAGTACCGTGCTCTGTGGTTGGCTCACAGGCATGCCCCACTGCCTGTGATCTAGCCACAGACCACGTGCACCTATAGCACTGTAGGGACAAAGCTGTACCCGCCATGTCTGTAGCTGTGCTGTGCTTTCCTTCCAGTTTTACTAATAGCAGGTGACCAAGATATTGGGACCAAAGAATTGCACCTATTACTGACTGATAGGGACTGTTGGAGCACAGGTATACCCTTACTGCACTTTTTGGCACTTGGCACCATTAGGTAAAGGTAGGACCATTAGGTCCAGTCGTGACCGACACTGGGGTTGCAGCGCTCATCTCACTTTATTGGCCAAAGGAGCCAGCATACAGCTTCCGGGTCATGTGGCCAGCATGACTAAGCCGCTTCTGGCAAATTCCATTTACCTTCCCGCTGGAGTGGTACCTATTTATCTACTTGCACTTTGATGTGCTTTCAAACTGCTAGGTTGGCAGGAGCAGGGACCGAGCAACGGGAGCTCACCCCATCACAGGGATTCGAACCGCTGACCTTCTGATCGGCAAGTCCTAGGCTCTGTGGTTTAACCCACAGCGCCACCCATGTCCCTTAACTTGGCACCGTTACTGCCAGTTAATTTTAAAAAATAGCTTTGAATGGATTTTACCTCTTTGTATTCTGTCCTGTTGTTAAGCTGCTTTGTGCCATTTTTCATTGTGTACTGTGACCAACACATGCAATGAATAACAATAATTTTGACAGTGAAGGTCTACCGGTCCTGTGGGTCGCTCTGTAAGGTTTGTATCTAGGCGGCAGCAGGCCTGATTTTTCGAAACTTCTTTTAGGAGAGCCCTGGATTTATTAGCTTCTTTCTCCTTGTGGGAAACGGGCCCATATGCTTTACCAATATATGTGTGTGTGTGTGTGTGTGTGTGTGTGTGTGTGTGTGCGCGCGCACGCACACACACACTAAATTATATGTAATAAACCTAAGTCTACAGGAAATGGTAGCAAAACACTTAAACTGGTGTCGGGGTTACCAAGCAGAAAATACCAAAGTCAAGTGGTAATGAAGAGGCACAGAATGAGAGAGATTTGCATTTTGGCAGATTAGCAGGGGATAGATGTGTGGAGAGGGATGCTAAAATGATTAGCTAGGATGAATTGGAGTCTGCTTGATTCTAATCCTTTGGAGCAAGCTGTACGCTGCAGAAAATTTCTCTTTTTGGGCCAGTGATCCGTTGAATTCTTCAATTTGTTTTTCTTCCCTAATCTGCATGAACTCCCCAGCCTTTCCATCTCCTATTTTGGAGGCCATTAGGTGGTGATGAAAGCTTTGACTGTGGTCCAGCAGGAACTGAGCCAAGCTCTCTACTATATGAAACATTAAGTTAAGGTTCCAGCAGAAACTCGCAGAGCAGGATCCCTGGGATTGCCCTGGAAAACAACAACAAACCTGGCTGCCATTGCTCAGGCTGGTAAGCAGGTGCCTCTGCATGATCTAGGCCAGGAACAGATGTGGCTTTTGGGCTCCCTCCACTTTGCAAGGAGTTTGGTTTGGCATCTCCCAGGACCTGTGGGCAGCTGCCCTGTGTGATGAGTCTCTGGTCTGAAGATGGAAGCTTTGTAGTGAAGCTCTCTCAGGTTCTGACCAGTCTCAGGAGAAAGTGCAAATTTCTCCTTTAACTACAAACTGGATCAGTTTTATCCGCCATCCCTTCTGCTAACGCTCACCTAGGGTGTACATACTCCCTTCACACTTCTTAACCTATAAGCATTATATTTTAATCCTTGCAACCGCCATAGAAAGTTGGACAGCATTATTGTCCCCATATTACAGATGGCTATGGAGAGCCACCAAGGCCAAGAGAGAATGGATTGTCTGAGCGGGCTAGCCCAGCCGCTAGGCAGAACGAGGCAGCTGCCTCTTGCGATGGGTGCTGGATGGCTGGGTGAGCGGCGGTGCAGCCCCTGACATCCCTTTGCCATCCCCATTCTCCTGTCCACAGGCAGCAGTGCTTGATCGTTGCTCGCCTGGCTTGGCTGGCTGTGTTTGCCTAATTGCCTTCTCCCAACATGTCGCCGACAGTACCGAGGGGAAAGGCCCTTGAGTGAGCGAGCAGGCAGAGAGACAAGCGACCCAGCAGGCATTATGTGTGCTTATGCATTGCTCTGCTCACATGACACATGAGCTGCCACTGCTGCATTGCAGTATTTGCTTGAGAGGTCAGTGATCAGGCGCCAGGCAGAGCGGTGAGTAAGCAAGAAGGTGTTCAGGGGACGTAGCTGTGTCTTCCACATGACTTACCCAATGTCCCAAAATTTAGTCACCTGTCCCCAGGTACTGTAGAGGATGCTGTCTGATCCCTTGGTGTTGAAGGAAGAGTCAACTGCTAAGTCCGGTCATTTTCTGACCATGGAACAGGGGATGTCTCTTTACCTTTCCCTTGTGTAAATATGGGTGAACCTGGCAAAGTTCTCAGCTTCACACTTTTTCAAAGTTCAGTTTTCCACAACTACACATCAGTTTGTGTGTTTTTTAACGCTGCAAACTCTTTTTTTATATAGTCCTCATGAACATTTGCCAGCATTTTCACACAAATTCCTTCTAATATTTGTGTTCATATCCAGTACACAGAGTTTCACAAGCAATTGCCTCCAATATAATGCATCTTTTGTATGTTATTTTTATCACCAACCCATGTGTTTTTTATGCACACTTTAACGAAGTATATGTTTGGGGTTTTTTTGTACATGTTACTTGGTTTGAGAGAACAGCATTGAAAACTTCAGAGAAGTACGAGTTTCGAAGGAAGGCTGTGTTTTGGTTCTCATACTGTTTCAGAAAGTGTGGATTGAGTATATTCTCTTTTAAATGTGGACTGGACGGCGTTTCTTCCCCACCCCTATTGTGTGCCAGATCCTTCTCCTCAGGCAGCAAGTTGTTTGTGGCTGGCCCTTCGCCTGAGGTCACACAACAGAGCTAGATTCAAACTGGGGACCTGAAGGTTCATTGCTCAATCTCTTCACCAACCTTCGTATCTGGAGGCAAACTCTGACAAAAGCTTCCATATACTTACTGCTCGTTTGGTTGTGGATGCAAAGACATGCCCAAATTGGAAAGCCAGCTATAATGAAGATGAAAATCTATGCAGTGTTTACAATCCCTGAACCGTGTTATGTGTCTTCAGCAGCGACTTCACTTAAGGAGGGTCATTCATCTTTAATAGGAATTGCAATCTGTTCATCTGTTCATGCAGTATCTCTTTTAGTGTCATGCTGCAATGCTGGGGGGTTTATTCCAGAGATGGTAAACATACCCTGGAGTGTCTTTTTTATTATTATTATAAAAACAACAACAACAACAAAAACAAATGTATGCTTCTTCTCTAGAGACGAAGGGGGTGGGTGGAATATAAAGAAATTGAGAACTCTAATTACATCAAATAAGGACTGTTGCTGCAAGATCTTTGAACTTATTTCTCACTACTGGGAGCAAAGTTGCTCAGTGTGTATAAAGGGAGCGTTTTTTAGGGGAAGCAAGATTGGAGGAGATCGTGCAAATTTAATTGGCCCCTTGACAGCAAGCAAGCACTGGCGGCTCTTTTTCCAAGTAGACCAGTGAAGTGATTTGGGGGCAGTGCGTTGCCTTACTTTGTAGAGTTGTTTTTCAAGTGTGAATTAATTGCTGATCTCTGTGCAGTTTGTGTGTGTGTGTGTGTGCATGCAAGGTTTTTTGGGGGGAGTGGGTGGGTGAGTAGTCTGTAGTCTGTATGTGTGAGCATGCAAGGTTTGAACTCCTGGGATCCAAAGTAAAAGATGTCAGCATCACCCCCTAAAGGAGAAGCCACCATGGCAGACAGTCCAGAGAGATTGTGGTGAGGGACCTGTGGGAAAAAGTTTGAGTGCAAGTATGCTAATGCAAGAAGGGATGTGGGTGGTGCTGTGGGTTAAACCACAGAGCCTAGGACTTGCTGATCAGAAGGTCGGCGGTTCGAATCCCCGCAACGGGGTGAGCTCCCGTTGCTCGGTCCCTGCTCCTGCCAACCTAGCAGTTCGAAAGCACGTCAAAGTGCAAGTAGATAAATAGGTACCGCTCTGGTGGGAAGGTAAACATTACCTATGCTAATGAAAAACAACAGGAACTAAATAAATGTTGTTGTGTTGTTGTTTAGTCGTTTAGTCATGTCCGACTCTTCGTGACCCCATGGACCAGAGCACGCCAGGCACTTCTGTCCTCCACTGCCTCCCGCAGTTTGATCAAATTCATGCTGTTTAAATAAATGTAGCCTAATGTAATGGTAAAGGACCCCTGACCATTAGGTCCAGTCTTGGCTGACTCTGGGGTTGCGGCGCTCATCTCGCTTTACTGGCTGAGGGAGCCGGCGTACAGCTTCCGGGTCATGTGGCCAGCATGACTAAGCCGCTTCTGGCGAACCAGAGCAGCGCATGGAAAGCCTAATGTAGTCAAGTATTAATTGCGTTTTAAGAACGTAAGGAGAGCCTGCTACTGGATCAGACCAAGGACCTATCCAGGCCACCCCTTCTGTTGTCACAGTGGCCAAGCAGATGTCTTTGGTAAGCCTGCAAGTAGGACATGATAGTTTAAAATATTTAGTAATGCAATCCTACGCATGTTTCTTTGGGAAAAAGTCCCATCTGTTCAATGTGGCCCCCTTCCTAATTATATTTAATAAGACTAATTTCGGGGTGGTGGGGTGGCTGCCACTTATTCCAATACCTCTGAACTATTTGGCCAGAACACCAGAAGTTCCCTTTAGGCACTTGGGTAGAGAACTAACTGCGTGTCTTTCCTTATAATGTTAGGAGATTTAAGCTGCAATCCTCTCCCTACTCACCTGGGTGCGAGCCCCACTATACTGAACGTCCAATTAGACGTTGTCATGTCAAGAATTATATTATAACAGGTATTTTGAATATCTTCTGTATTGGAATGCGGCGACCCGACCTGCAGTTATGCTGGACTCAAAACCAGCCAGAAATTACAAACAGCCTGGTTTATTGCGCTTCCTCTCTTCAACACAACAGGAGCTGGGGGCGGGGGAACTTTTTGACAGGAGCAATAGCAATAGCAATCAAGCAGAAACAAATCCTTCAACCTCCCTGGCAAGAGAGTACATCCTCGCCGTTTGTCTCTCCCTTGCTGTTGTCTGGATATCCCTTAAGAACATAAGACGAGACCTTCTGCTTGAGGCGAAAGACCCACCTAGTTCAACATCCTTTTCTCACAGTTGTCAGCTAGATGTTGCTAGGAAACCCAAAAACCAGGGCTTCAGTACAACCCTTTCCATTTGCAGTTCCATCCTCCAGGTACAAGGCAGCCACCTGAGCTAGGAGCCATTGATAGGCTTATCCTCCATGACTTTGTCTAATCCCCCTTTCAAGCCCATTCAAGTTGCTGGCCATCTTGTGAGGGCAAATTCCGTAGTTCAGCTATGGTGTTACATGAAAAGGTCCTTTGTTTTGCCTCTCCTTCCAACATTCAGCTCCATCGGGTGACTCCACTAGCCACCCATGGAACTAATTCCTTTTTATAGGACCAATTCTATTTTTATTAGCATAGGCTATTCTCTTCTACAGCTGCTTCTTTCAGGGTGGACATAAAACCACATCTGCTTCTTCAATTACATAAAATCGCTTTCCATCAGCCAGCCAGCCAGCTAGCTCCCAAATATGCTCTTCCTCCTGGTAAGAACTAGGCCTAGTTCTGTGCTGCCCTGTCACACTGCCCCTCTGAAAGGTGCCACCTTACCTCATAATTGCTATCCCATAGCTGAAAGGGTGGAAAGAGCAAAGACTAGGATCTGTGAGTTGCTGCTTTCAAACCACCCATTCCTGTATTGCCTCCCCCCAGCAAATCACACAGCTGATCCTGGTGGAATCAACCCTGGTCTAGACTTGTGAGGGCCATTGACATAAAAATGGCCCTCTATAAAGATCTGCTTATTCCCACCCACCCTGGTCCATCATATCTCCAGCTGCATCCAACATTGGGCTATATCTAAGTGGAATCATTAGGAAGATCGGAGAAGTGGCTTTCTTGTATATTGTTCGCCAAACAACGTACTAAGTGAAAATGGTTTTTTGTCACATTGCGAATTAATTTTGGGGCAACAGCAAGAAAGGGCCACACCCTGAATTTCTGATCTTCCAATTTTATATCAATTCACAGTTTTCCTTCTGGATCTTGAATCAAAGACACCAAGTTCCTGACTTGGAATGCCTTTAGAATGTGTAAGCCAATGGGGCACTCCCAGACCTCCCTTGTTGCCATTATTATATAATATTATGCTGCATACCTGAGCTTTCTTTCCCCTATGAATGAATTTACCCAATAATCTTTGCCAAACTTTAAGTTGTTTAGGGATTTTAGTTATTGCTAGGACCTGAAATAGGTGGCAACTAGTTTTGTTTATAGGGATGTGGGTGGCGCTGTGGGTTAAACCACAGAGCCTAGGACTTGCCTATCAGAAGGTCAGCGGTTAGAATCCCCGCGACAGGGTGAGCTCCTGTTGCTCAGTCCCTGCTCCTGCCAACCTAGCAGTTTGAAAGCACATCAAAGTGCAAGTAGATAAATAGGTACCGCTCCGGCGGGAAGGTAAACGGCGTTTCCGTGTGCTGCTCTGGTTCGCCAGAAGCAGCTTAGTCATGCTGGCCACATGACCCGGAAGCTGTACGCTGGCTCCCTCGGCCAATAAAGCGAGATGAGTGCCACAGCCCCAGAGTCGGCCACGACTGGACCTAATGGTCAGGGGTCCCTTTACCTTTAGTTTTGTTTATGGGGAAGTGTTCCAGTCCTATAACTCCCTTAGCTCTGGTCTTATTAGAACTGTGTGCAAACAGTCTTATGTCAAGTTGGACCATTGCTTCATCTACCTCAGGACACTCCACGTTGACTGACAGTGACTCTCCAGACAGGAGTTTCTCTCCCAGTCCTATGTAGAGATGCTAGAGGTTGAACATGCAGATAATTCTGGAAAATGACTTTTTTTCTGAGGGTAATGGGCGGAGGTGGGGGAGAGAAAGAAAAATTACAGAAAAAAACTTCTGAGAAATTTCAGCTGAGCTCTACTCTTAATGTGGTACGGTCCAGAAATAGCTATAGTGCCATGTGACCTGCTGCTTGTGCAAATCAGGCTCTCTAATGTACTGCTGATGTGTTTTCTCTCTGGGAAGTGGGGCTTTTTAATCGCCGTATGTTAAATGAAGCCGAGAGTATCAGAATGCTACTGAGGGTTAGTTCACAGGCTGCCTTTTTAATCACACGCCTTATGGTTATTGCTGCTTTTCAAAATATATGTGCGTGTGTAATTTATCTGTAACCAACTTGAAAGATGGAGGGGTTGCTGTTGAAGCTTGCAACAATTTGCTTCTAAATAGCTTATGATGGAAAATCAATATCCATCTGTGCTTAGCAAATTAAAGTCTCTGTGACAATGAATTGCATTGTTTTTGCTGTTGTTTCTTTTCTTTTTTTTAAAATACACCACACACGTCTGGCAATGAAATACAATGTGGCATTGATCACTAGGGAGTGGAGCAGCGTGCAAGGTTCAAAATCTGAGGTGCAAAACTTGGGGTTGTATCCAACTAAGTCCTGCTCAGAGTAGATGCATTGAAATCATTGGGCTCAAGTTAAAAAGGTAAAAGGACCCCTGACCATTAGGTCCAGTCGTGACCGACTCTGGGGTTGCGGCGCTCATCTCGCTTTATTGGCCGAGGGAGCCAGCGTACAGCTTCCGGGCCATGTGGCCAGCATGACTAAGCCGCTTCTGGCGAACCGGAGCAGCGCACGGAAACGCCATTTACCTTCCCGCCAGAGCGGTACCTATTTATCTACTTGCACTTTGACGTGCTTTCGAACTGCTAGGTTGGCAGGAGCAGGGATTGAGCAACGGGAGCTCACCCCATGGCAGGGATTCGAACCACCGACCTTCTGATCAGCAAGTCTTAGGCTCTGTGGTTTAACCCACAGCGCCACCCTTAGTAGATGTACTCTTGAGTATGAATGGCAATGGGTACAACTCCTGGCTTTGGCTTATCGCGATTTAGTGCTCTTGCCCGTCTCTTGAAACCTAAGTGGGCTCCTCTCTTTTCCCCCTCCATCTTTGTGCCCTAATGATTCACACATAGAAAAAAACAGGGGTTCAGGCCAGCATGCAAAGACACAATATATGGCAAGCAAAGTACAACGAATGTATTCATTACAATGTACCCGCTATTACAAGGCATACAGTACATGCAAGCGGTGCTCTGGAACCATCAAAATAAGTACAGTATCCTAATTAATGATATATTTTCATTATCTCTGACTCAAGGGAATTCTTGGGAGCGGTGGAGTGGCTGTAGCAAACAGGACTGCAGCCCGGTGATCCCAGTTTTGAATAGATCCTACTCCTTCAGCTGACAATATAAAAGAAAATGGTAGCAACCCGAGCCAAACAATATAGTGTAAACTTTTCTGGACCATGAGCAGCCTGACTCACCCTGTGAAGTCAGGGCACCACATGGGATACCAGTAGAGGCGACAGCTGTGTGCTGGCTAGCAGAGCACAGAGGAAGCCCACTAGTGGACATTTATGAGTAGGGACTGTGAAACACTGAGGGTTTCTTAAAAGAGGTACTACAAGAAAACAGCATGTATTCAACCCATGCGGTGTGATTGTATTAAGAAGATGAACAGACTTAATAAGCCAATGATCCATAGAGCAAGTGGATTGGCCATTTAGATCTCTTGGGGCAGCATCTAAGTTTCTTACCTGGCCCCATTCTATTGACCTGGGCTGGCTTTTTCCATACAGAATGATGAAACAACTTGTCTACATGCTGTGTGTGTGTGTGTGTGTGTGTGTGTGTGTGTGTGTGTGTGTGTTGGGGAAAGGGTTGGGTGGGTAGATGAAGACAGCAACTGGTACCTGAATGGTGCAGCAGCAACACTTTTGGAATGTGCTGCCTTCAGCAAAGGGGTGATGGTGGAGTAGGTCATATTGTCTCTGCTTCAGGCAGAAAATGTTGTTGGCCGGCACTACACTCAATTGCGGGCATAGCCCACATAGTGCCTTCCGGATGTCCTTGGACTCCAGCTCCCATCAGCCTCAGCCAACATGGCCAGTGGTCAGCAATGATGGGAGTTGTAGTCCAATACTGAATACTTCAGGTATTTCTACCGATGGTTAGCTATTTTGTGTGTTCATAGTATCATTTTGTGTGCACAACAACGGGTGCAGTGGAAAAAAGAAACAGCATAAATATATTGGTTTTAATTTAATACCCCCTGGGCCCAAGTTTGCAGTCCTTCCGGTGGAGTAGATTTTGAAATGCAAGAGCTGTATCTTCTGAAATATCTGGAAATGAGCAATGGTTTTGTGGGGAGTTTTCCAGCAAGCTATAGGGGAAACTTCAGTGCCCTGTAAAGACTTACCTCTATGCATGTATAGTTCCATCTCCATCCCCTTCAAATAACATGGAAATGTTGCCAAAAGCTGCTTATAGAGATGAAGGATCATGCAAGCCTGAAGTCTGCCCACCAATGATTCAGAACACAATCCATTCCTTGTGTTCCTCCCTTTACAGCGAAAGGCTGCACCAGGAATGTGATTCTGTGCTTGTTTTGCAATATTCTGGATGTGAAGAATGTGAATTTCAGTGCCTTAGAACTGTTGTGAGGGCTTGTTGTTGGGTGGGATTCCCAGCTGCTCAAGCCTCCCCAAAGACCCTTTCAGACTTAACAGCACAAGCAACTTCCAAAATCCGCCATAACATTTACACGGTATGCATGTGCACTGGTATAATGGTAACTCATTTTGACAATTCAGTCTCACTTTGGCAATTCAGTCTGCAATCTTTCTGTACCATATTGTAAGGAGATGGTGTGTTTTTCCCCCTTACCCAGACTTTCAAGCTTTTTTATATTAAAAAAAAAGGAGAAAGAAAATGAATCTGCTTGGATGAAAACTGAAACAATTTGGAGTAGATTGAATCTCACTTCTTTGAGATTTTTCTCCTTCGGGTTTGTGCATTAGGGAGTTGATGCGAATTTGTGGGGTGAAAAAAATATATTGATCAAAAGAAATCTCTTTTTGTCTGTCTGTTGAACCTTAGTGATTGAAGCCCACTGCAGTGTATATCAACACAATTTTCTGTGCTGCCTTTTTCACTTTGAATGGAATTCTGTCTGTGCTGTGAGGTTGGTGCAACCTTCTCTTGACTTTAGGAAGGCTACTTTCCTTCCAAATATTGCTGTTGTGTTTTTGGTGGGGGTGGGGAGGCTAACTGATGACATATTATACTTCACATTCTATTCCATGTCTACACCTCGTATTATCACATGGCAGGAAGATGCAAGCATCTTTGCATGAGAGTGCTTATCGCGGAACTCCTTCTGCCTGAACCCCAGGAATTAAAGGGGTGCAAAGATGTGTTTTCTGTTGACAAAAAGGGCAGAACTAGATATTACAATACAATACAATACAATACAATACAATACAATACAATACAATACAATACAATACAATACAATACAATACAATACAATATGGGAGGATGTGTTTCAGTTGAACATTAGGAGCAGTCAGTATTGACAATTCTGAGCTGGATGGACCAATGAGTCTGACTTGGTATAAGACAACATTTTGTGTTCCTTTTCAATTTTAACAAGTGGAGCTCCTCAAAGTGCCAACCTGTTCAACTTTATACTGGGCCAAAAACATACCACACTCTTCATTCTGATCCGATCAGAAGTTGTTTAAAAGCGCTATAGAACAGAAGACCGCATGAAGAACAATTTCTTTAAATTTCCAACAATAGTTCATTTACTTTCTTTTTGCCTTTTTTCAATATAAACTAGGGATGAATGGATGAGTCCATGTCAGTTTTTTACAGGCTTATTTATAATGTCCCATTTCCACATTAATCTATGGGGTGTTTTTTTGTATGGAAACCTAACTCCTTAAAGTACGTATTTTTGGTGTGCTCTTTGAGCTGAGTGCTACAATGCAACATTCGTGGAAGTGCAAAATCCAGAAGACAATTATGTTCCAAAATGTGTGTGTGTCCAGAAGGCATGAATTAGGTCAGTTCCCTTAAAAATGCAGACAGAATGAAATTATTCTCCATCCCTAATATAAGTTTAATAGAGCGCTTCATTTCACTGTTGCATGTGTTTATAAATAAATCCATACCATCTTTGGTTTTTTTTTATTAAAAAAAGTACACAAGATGATTCACATTTTAAAATGTGATTTATTTCTTTAGGGAAAAATTATAAACTGCTTAATCAGAGAAATATGCAAGCAGTGTACAGAAGATAATTCTCAATAATAAACACATAAAACGATGAAAAATAACAGCAATTATACATAATTAAATTATACATCTGGGTAGGGTTGCTGAAATAAAGAAGTATTTCACAGGCATCTAAAACTTTATAGTGAGGGCGCCTGTCTAATGTTTATAGCAGTGAGTTCCAAAGTGTTGCCACAGTATAAGATCCACACCTCAGAGATGTGTCACAGACATTACACTGTAAAAATGCAAGTTCGGCCCATTGAACTGGTCAAGTCACCAAGTATGGGGTGAAGCAATCCTTCAAGCAAACCAGTCCCAAACTTTTAAAGTCCTGTATATGCTAACCGTAAAATCCTGAACTGGACTTGTTAACAAATTGGTAGCCAATACGGCAGATCCTCCAAGTGTCCCTATTTTCCAGGGATGTCCCTGATTTAGAGAAGCCATCCTGGTTTCTGGTTTGATCCTGGAATGTCCCACTTTTCCTTAAAACGTCCCTATTTTCACTGGAGAAATGTTGGCGTGTATGGTACATGCCTTTAGCAGAGTATGTTGACAAGACTGTACACTAACTGTAGTTTCCGGACCAGCCACAAGGGAGGACCCAGATAAAATGCATTGCAATGATCCTGATGTTACCAATGCCTGGACTATTGCGGTAAAGCTATCTTGATCCAGAAATTGCCACACCTGTCATACTAACTGAAGCTGGTAGAAGGCATTCCTAGCCCCTGAGGTCATCTGCAGTGACAAAGCTGGATCTAGGAGCACCCCCAGACTGTGTACCTGCTCCATCAGAGATTGTGCAACCATCAGAGGTATTTCCCTGTCATACACGGAGTGGTTGGGGATTGAACTTGGGTCCCCCCCACCCACCAGAAAAGCATGTTTTCCCACTCCTTCATCACCTGCTTTTGAAGGACCATCCTAGACGGACTGAACCGCATTATTTTGCTGCATGATGTTCATTCTGTACTGACACTAATCTTCTCTTTATTTATGCTTTTTTGCCGTTGCATCTAGAAGTATGCTTTGCCTTTTCTATCATTAGTACAATTTTGTCAGGAATTAGAAACTATGTGACTGCATTTGACTGTGGCTCTTAGACATCCTCTGGGGCACGTTTTGCGTTATTTTGCTTTCATAAGAACATAAAAGAAACATTTTGTTAATTAAGAAATGCCATGTCACTGCTCAGCATTATTGAAGAACATGGGTTCTCTTGCACAGCCACGACGACTCCCCGAGGACCTTGCTAGCAGAGACAATGTGTTATTGCATTCGGTTCAGCTCAGATGTGAGTATTCCTTTAAAATGAAGAAGCTAATTTGTTAATTCCTCATCAAGGGTTTTTTTTTTTGTAGTAAAGCATCTGTTGTCACTGCCTTACATGGCAAATGATGACAGATGTATAATTCTGCAACATGTGACCAGGCTCTTGTGTTGCAATTCTGGCAGGGGACCACTACAGCTACCTCTCAGAGGCTCCTTGAAATTCCTTGGTCCTTCTGGTCTTCCAAAAGTACAGAGGGTGTTTTGAGCCAAAATTGCTTCCTCAACTTCTTTTCCATTTACAAGTGGCAAAACTGGTAACTCTGGGGTAAGGTGCGGAGATGAAATTAGAGGCACACTTACTGACAGAGGAAAACTGACCTGTTCCCCGAAGCCACTAGCTGGTGGCCACTAATTCCTTTTCCCAGAACCCACCTGGAAGTGACACTACGTTGTTCTCAGTTGAATCCTCGTTGACTGCACTTAACTGGAATGGCTTGGGAGCAATGTGGTCTCATGATGCATTGCTCCAAAAACATTATAGGTAACAAAGGCAACTGGAAACCCCCACAAAGGGCCTTGCACATCTGTGGGTGGTATAGGGGCCCTTGTTTTCAAGTAAAAGAGAGAAAAAAACAAACCAGCCCTCCCAAGCAAACCTCTCAGCCACTTCATGCAGTTAAATATAGTTCTGAGTCCCATGAATTTTTTGGGGAGAATATTCTCTCTTGCCACAGCTTCAGAAGGGCTTCAAGTTCCCCCAAACCACCCCACAAATGGCAGGGGGAACAAAGAGCTTAATATCTGCAGGCTGCTGGTGGCTGCGCTGGCGTTAATCAGATGTGGCTTCTGTTTCGGGTGTGTGAAAACTGACGAAAGAACTGGGCACAGAATTGGTGCGAAGTAGTTATTTGCCTTGAATAATTCAGGGAAGTCTGCGGTTTATGGGGGATGGCATGTATTTTATATGCAGTTCTATCACCTGGGTAGGGAGAAGGATGAGGCATTTCACACTCTTTTTCTATACATAATTTACACTGCCTCCTAAATATGTGAATACATAATTGCGCTGGCAGGTCTGTGTCACCCTCCTGAGCCAGCTGTGTTTAGCTGCTTCCTCTGAGCGCCTCTCCTGTGTCATTTTGCACATTTCCCCTATAAACAATGACTTGTGCTTTCTGTCCCCACCCAGATGCAGGAGCCTAATAGGAAGTCTTCTCCCCACCATTAAGAAAACGCATGACAGACTGTAGTAAACTCTGAGGGGAAAAACAGAGTGCAGGATGTTTTGAATTGGAGAATTCTTTAATGCGCACAGAAAATTGCATTGGCAAACAGCGGTGGGATTGTGCCAAGTTGGTTAAGAGGAATGAACACATAAAATATTTGTTAACAGGAACAAATGCTGTAATTTGTGGTTAGAAATGGTTGCTGGCGGGGCTGGTCTGAATAAGAAGTGCGGGTGGATTCTGTCTGTAAGGGGCCAAGAGGCAACATGGGGGAGAGCTGGCAAAAGATCCTAGCGCGCCTTCTAAGAAGGAGCCAGCAGGCTTGGTATCATTTAGTAAAGGGTTTGCCACTCTATAAAACCACAATTGCTAGTTATCACCTGGATAGTTCATGGTGTGATTTGATGATATGAGGAAAGGCATTTACCAAGGAAAATACCTGCTTTCTGATGCACTCAGTACTGAAAACTTGAACTGAGTTATCAGCCTCCTCTCACGAACTGTTGTTTGTTCGTTGGACTTCTTAGTTGCTTGTTACCGCCCAAAGGTCTCCAAGCGACTTACAAAACATTTAAAAACATAAATGTACATGGATTATTCAGGGGTCAGCAGGGGGCCGGTGCACTGTCCCTCAGACCTTGTGGGGGGGCCAGATTATATTTTGAAAAAAGAAAGAATGAATTCCTATGCCCACAAATAACCCAGAGATGCATTTTAAATAAAAGCACACATTCTACTCATGTAAAAACACCAGGCAGGCCCCACAAATAACCCAGAGATGCATTTTAAATAAAAGCACACATTCTACTCATGTAAAAACACCAGGCAGGCCCCACAAATAACCCAGAGATGCATTTTAAATAAAAGCACACATTCTTCTCATGTAAAAACAAGCTGATTCCTGGAACATTCGTGGGCCAGATTGAGAAGGCGACTGGGCCTTAGTTTGCCTTTCCATGGATTATATCATTAAAAAATACAAAATGCCTTCATTAAAAGATATACAGGTTGCTAATGAAAGGCTTTTATTTATGTGATTTCAGTTCTTAGGATCCTTAAGATAGACAACAGTACAGTGGTATCTCAGGTTAAGTACTTAATTCGTTCCAGAGGTCCATACTTAACTTGAAATTGTTCTTAACCTGAAGCACCACTTTAGCTAACAGGGCCTCCTGCTGCTGCCGCGCCACCGGAGCACGATTTCTGTTCTCATCCTGAAGCAAAGTTCTTAACCTGAAGCACTATTTCTGGGTTAGCGGAGTCTGTAACCTGAAACGTATGTAACCTGAAGCGTATGTAACCCGAGGTACCACTGTATAGCAAATGCATTCTTCATTGAGAAGGTTGTAAAGCTTACAGAAAAACTTGCTCTTAGTGAGTTTCCATTGAAGTGTGTGGCTGAAACTCCCACTGGATTCCAAAGAAGTATAATCGGAAATTGATTTTGGAAGATGAGGGTAATTGAGAATCATTTGGAAATGCATCTAAGCTTCAGAAGGGATTTGTCATTCCTAGGTTGATAGTGGATAGTGATTAACATTTAGGAAGGTAAATATTTTTTTGCTTCTGTGTTCACAGTAGTTTTGCTTTAGGTTATAACACTGATTTCATTTCTTTACTTCATTGAGAAGCATCTGTAAACAGCTTTTTTATTATTTTAAATGCCACATTCTCAAATTATATTTTATGCACTTCTTGTAAACCTTTGATGTTTTGTATACTGCAGGCAAGTCAGTGGCCTTATGTTTTCCTGCCTCTAAAGTCAGGATTTCAGTTTCCAACTCCTTACCATCTTGCTTTTAAAAAATTTGTTAATAGTGGCCAACTCACTAACTGCAACCATCTGTAAATAGGTGGAAAAAGTCTTGTGTACCTGCACACCTTGGTTTGCTCTTCTTTAATGGCACCAAGATGACACTGAACTTCGATTTTGAAACACCCAATGGCCAATTTTCAAAGTTTAAATTTTCTTAAGTTAAAAATAAATAAATGGAAGAGTAGCAAAATTATTTCACTCTAGAACTCCAGGTGACATTAGAATGTTTATGTTTGACATGCAAAAAATTGGTGAGACTTTCCCACAGTATTATGCTATGTTATATAACAGTAACAAACCCAGGTGAAGACTGCATATTTAGTCCGAATCTCCTAGAATTTCTTTTCCAGAATTTTTTTTTTAAAAGAAAACCCCTAGTAAGAATACATTTGAAGAGCTCCAACTGGGAATTTATCAATTAAAAGTCACCCACTCAATGACTTTTTGAGATAATCATAGAATTGTTGGAAGTGGCCATGAGGATCATCTAGTCCAACAGCCTGCAATGTAGGAATCTTTCACCCAACGTGGGGCTTGAACCCACAACTCTGAGATTAAGAGTCTCATGCTCTACTAATTGAGCTATCCCTCAGAGTTTTGAGTCTCTTACAGAGCTATCCCTCAGAGTTTTGAGTCTCTTTTAAGTCTCTTCAGTCATTATTTAGCCCATATTTAACAATTCTGTTTAGTAAAATATATAAAAAAGTGTGGACACACCTGAAATATGATTATGGTCCCATGTCACTGTCAGACTGAAGCCTGGAGAAATCCACGAAGTTGCTTTGTACCAGCCTGTATCATTACTTAACAAAGACCGTAGGCTCTTGACGTTGGTCCTGGCCTGTAGATTAAACTCCTTAATTTCTATTGATTTGGACTAGGTGGAATAGGTACGTATTAGGTGCCATCCATCACCTGTTAAGTGTAATCAAAAGCAGTCAGGATACGAACCAGTCACCAGGTTTCTTTGTCATGCCTTCAGGGTGCTGGCTGCCTGGAATAGCTTTTTTAAAAATTACAAAAGTTGGGAAATTACCAGTTTAGCTCATTATTTTATCCAGTTTTAACTAAATTGTACTATCCATCACGAGCTGTTATTACAATCCAACAGCTGCAATTCCCTTCACATCACAATTACTTGGTGTCTCCATTTCCCTTGTCTTTCATCATGTTGCTAGGGCATAGGTACAGAGCCTCAGAAGCAGCGTAGGCCTGTTACAATCAGTGGATTTAGCATTATTTGGGTCCATTGATCTCAATGGATCTAATCTGAGTGTGACTAACGTTAGCTATCGCCCACTGTTGCCAAGGGCGTTGTTAAGATTCATGTTTGGAGTGGGGAGAGTAACAATTACAGAGACAGCCCCCTCGAGACAGGCTTTTTTTATTGCACATTCATGGTTATTTCTGTGTTGAGCATCTGGAGCATCTGAATAGTGCACAACAAGGGACAAAAGGTTGTACCCAACATTAGTAGACCCATTGAAACTAATTGTCAGGAGTGCGTGCAGGAGCCAGGCCCTGTGACCGGTAGGGCTTCAGAGGACTGGGGCTTTCCTAAGTTTGTTCTGAAGAGGCAAGGCGCGACCACACAGGTGAGGCCGATTGGTAACTCACAGCACCTGGTGGCAAGAGCCAGGAAGGGATATAAGGTCAGTATTTCCCTTTGGCTCTTTGCCACAGCAACATGCTTCCTGCCTTGCTGCATTTGGCTTGCTTCCTGATCCTTGGACCCTTGGCTTCTTGACTCCTGGCTCTCTGACCCTCGGACTCTTGGTTTCCTGACTCCTGGCTTCCGGACTCTCGTTCTTCTCCCACCCCACCGTCTTGCCCTCAGCCAGAACTTCAACCGCCTGTAAACTGGACTGTGACACTAATAGCCCTGTTTTAGTCATGTTCATTTACTCAGTGAGTTTACTCTAAGTAGCACTATCATTCGCTACAATCCTATAAGTTATCACCCAACAGAATATTAAAAACACAATAAAACATCAAGTAATAAAAACTTCCCTATATGGTATTTGTCCAAGGTTCCGCACCCTGTTTTGTTTTGTTTTTAATTAATACTTCCTCTTTTATGGACTGCTGATATTTTGTCCCCGCTGAAGAGAACGGAATTTCTCAGGACTGTGTACTCCATAAACAGTCAGGAAGGTGACAAGAAGTTATTATCTTCTGTGTATTTGCAATTGCTGATACCTCTGTATTACTGGTTTCTCCTTCGTGTTAATTCCTGTTGTATCTTCGTTTTGTGTTAGGATTGTAACACACAGATATAAAATAAAGTTTTAAAAAGAGCAGAGCTGATACAAAAGTGGTACTTAATTTATTTGCTGATAGGTACTATTTTGTCCATTGCACATAATGTATGATTGTGAAATAAGTTCTGTACAAGCCTACACACACAAACACAGCTCCGTTGTTGAACCCTCATGGTTAAGGCACAGAGCTTTCATTCCTGATATCTTTTCAGTCAGAACCAAGGAACCTTGAAATGAATTCCTCTGCTGCAGGTAGTGGTGACTTTCAACACAGAAGGCAGTCTTGAGAAATCTTGAGCAGCAGAAGGCGGAATATCTTGCTTAGCTGTCCCTATCTAAGGCTGAATAATGATTTCAGCCGGGCTCTACCACTAAATCCAAAGGCAGTGGATTATCTGAGTGCTTTGTTTCCCCCAGAGGATGGGCCAAAACCTGCAGTGCACCTAATCTGCACAAATCGACTATAGTTATGATGTGCATCTTTGCCGTAGGGGGAAAAAGCAGATCACTTGTGAAGATGTCTTAATGACAGCAGCGGCTTATCTGTCAACTTACTCTTTGCTCTCCCCCTACCACGCTATTTGGTTATTATTATTTTTTTATCCAGGACTCAGGGCAGCTTTTCTCAGAGCTCCTTGAGTCAGTCACCCATTCAGGCACTGACCTGGCAGAGATCTGCATAGCTTTAATGATGTGGCAGCAGAACATATCCTCGGTGCATAGTAATTGTAGGGCGGGAATTGTCCAAACTTTGCTCCTAAGCCCAAGATAATATTTTCCAGACATGACAAAAATGCATCTCTTCCTATGTTTTGAGGAGAAATAGAAGCCTGTGCAAGGCTTGTGCTGCATGCAATTTGATGCCTGGTTTTACACTTCAAGGTTCTTTTGATGCTCCCAATGAGAACTTTTTGGATAGCATGAGAACTTTGGGGGTAAGTTGAGCCAAACACATTGGGTTGTATCCTACCCAAGAGCAGACCCATTGACGTTCATGGATATCACTAACTCAGGTTCATTAACTTCAGTGGGTCTGCTCTGATTAAAACTTAGCTGGATGCAACCCACTATCAACAGAAGTTTCCACCTACCCATTTTGACTCTCTGTGTAACCTAGCAATTTTAAAATATAGACGTGCTTTTACTCTTGCAAGATGGAATGTATTGCCCTCAGCTGTACTTGAGAGACGATTCCAACAGATTCCACATGAAAAATGCTTATGTCCCTGTGGAGATGGCAGTACCGAATCAGTGGTGCGTGCCCTTTTGGCTTGCACTCTTTATAAAGACTTGAGGAATGAGATTATCACCCCTCTTTTATTGTCCATTCCCAGCCACTGCCACAGTGTCCTTTCTCTTGGCAGATCAAGATGAGCAGGTGACAGCAAAGGTTTTTAGCTGGGGCAATTAGAATAAGATCCACTGTTTGACTATTGATTCAAAAGCTAAAATGTATTGACTTTTTATTTTTATTTTTTTTGTATATTGTATTGTGGCTGGTGCAAATAAAGATTCATTCATACCATATCAACAGAGGTCCGGATTGGGTGAAAATTGCCACAACTGCCTAGAGGTCATCCTGGTGGCTGGTACCTACTATTTCCCTTTTCAAAAAGTGCTCAGTAGTGATGTGATAATGTCGCAGCACCACCACCGTGGACTTTTGCAAAAGTAAATGGGGATGACTACTAGCTTCTGGGATGAGCTACAGGCATTGGTGCTGAGCATGTGCATTGGGAGAAAATCCTCCATTGACACTAATTGGGGTATTTTCTCCCAATGCAAATACTTTCCTGAAAAGTGATGTTCCTGAGGATTGCAGCAGGGGAGGAAAGAGTTATGCTTCCCTCTAGCACCAGCTGAGACCCCAAGCATTTCATCTCCTGTGTTACAAAGACGCGACAGGCTTCAAATAGAAGTTGGGCATTTAGTGCTGCTGGTTCTGTGCTTTGGGACACTCTTCCAGTAGAGATTTGGCAGGCACCCTCACTTTTGACTTTGAAGTGTCTCTCAAATATATTTTATTCGCTGGCAGATCTTTGCAGCTGTTTAAATTTTTTTAATAAAAAAATCTTCGATTAGCCAGTCTTCTTAATGATCATATGCATATATATTTTTTAAAAAAATCAGTGCTGTACACCATCCAAACAAATGGTGGTATAGAAATAAATAAATAAAAATAACTGTGAGTCCCCCAGCAAATGCTATTTGCATTAAAAAACAAACTTGTCTGTAAATCCCAAAGACACATTTAATGACATCGGTAGCTTTGCCCTACATGACTAAAGTTGGGTGTTCTTGGTGCACAGACCAGCACAGATTTCTCCTTGTTGTTAGGATACACATAGAGACAGTTTTCTTGGATGCATGCACCAGTTTTTGGTTCAACAAGACTGTTACACTGCTCTTGACATGCAAAGCTGCAGTGTGATACAGTGGCGCCCCCTGAGAAAACTCCAAAAGGCCTGAGCATCATCGGCGTGCCATGCAGGAACCCGTGGCACTGTGAATCAGTGTTCGTGCACCCCCAGCTTAACTGTAAGCAGCATAAACTCTGGCTCAACATCTCTCTTGCCATGTTGGAAACATTTCCAGTGATCTGTTTATCGTCTTAGTGCCATCGTTCAAGAGAGCCACCCGCCGCTTAAAGCAGCAGTAAGTGACAGGCAAATAGACTGCAGCAATGTTTTCTTCCTTTCCCTGCCTCCATTTACCCCATCAGAGGTACTGAGTGATGTTTACCTTGCTGGTATGTATTTACTTTGTCAGATGCTCCTGCAGAGACAGGTCTGCGGGAGCTCATGGAGCTTTGTGAGAGGTCAGCTTGTTGAAGGGAGAAACTGTGTGTCCCTTGACTGCCACTGCTCTGCTTCTGCAAGGAGGGTAAGAAGTTGGGTCAAGCACATCTGTCCAGTTTGGCTCCTCTCAGTATCTCATTCTTCCAACCTTATGTTCAGTTCTCCACATTTCTAGAATATTTTTTCTAAAGTCCTCCTGTAAACACAGCAGCATTTTTGTGCAAATCCCCCCCCACAAAATATATATGCATCATCATCACCATCATCATCACCATCATTATTTATTTTGCAATTCATCTTTGTGTAATAGAATGCATTTTTCATTTGTCATTTTCATGAATATATGCATTCTACTACACACTTTAAATTCCAGTATATATATTTTTTCCGTACACATTGCCAGGCCAGAGAGCAGTATTGCAAAATTGGGAGAAGTGTGAATTTCGCAAGATGGTTGTGATTCTGTTTGTATATTGTTTTGGAAAGTGCATATCAAGTAAGTTCCAACTTTAAATGTGGACGGATTCAAATTTCTCCGCAATCCCTAATCACAAGGAACATTGTACAGTGGTACCTCAGGTTACATACGCTTCTGGTTACAGACTCCGCTAACCTAGAAATAGTGCTTCAGGTTAAGAACTTTGCTTCAGGATGAGAACAGAAATTGTGGTCCGGCGGCATGGCAGCAGCGGGAGACCTCATTAGCTAAAGTGGTGCTTCAGGTTAAGTACAGTTTCAGGTTTAGAATGGACCTCCAGAACAAATTAAGTACTTAACCTGAGGTACCACTGTACTAATAAAGGAATGTGACTGAATATGGCAGCCATACTCAAATCCAGACCAGAAGTGTTCTCCAGCCATGGAGGTCATTGGCTGCAGGCTGGAGGTCTAGCATGCAGAAGGTACCACTTAGGACAGAGCTAAAATCGCCTCTGCGGATCCTCCACATGACTTGTCGCCATTTTGCTGAATATACTGTATACTTTGGAGTGTGGAGTGAAATTCTCACAAAACTCTCTTCTAAGTAGGACCTTCTGCACACTACGCTTCAGATTCCAGTCCTCAGGGACTCTTCTTAGGGGAACATACACTCCAAGTCCAGATATTTGTTTTCTTGTTGAATCAACCTGCGTATAACTATTCAGTAAAAATTTTGGCTTTATCAGCCTCCTGTAGTTGACAGTTCTAGAGCTTAGAGTACTCACTGGTATTCTTAAGTCTCAATAGGAAATGTTCTGCTCAGAACAAGGGAGCAGAGGAAAAATGCCCCCACAACCAGACCATTGGCTGAGAAGAAGAAATCCATATTGTGACCAGCAATGTACATCAAGCAGATGACATGTTTGGATAGCCCCCCCTGAACACCTTGTACCCAGCCAAACCATTGGGCCATCTGCTTTTGTATTGACTACATGTACTGCAAAGCTTTCAGACAGGAGTCTTTCCTGGACGTACCTGGAAATACCTGGGGTTGAACCTAAGACCTTTCCCATGCAAACCATGTTCTCTGCCACTGAGCTATGCTGAAATCCTGAACCACTGCGGATTTTGCATATGGCTCCCTTGGCTTGGGCCCCCGTAACCAGCTCAGCATGTGATAGGTGTCATTGGGAGCCTATAGCTGAAATTAACCCCTTGCAGCATGAGCCCCAGGACAAATTATGGGCTCCATAGGAGCCCTTCTGTGGCTGCTTCTCCTCCTTAGCACAGGATATCGGAGGCCTTTGATCACTGTGCGACTTCTCCAGCTCTCTCCTTTCCTCAGGTATCATTTTTTCACCTCCCTCTGTCTGTTCTTGTTAGGTTTTCTGAGGCAGCTGCTATCCTACTGAGCTCCTGCTGCCTTGCCATTAAGCCCCACGAAAGGTTAACTCCAGCTCCAGCTTTTCATTGTGGTTTTATTCCCACCCCCCTTCCCGGTCCTGCCCCACCCCAGAGGAAACCAGCTGGGGTCAGGCCTGGTGGCAGAGCTTTGATCTCAGCCCCTGTAGCAACGGCACAAAGTTCAGCCCTTCGCAGATACTGGAGCCTTTGTTTATTCATATATTATTTAGGCTGAGACTTGAGTAGAAGGTGCAGGGTGGGAGAGGGAGGAACATTTATAATTCATTCCCGAGGAGGAAGCTCAGGGTTCTGTAACTAGTGAGGAAGGACGGAATTGGCTTGGGAATTTGGATTTAGCCATTTTAGATTGGCTAGCTTTACTGGTAGACATGCAAGTCTACCACTGCTATAAGATTATCCTAGAAATAAGTAGGATTCACACTGATTTCTAATATTTTATATTTCCCCCTGCAGTGCTGTGGGACAGCCCTCAGCTAGGAGGGACAGCAAACGAGTTCTCATTTTTGACCAGAAAAAAGAGCATTATATTAACATAATGATTTGCAGAAAAATAATTAATTTAATTAATGCAAAAAAACACACACCTAAAACCTACTCAGTGTGAGGCGATAACTGTGGTGGCAGCTCAGGTGACAGGAAATCATGTTGATATTACAGTAGGAAGCAGCTGAGGCCACTTGGAGAGCCCATGATTATTAAACTTCTTGATTGATTGTGCGAATGTTAATTGATTGATTCTTTCTGCATGCATTGAAATATGAATAGGATATGCATACACCTGGAGGCTGGAATATGTACTTGGGGAGTGTACAAAACACAGTGTACAAAGCACATTCCCTGTTGGGGATTATGTGTATTGACCAGAAAACGTGCACATTTCCCTCTTCATGAAATAATTTTGTGCACATTTTCCACGAGGCCTGCTGAATGTGCACAATGACCACTTGCTATGCACACTGACCCCCCCCATAGCCTCTGCAAGTGTCCCTATTTTCCAGGGACAGCCCCAGATTTACAGTAGCCGTACCAGTTTCTGATTTGATCCCGGAATATGACTGCTGTATTCTGGCTATGTCTGGGAAATTCTGAACATATGGCGACCCTAAATAACTCTGCAACCTTTAGAAGACACCTGAAAATAGCCCTGTATAGGGAAGTTTTTTTTAAAAAAATGTTTAATGTTTTATTATGCTTTTATATATGTTGGAAGCTGCCCAGAGTGGCTGGGACAACCCAGTCAGATGGGTAGGGTACTACTACTACTACTGCTATGGAATAAGATGTTGCTATTTGCATCAGAGAAGTGTTGGAGGGCATGCCTTAATACAAACACTAATATAGTATTCATATACCACTAATACAGAATTCATATTCACAAAATGCCAGTGGGGTGTACAGCTATATAGATTTAGAATTAAAAGCAGTACAGCACAATCATTGAAATGCTACTCTAGAAAATTCTAAACAACTGCATAGACCTCTTAGAATAAAAACTATTCATGAGATGCCTGAAAGTCACAAGCTATTCCTCTAGCATCTGCTGCTGAAATTGGCCTTGGCCTCATTTTTATCTTCACAAACCACCAAGTTTAAATTAAAATGAAAGCATAACTGTAATTACTGATAACTCTATAAATGTTAAGTTGACAAGTTTGATACTGCTTGGTTAATGCAGGCGATATCAGAAACTGGGGAGAAAAAATGCTGGCAGTGGTGTAGCCACAAACCTCTTCAGGTTCAAGTGAAATTATACAGTGGTACCTCAGGTTAAGTACTTAATTCGTTCCTGAGGTCCATACTTAACCTGAAACTGTTCTTAACCTGAAGCACCACTTTAGCTAATGGGGCCTCCTGCTGCTGTCGCACCACCAGAGCACAATTTCTGTTCTCACCCTGAAGCAAAATTCTTAACCCGAGGTAATATTTCTGGCTTAGTGGAGTCTGTAACCTGAAGCGTATGTAACCTGAAGCATATCTAACCCGAGGTATCACTGTACTTGATTTTGTCCTGTTGCTTTAAATCTCTCACCGTCCCATTTTGCATGAACGTTGGTGGGTGGCAGGTGAGTGTTAATATGCCTGTATGTATGTATGTGAGAAACATGTTTTCTGTTGGCGTGGAAAAGAGTTCTGTGTATGTCCCGGTACCACTGGGAAGAAACAGTTGCTATTGCACTTTATTGCTTTTGACGTTTCCTGTGCTTCTAAGTTACGAAAATCCACCCAGAAACAAGTTTTCAAAACAAGTCTCCCAGAAGAAATGCAGATTAGCTGCTTCTCGAATTTCGCTCCGAAGCCGAAAAGGTAAACACAAACCTTTGAAAAAGGGATGCATTATTTCACTAGTGCTTTCTTATTGTTTATAAACAGTTTCCACGAGCTGGATCCTTTTGTCATTGTGGAGCGGGAGAAGAGGCAGGAAGGGGCAACAAAAACAATTGCCTTATTTTAAATCAATTCCTCCTCCTTATCATCATCATCACCATCATCATTATCATCATCATCATTATTGCAAGCTTTGCATCTTACTTTGCTTTTGGTTGATTGGTTCTATTTAAATTCTACTTTAAGCCTCTATGGGCAGCTCATATGAGCTGGAAAAGCAGAATACAAATGTCTAAAATAAATTTGCAAACAACAGTGAGGGAGGCACAGTTTGAGGGGTGGGATGGGAAATGCAAAGGTTGCAGGTTGCCTAGGGCTGCTGAGGACTAGAACCAGGAACCTTTACCTCTGCATTCTGGTGCCCCATGGGGCCATTTAGCCAGGGGAGCATGTCGAGAAGTCCCCTTGTTGTGCTGTGCTGCCAAGCATTACAAGGATTCCACCCACCAAGGCAGCCAATCAGCTTCTGAAAGGGCTATCCATATTTCCAGGTCAGGCTGGGTAACAAGCACTTGACTCTGAATTCATCTAGCCAAGATGCCCAGACTGCATTCTGCATATAATTGCGTATCCTACAAATTGTGTATGGTATTCTAGGAATCTGTGTGCCTGCCAATACCTCCTCCTGTGCCTATGAAAGCTCCCAGTAATTATTTCCTCCCAAATGCACAATGCCTGGGAGGCTGCTTGCTGTTCCTGTTCAGCTCCAGGTCACATCCCAACCACACATTTTAAAGTAGTATTATGCCATGTTAACAGCCATGGGTTCCTCCAAAGAACCCAGGGAACTGTAGCTTGTTCAGGTGCTGAGACTTGCTAGGAGACCCTTTACAGGGGTTACAGTTCCCAGCATCTTTAACAAACCATAGTTGTGAGGATTCTATGAGGGAGGCCATGGCTGCTGAAGTGGTTTAAGGCTGCTTTAAATATGTGGTGTCGATGGGACAGCCAGTCTGCACTGACTTGGCCTCTTCACATTATTGAACATGCCCCCTTAAAACATGCATATCCTCCAACATTTCTCGGATGGAAATATGAGAGCTGGACCATAAAGAAGGCTGATCACCGAAGAATTGATGCTTTTGAATTATGGTGCTGGAGGAGACTCTTGAGAGTCCCATGGACTGCAAGAAGATCAAACCTATCCATTCTTAAGGAAATCAGCTCTGAGTGCTCACTGGAAGGACAGATGCTGAAGCTGAGGCTCCAGTACTTTGGCCACCTCATGAGAAGTGAAGACTCCCTGGAAAAGACCCTGATGTTGGGAAAGATGGAGGGCAGAAGGAGAAGGGGACGACAGAGGATGAGATGGTT
This sequence comes from Podarcis bocagei, assembly GCF_964188305.1. Lineage (NCBI taxonomy): Eukaryota > Metazoa > Chordata > Lepidosauria > Squamata > Lacertidae > Podarcis > Podarcis bocagei. The sequence goes on along the minus strand of NC_138132.1, from coordinate 72,267,717 downwards.
GACAGTGTTCTCGAAGCTACTAGCATAAGTTTGACCAGGAGGCAGTGGAAGACAGGAGTGCCTGGCGTGCTCTGGTCCATGGGGTCACGAAGAGTCGGACACAACTAAACAACAACAACAAAGGAAAGGTGGGGCATTCCGGGATCAAGTCAGAAACTGGGACTGCTTCTGTAAATCTGGGGCTGTCCCTGAAAAAATAGGGACACTTGGAGGGTCTGCACATGCCCACATTTAACTGGATGCCAGGATGGGATACCCACCCTCCCATCCCTTCTCAGCAGAAGAGAGGTGCAAAAGAGCTTTTGTCTAAGTGTGCATGGAGCTGGTTGACCCAGTGGCTGATGGAGAGGGGCACGTCTGCACCACTTTGTGGTCCTGTTTCTTTTCCCGCTCTTTTTTTTTTTAATACATGGTGACCCTTTTGTGTTATGTCATGCTCCCATTGGTAGGCTGATCTACTGCAGAATTTTTGTGACGGGTGCACATGGCGCATTCTCAAAATTTCAAATGTGTCCGCTGGCCAAAAAATGTGCACCACAGGCACAGCCCAAAGTTGGATTTGACATTGGGCTCCAAGTAATTCAATGACTTTAAGGACTGTGTGCTCATTTCTTCAATCTTGCACTCTGTCTATTCTGGGCACACATTGCGTTGCTAACATCCTCTGACTGGTATGTTAAAAGGGAAACTTGTCTTGTCCCGGTTCTGAGAACCGCACTGGAGAATTTTGGCTTTCTTGACTTTATCTCCCCACCAAGAGGACTCAATGCCTTCACCGGGTGCTTCAGTGTTCAATTTGCAGCTTGAGAGCCGTTTGCTAAATTAAAATTTTTAAAAATCGAAGAGACTGTGCAATTGCATTAGTACAAATCTTCCCCAAACAATGGCAGATAATAGCACCTGGGTTATCACACTTCAAAGCAGATTAGTATAATTTCTAAGCATTTCAGCTGAGCTGTTTTGCACTGAACAATGCATAATCTCTTTTAATACCTGGAGGTATGCCTCAGTCTTTAATTGAAATAGTAATTTCCACTATCAGGTTTTATTATTAAAAAGAAACGATGCCGCCTTGTTTTTGTGAATAGGTGGGTACCAGGGTGTGCAGCTCAGTTCCTGGAATGTTTCTCAGCTGAAAGCTGCACAGCTCCAGTGACTGTATTAAAGGGGACAACACAATTACAGGTTCATATTATAGTATTTAAACTGTACTCTGCAGTGCATAGAGAAAGAGAAGGAATGTGAGGGTTGTTGAGTTTTCTTTCATTGGAATTTCCTCGGAGTTGGCTTTGGAGCAGCCTAGCAATTGGTTTTAGGATGGAGTCAGCTTGTGATGGAACAGTACTGCCCGGCAAACAACAGCAACCTTGGTGTTTGGGTGAAGAGCAGAGGCTTGTTTCTTTGTTGGCATTTGTCACCATGGATGCGTGATGCCTGTAGCTGATGTGAGAAGACCGAGGAAATGGACACAGGCTTGAATCAGGCCACAACTTTCTTGACTACAGGTCAGAGTAGAACAGAGTTGCCCCTCCTAGACCCCTTTAACGGGGTACCCACATGACTAAGGATCCGGCCCAATGCCTTATCCACCAAAGTTATGTCACTTGCTATGAGTAGGCAAAAGCCAATTTGCTTGCTTCCTGGCCCCGAATATGGCAACCGATTAACCATGACAAGGTCCTCATGCTAACTTGACCACTTCCCCACTAAACAGGCCCCTAACAGTCTGGGTGGGAGGGAAGTAAATCCTGCGCTGGTCAGCCAAGATGGCGGGTGGCTCCAAGTCGTCCTCCTAAATTACCCAGGGGTGGTCAGGCCCAGGCCCCAGGCCCATGTCCAGATAGGCTTGCTGTCAAGGCCTGTCCAAACAGAGGGTCCAGCAAGGCCAAGGGAGAGTAGCATCAAGCTGTCACCCCCCCCTCAGCTATGCAGGACAAAGGTGATCATCTCTGGCTCTGGCTGTGACTGCACCATGCAGCAAATGACCCCCCTGGAGCCCCAGGTGAATGGATATTCTCCCACACTTTTCAGCCTTCAAAGTGCTTTACAGAAGTTTCCTTTCCTTTGAAGATCCACTTCTTGAGAGAAGCTACTGCTGTTCCTGTCTCACAGATATGCGTGTAAGTTTGAGACTGATTTACCACAGGCCTTTCAGAACGGTTGTGGCTCTGCAGACTGTGGAATCCAGCTCTGTGGCATCAAAGCTCGCATGTCTCTCTTCATTAACTTATCAATGGGTTCTCTGTGGAAAAGGGTTCTCTGGACCATCAAATTCCGGCTGCTTTTCATCTTTTCGCCTTTAACTGCCTTGTCATTTCTACTTTGGATGTTGTTGCAGTTCAGATCTCCCTATTCAGCCATGAAGCTTATTGGGTGACCTTGGGCCACTCACTGCTTCTCGGCATAACCTACCTCGCAGGGTTGTTGTTGCAAAGGGTTAAATGAGGAACGGGTGAACCTTATGCACCACCTTGGGTTCCTTGGATGAAAAGGGGTGCTATACAGTGGTACCTCGGGTTACAGACGCTTCAGGTTACAGACGCTTCAGGGTGCAGACTCCGTTAACCCAGAAATAGTACCTTGGGTTAAGAACTTTGCTTCAGGATGAGAACAGAAATCGTGCGGTGGCGGCGCGGCGGCAGCAGTGGGAGGCCCCATTAGCTAAAGTGGTACCTCAGGTTAAGAACAGTTTCAGGTTAGGAATGGTACCACTGTACATGCAATAAATAACAAAAATAAAAGTGCACTCCCAAGACTCACCTTTGCACATCACAAAGTGTCCTTGTACCTTTTAACAACAACAGTCCTTGAATCAGCTTTGTTACTCTCTTAGATTTATTGTGGCATAAATTTTTGAAGAACCCACTTTATTGAAAGTCTTAGAAATAGGTTCTGCTCCACGAAAGCTTATGCCATAATACATTTGTTAGTCTTTAAGGTGTCATAAAATTCATTGTTCCTGCTACAGCAGTATCATACAGTTAGCCTTCTGGAATCTCTCTTTAGTGTCAGAATAGCCAATTTGGTGTGTGAGAAAGCAACTTTTGGAAAGAGATTCTGGAAGGGGGAAATGATGGCAGGAGGTGAGCTTCTCAAAGCTTTTGGGTGCAGTTGCTCCAATTCTAGATAAATCCACACATGAGAGTGTTAGTTTACTGCGTGTCAGAATCCAAGGTTATACCAGCAAGGAAGTGAAAATAACTGTGCATATTTATGACGAACAAAATATATTACTCATGTTATGCACATTATGGAAGCATAATTTGGTTGTTTTCCTGAATAAATCAACTATCTTTAATTTATTAGATGCAGGCTGTGTTCAAACATCAGTGAAAGTGGTAACAGCTTAATCAAAGTCAATGAGTTTTATTAATTGCCTTACCACAGACCATAGCAATGCCAACAGCCAAGCAGTAATAAATGGCACAAAAATTAATAGTGTAAGATAAATGCAATAATCCTACCCACTTAGAATATTTGCATGGAGGCAATTCTGCCTATGCTTAAAACGATGAAAAAGCAAAAGCACCTTCCATTAATAATACAAGAAGCATTTCATGCTTACGGCTGCAATCCCAACCCACTTATCTGAGAGTAAGCCCCTCTGAATTTAATTGCTTCTGAGTAGACATGGTTAGGACTGTGCTGTGAATTATATAAGTCTTTAGGGACTGTGACCTTCGTTTAGGTGCAGCTTGAACAAAGGAGGGTACCACAAACAGTTTGTACCTGGTGTTGGGCAAGTGGGAGAGATTGGGGAGGGGCCTTGGCTCCATAACTGGAGCATCTGCTTTGCATGCAGAAGGTCCCGGGTTCAAACCCTGACACCTCCATGCAGGGTTGGGAGAGACCCTGGACTCAAACCCAGGAGAACTGCTGTCGGTCAGTGTAGACAATACAGACCTAGATGGACCCAGTGGTTTGACTCAGTAAAAGGTGGCTTCCCGTGTTCCTATTGAACCTTTTATTTATTAGTTTGTTTATTATTTTGCTAGCAGTCTCGTATCTGGTGCAGCTTGGAAATTCTAAGAAGCAAAAAGAAAACTAGTGGTGTTTTGAAATCAATGATTAAAATCAGTGCTGTTTTGAAAGGGCCAGTCCAACTTGTTGATTCAAAATGGCATCCAGTTGTATGTAGGGCTGTGCGATTTATCACTATATCGTCCAAAATTGGTTTGAAGTCCATATCGTGATATTGGTTTCATAATTTGTGACCTGGCAGTATATCGTGAATTATGATGTGTATGTGCGCTATGCAGAAATCAATATGTGGAGGAAACTGTGAAGCCAAACAGTGCTTCTCTCGATTCCTGCAACCCTTGCTAACATCTCCTGGCTCAGTTGTCTTTTGGCTCCTGCAGGGGGCTGTGAATCACGAGAGCAGGCGCCAGCAAACATCACGATGCAGGAAAAAACATCAAGCCAGCCAATACCCCTACATAGCTCCATCCTTATTTTAGGCATAGTGATACATAGTGATATATCATGATGTTTAGCTGGTGATGTATTGCAGTGCTGAAAACCAGATATTACCCAGCTCCTAGCTGTATTCAAACAAGAACCTGCTCATTGATCTCAGGAACCACTGTGCAGAGTTTGCCAACAATATCTTAAGAGGCATCTGGATGCATGGCGGAGCACACAGCTTCCCAATTTTTTTTTGATAGAGGAGTCACATTCACCATGTAAAATAATTTCTCTAGTCTAGGCAATATGCTGCGCATCATTTAGGTTGGTGTACTAACCTTGCTAGGGACGCGGGTGGCGCTGTGGGTTAAACCACAGAGCCTAGGGTTTGCCGATCAGAAGGTTGGCGGTTCGATTCCCTGCGACGGGGTGAGCTCCTGTTGTTTGGTCCCTACTCCTGCCAATCTAGCAGTTTGAAAGTACATCAAAGTGCAAGTAGATTAATAGGTACCACTCCAGCGGGAAGGTAAACGGCGTTGCCATGTGCTGCTCTGGTTCACCAGAAATGGCTTAGTCATGCTGGCCACATGACCTGGAAGCTCCCTTGGCCAATAAAGCGAGATGTGTGCCGCAACCCCAGAGTCGTCCACGACTGGACCTAATGGCCAGGGGTCCCTTTACCTTTACTAACCTTGCTGCTGACCTACAGATGGTCCAGCAACTGGTATTCAGAAGCATACAGCCTCTGACACAGGAGATGGAAGATAGCCATGATATTTTGTAGCCACTGGTCCTCCAGGAATTTGCCTAAAGATCTGGAAAAGCGCCTTACAAATTAAATTATGAATGAATTTGTCTTAAGCTCTTTTGTAGCCACTCGAATTGGTGATCGCTTTTGCACCTTCTGACAGCAAATTCATAGTTGCACTGTGCGCTGTGTGAAGAAGTGTTTTGTTTTGTCTGTCTTTCCAGCTTCCAGCTTTGTTAGATGAAACCGGGTTCTAGTATTATGAGAGATGAAGAAAACCTCTCTTTCTCTCTCTCTGTCTTCTCCACACAATGCCTGATTTCACGTATCTCTGTCATGTTCCCACCTTTTCCTCATCTCTCCCCCCCCCCATTATAGAGCCCTAGCTACCGTTATGCTTTCGTCACAGGAGAGTTGATCTGGCCCTGGGATCATTTATGGTTCTCCAGCTCTACAATATTCTTTCTGAAATGTGGCAAATAGTATCGTGCAGGAGATCCCAAGGGGGATCCCATCATAGACATACTATAATGCCAGTATGATATGGGCAGTGTTATTTTCATTCCCTTTCCTAACGATCCCTAACATTGCATTAACTCTCCCCCCTCCCCGGGCCAACATTTTCATTGAGTTTTCTGCTGCACAAACCCAACATCTCTTTCTGGTCAGTCTCTATTTTCTAGCTTTAACGATTTCCATATCAAAACCTGCTCTGAAAAAAAAAATGAGAAAAAAAAATGAAACTCTTGTGTGTTCCAACCAGGTCTGTCATCTGGAAAATTCAAGCTGTGCTGTCTCCAGCTTTTGTGTCTGCAGTTGGGGGAGGGCAGGAGGAAGATTGCCGGCAAAACTCTCTGTGCTTACCTGACTGCAAGCGCTTCTCCTCAAACAGCGAGAAGGCTACGCAGAGATTATTTTGAGAGACCAATGGGGCAGAATGGGGCTGCCCTAAGAGGGAAGGAAGGAGAATCAGAATATGTAGGATAAGACATTTCACTGATATGGTTTTTTAAAATTATTATCTAGGGTTTGACTTGCAAAAATAAATAAATAAATCTAGGGTTTGTCTTGCAAACATATATATAAAGGTAAAGGTAAAGGGACCCCTGACCATTAGGTCCAGTTGTGGCTGACTCTGGGGTTGCGCTTTATTGACCGATGGAGCCGGCGTACAGCTTCCGGGTCATGTGGCTAGCATGACTATGCCGCTTCTGGCAAACCAAAGCAGTGCATGGAAACACCATTTACCTTCCCGCCGGAGCGGTACCTATTTATCTACTTGCACTTTGACGTGCTTTCGAACTGCTAGGTTGGCAGGAGCAGGGACCAAGCAATGGGAGCTCATCCCATCACAGGGATTTGAACCGCCAACCTTCTGATTGGCAAGTCCTAGGCTCTGTGGTTTAACCCACAGCGCCACCCATGTAAAAAACAGGCTGCAATATTATTATGCAATTTGTTGTTTGTTTATTAAGTTGATTGCCTGCCTTTTAGAAAACTTCTCACCTAAGGCCAACTCCCTGCAATGCTGGAATCACAGCTAAAGAATTACTTACTTACATGTAAGATATGCATAGCATTATGCTAAGGGGCTTATGCTAAGAAGTACTGTTGGACCTGGTAGGCAGAAAGGCGGGGAGACAAAGAGTAGGTGGAGCCAGAGACAATCACAGGCAACTCATTTTGGGCTGCATTCACATAGCAGTTTATCCTGTTTCCCAAGTGCACCTCTAACGGTTAACTTCTGCAGCATAGTTGAGCTTTTACTCGATGTAAAAACCACTTCCAGGAAACTAATGGAATGTAGCTAATGTTTAGTGATTATTTCCATGTTATCTTTTCCCAGAAAACTCTGTTTGCAAATAGACCCAGAAGTGAATGCTAGATGTGAACTACATTCTGCAACGTTTCTGGAAGCGGCTTTCATGTCAAGTGTAAGCCCAGATATAATGCAGAAATTCACAATTGGGGGGATGTTAGGGAAAGGGAATAAACCAACGTGTGAACGCAGCCCTAGTTTTTGTCTTCCCTAATGAGTTTTATTAGGGCAGCACTGAGGCTGCGGAAGAAGAAGAAGAAGCTGACCATCAGGGGCATCTACCTGTACTGGTTGCAAGTGAGAAGGCAGACAAGTGGAGGCAGATTGAGGTTGGTGGAACAGTCCCCCATGCACTATAATGGATCAGCTTCCACAGTAGAACCACTATCTATTGCGCTAGAATACCATCTTTACTCTGGGTAATACTGGCTTCGTAGTAGTCAGATGACATGAGAGGCCAGTGGGGTTTCCTGTGGCCCTACAAAACCTCGGATTCTGGCCTTGCTCTTTGATCTGAGCAGTATACGTAGGAGTACTAGTTTACCCCTGGTCTATTTGGTTGACTCATTTGCTGCAGTGGCCTTGATGGCTTCAGTCAGCCAAACAGTCAGCCAAGTTTATTCGGAAGACGAGATGGAGACTGAAATGGCATTCTGCTAGCTCTTTCCTGGTAGCTCTGCTGGTGAAAGGAGAATGCTGTGACGCTGGTGTTCAGTGAGAGAAGGAACATGCCTCGTTAGCTGCGTCGATCACATCAGACCTTCTCCTGCACATGGGGCCTGTTTGTTCCATCCATCCCACACTGATTGCCTGTCACATTGTGGTTCATTCCAGCCGCTTAATTTTCTTTCGGCCCAAGGAGCTGATGCGGAGGTGATGGAAAGTGCGACATGTCATTCTCATCCCTTGCCCACTGTTAAAAACACCTACAGACTCATTGCTACCTATTTCTAAAGGCCAGCAAGTCACTCCTGGGGCTAGACAGGTTGAAACAGTTCAGAGAAGGAGCTCACATTGGCCAAAAGGGAGATCTAGAAATGTGCATTTATTTGTTGAATTTTTCATCCCACCCTTTCTCTAAATTCTCCCCCTTCCCATTTTATCCTCAAAACAACCATATGAGATTGCTAAACCTGAGAGATAGTGACCAGACCAAGGTCACCCAGCTGAGTGGTTGTTTGAACCCAGTTTCCTCTGCTCCTTGTCTCCAACACTGTAACCACTATGCTGTGCTAGCTATCATGTCACGAACTGCATAATTTGGAAATCCTAGACCACACAGTCTTCTTCTTCTTCTATTTTTTTGAAAGTGTGTGTGTGTTGGAGTTGCAATATTGGAACTGAAGGGGAGTTTTTCTCATACCACCTCCTTTCTCTTACACTGAGGATCCTAAGTGTATAAAATCTCAAGTGTGTTCAGAATGCCAGCGCCACTTATCTTTCAGGGTTCCTCTCATCACCACACCTTCCTGTTCCAGCTAAACGTCTAGCTGCCACATTCTGTAGTAGCTAGTTTCCCAAGCTGCCTTGAAATGCAGCCCCCCCCAAAAAAAACATATTTCAGTAGTTTAACCTGGAGGTCACAAGAGCATAACACGCAAGCAAGACGAAGCAGGTGCAAATCAAAAGGCCAGTCAGTGTCCTGACCCTGACACCAGGCACTTCACAATCCAAAGGCAAGGTGTGTGACTCTAAGGAGGAGGCAGATTAGGGGAAGGCATTCCCCTCAGCATGAACATCCCCCTTCACCAGAAGATCCGGTATCAGGAGAGCCCCTGCAGTCAGTGTGCCACCGCCTTTATAGAGTGAGGAGGTCACTCAATCTTCTGGCAAGGCATCTGAGGGCTCTTTTTTGGAATGTTCAAAAGAACCAAGGTTATCCCTGTCAGGAGCTCATCCTACACTCGAGTAGGACCCTGGCAGAGACACATGCCCGACTGGCATGTTCTCTCCCTTCTGGTCGATTGTTCAGGAGCTTCAAAAGCTTTCTTCAGCCTTAACATCACAGCGACCGATGCCAACAGACATCGGCACACTTGGGGATCCGCAGAGTCTTCACAGTTTGCGTAACAGACCTCAGCAACTCAGCATTTTGGCTAATCTACTTTATTTACATATAAACACACATGGAGCACTGCAACATGGCTCTCTCTCTCTCTAGCATCAGAGAGCAAAGAGAAAGAACAAAGGACAATAGTCCCACATCACGGAACACAGTAACACAAATATCTGTCTCCATCACTTCCTACCCTGTGGAGTCAAAACATACACCGTCATGTGGTAGACAAAAATCCCATGACTGCAATCATGGAGCAGGAATTCTAACACTCCCAACACTGCTGGAGCCAACATCTTAAAATCAGGTGTGGCTCCTTTAAACCACAGAAGACTGTCTTGAGCAGCGGGGTGGGGAAAGGTGCCATGGAGCAAACTCCTGGCTGTGCAGCCATCTTTATAAACCTTCAACGAGCTCCAGAACTTTGTAAGTGCAACATATGAGGCACTCTGCATAGATGCTCAGATCCACGTGAAATACCTGCCTAGCTCCACTTGGCTTGCTGCTTGCAAAAGTTTTTCTGCATGCTTGGTTCTTCTGGACACCCTCCCAGTGGGGATACCCCTTGACTTGCATTTCCGCTCTTCTATGCAGAGTTTGTGGGTAGGACCAGAACTGAATAATCCTCTTGAAGAAAGCAATTTTCAAATGAAAAGCTCATGAAGTTCCTCTTCCTCTTCTTTATCCTGCAGTAGCTCAGAGTAGACGGGATGAGTGCAGTGTCCACTGACATTTATCTGCTGAATTTACTACTACTTTTCTCTCTCTTCATAATTGGGATATAATCTCCGAACCTACTCTGTAGATAATTACAATTTGCATATTTAATGGAACTTTTATAGTCTGCTGTGTGTTCATTAAACCAATTTTGAAAAGAAACAGGATTAAAACAAAGCCTCAGGCTGTTTTCCCAAGTGGAATTAAGATTGCCTTTTTGCAGTGCAACCACAAACGTGTTTACTCAGAAGTCAAACTCACTGAGCTCAATGAGTAAGTGGTGCATAGGATAGCAGCCCTGATCTGCAAACACCTCTGAATGTTCTCCCAAAGTGAGTGCAATGGTGAGTGGGATTGCCAACCCCTTTTTCCTGGATGCCCACCCCCTTTTAATTTTTTTTTTAATTGACCAATCTTGCAAAGCTGAATTTGCACAAGTTAAATGCCCATAAATTGTGATTTGATTGTATTAGTTTTATTGAAATTTTGTACTGAGTAAAATAACAATGAGACCTTTAATGCAGAATGGAGGGAGCAATATGTGCATACTGTCAATTCTACATAGTAGACAAACAACAGGGCATGTTGTAGGGGTGGGGAGTTACTGAACCACAGGGAAATCTTGCCTTCCCCTGGCCATATCCCACCCCCAACACTCTAATCTGTCAGTTAGCTGATTCAGAAGGTTGGCAGTTCAAATCCCCGTGATGGGGTGAGCTCCTGTTGCTCTGTCCCAGCTCCTGCCTACCTAGCAGTTCGAAAGCACGCCAGTGCAAGTAGATAAATAGATACCGCTGCGGCGGGAAGGTAAACAGCGTTTCCATGTGCTCTGGCTTCCATGACGGTGTCCCGTTGTGCCAGAAGCAGTTTAGTCATCTTGCCACATGACTCGGAAAGCTGTCTGTGGACAAATGCCGGCTCCCTCGGCCTGAAAGCGAGATGAGCACCGCAACCCCATAGTCGCCTTTGACTGGACTTAACCATCCAGGGATCATTTACCTTTTTACCTTATCACTGGGTGTAGTGAACCCTGGAAGCAGGCCCTTGCAAAGGACAGGATTGAACCATCTGCTGTTGTATCTGTCTGTTTGCTGTGGGGAATGAGCTGCTGAAGAAGACCCTCTATCCCATTCCTGTGGTTCAACTTTAACAGGTAGGCGGGACTGCCCACCTGTCAATCATCTGACATCATCATTATGTCTTTTTACTGACATGTGGGTGGCTCTGCCCACCTAGCAAGGTTGGCCTTTGTGGCATGTGGGAAGACAAAGATCTGGTCTTCTGGGCCAAAAAGGTTTCCCATCCCTGATATAGAGGAACCACAAGCATGCAAATGTATACTGCCAAAATGATTGCTGAGAGATCAGGGAGTTGTACCGTCCCTCTTTTTTTGAGATATTGTAAGCCATTAAGCCATCCCCCCCCCCTGAATTTTGGCCCTTGACAACCATTGAGTTAGTTTTCCATCCAGGACTAATTGTTGCCAAATATTGGAGCAACACCTTTGAACAAAGAAACAGTCAATCCCTTTCGATTCTGTGCAGTTTTTATATGTGCCACAACAATAGTTCATGGGTTAAGGGTGTCATCCAGTGCGAGTCTACTCAGAGTAGACTTAATGAATATAATGGAGCTTAGTTGGATACAACTTTAAATCCTTATGTAAAATAAAAATAAAAATAAACCTTCCACTAACCTGCAGAAATGGAGAGCAGGGCAAAGTCTGGGTCCAGTTGAACAGACTGTCACACTATTCCTCCAACTAGGGTGAAAATCACCACCCCAAAGTCCCACACCAAAGCACATTTCCATGCTAGGTGGATCAGTGGCCATTTTCTTGATTCTCCAGCACACTGGAGATGTGTGTCAGTTGCAGCATAGCCTTCCTGATTTTTTGCTGATGAGGTTTTCAGGTGAGATTTGGCCCTCAACACTTTCACATTCACTCGCCTCAAACTGTGTGTCCAAAGCCAGTCTCTGAGGTTAATTTCAGACCTCCCCCGCCCCAAGCAAATTAAAGAGTCAGCATCAAGCAATACAACATGGATATTGCTCACTTTCCATAGGTTTTCCAAAACAGGAAGAAATTGAGTGTCTTAGCGAAAGATCCTTCTGGCACTTTTGGGGGGAACTAATTTGTCTTTACACTCTTTAAGGAGTGCCTCCAGCTTTTTAATAACTGGGGCTTTTCTCACTAGGAAAGATCTGGTACCCTATAAAGTCTCTTCTCTTCTTAATTTGCAAACTACCTATACTTGTTGCAGTCTCTGAACTTGGGATGATCTAAACATGGGAGCAGTGGAGATAGCTGGGTTGCCAACAATTTTACCCATTTTTGGCATACTTTCGCTGTGTTGTCTGGAGGAAGAAGGAGCTATCCCATTTTCTCAGCCCTAAGGGTTTGGAAGCGGTGAGAAGGATTGAGTTCTGATTGACGGGTAGGTCAGAAGCAGCTCCATTGAGGCAGATTGGATTTCACTGTCATTCCTAATTTCACATTCATTTTTTTATTCAGCAGGCATCATAGAGCTTTAATTCTGGCAAACGAAAGCTTCGCTTATTACTGTTCTGATACAAGCTTGCCCTATTGAGACAGAGTCTTTTCCCCTCCTCCACTTAAGCTTTCAATCATTTTCTGTCATTTCTTTTTCTTTTAAAAGAAAATTAGGCTGGGATAGAAACAGGGAAGGTTTGGAATAAAAACATAATTTTCAGGGAATCATTGTGATCACTGCTGCATTTCTGACAAAACCAGGACAATATTAATAGTGCTCCAGCTGTATATTTCTTTCTTTAAAGCTTTTAACAGGAGAGTGACATTCCACTGTCTCAGTTTCATTTAAGTCCTTTGTTATGGGGACACCAAAGTAACGAAAGCCAATGTCAAAATCTGAGATATCTTGCAGACATTTTTTTTTTTTGTATGGAGCTGGTATACAGAGACACAGAAGTTCTATCTTCATGTAATTAATTTCAAAACCAGCCACTTTACAAGAACTATCTAACTGATGTTTGAGTGTGGGAGCTGCTTGCAAAGCATTCACGGCACACTTGTCTACAAAAAAATTAATAAGCTGTACCCTACTATTTACAGTTGCACCTTGAATTTCTGAGTCTGCTCTGATTTTGACCACCGATGCCTCTTTTGATATTGCAAAGAGAACTGGGGATGGGGTGGGGAGAACACAGCCTTGTTTGGTGCGCATATATATATATATATATATATATGCAGGTTTTGGTGTCTTCGGGTGTCTTCCCGTGTAAGAGTTGGGGTGTCTAGGCGACGTTTCGACGAGGTCTCACTCGTCATCTTCAGGCTGGTGCTTTCGGCTTCTTGTTACTGGAACAGAGCAGGATCTCAGTGTTTGAGTTCCTATAAATACTGTTGAGGGGGTGTGGTGTATAGCCTCCAACGTTCTGGGCAGAGAGGAAGTTCCCAGGTTAGTGTGTCTTTTCTTCTTTTGTTCATTAATTACTTGAGGGATATCTTGAGTGATTTCTTGAGTGATATTCTGAGTACCACTTAGGAGGGTCATTAGGTGTGGATTAGTTGCTAAAGCTTTCGTGTCTTGACCTCTTGAGCTTGTAAAGAGTTTTTTCTGAGAAGATGGCTGTACTTCACTTAGTTGTGCTCTGGCTTGGCTTCGTGTATAGGGGCGAGCTGTGGTTTTGTGCCCTGTGCCAGCCAGATCTGTGTAAGGATTGCAGGGGGGTGCAGCATCCGGAGGTGCCACTATGGTTTGGCTACTGGATGGTGTCTGTAATTTATCTGTGGAGAGGGTCTGGGTTTGGGTCTGGTGTGGTTGATTGGAGATGGCGTTCTGTGTGCCTCTGGTTCTGGTGTCGGTTTTTGTGGGGAGGGCTATTTTCCAGATGTCTGGCAGGCGGGACGTATCGTCACGCTTGTTCATGTTGTGAGGGTGTTTCTCTATCTCGATGGCTTCCATGATTATTCTCTTGTGGTGGTGTTCCGTGTTAAAGAGCAATTTGGAATCTGAAAAATTAATTTCGTGTCCTGTTTCTTTCATGTGTTGGTAAAGAGAGGAAGTTTTTTCTTCTTTTTTGACGGCATTCTTGTGTTCTGCGATACGTGCATTTATTCGTCTGTTTGTTTGTCCAATGTACGTGGCTGGGCAGACTTTGCAGGGTATTTCATAGACCCCTTGGTTTTCTAACTGGATTTTATCTTTGGGGTTTCTGAGGATATTGGCTATTTTTTGGTTGGTGCAAAAGGCTGTTTTGATATTGTGTTTGTGGAGGATTTTGCTAATTTTATCTGTAGTGCCCTTGATATAAGGAAGGAGGGCCATGCCATTGTTTTCTTCTGTGTCTTGGTTTTTGGGGGGTGTTTCTTTTTGGATTAGCTTCGTAACCCTGTTTTGCTGGTATCCAAAACAGGGATTAGCTTCGTAACAAAACAGGGTTACGAAGCTAATCCAAAAAGAAACACCCCCCAAAAACCAAGACACAGAAGAAAACAATGGCATGGCCCTCCTTCCTTATATCAAGGGCACTACAGATAAAATTAGCAAAATCCTCCACAAACACAATATCAAAACAGCCTTTTGCACCAACCAAAAAATAGCCAATATCCTCAGAAACCCCAAAGATAAAATCCAGTTAGAAAACCAAGGGGTCTATGAAATACCCTGCAAAGTCTGCCCAGCCACGTACATTGGACAAACAAACAGACGAATAAATGCACGTATCGCAGAACACAAGAATGCCGTCAAAAAAGAAGAAAAAACTTCCTCTCTTTACCAACACATGAAAGAAACAGGACACGAAATTAATTTTTCAGATTCCAAATTGCTCTTTAACACGGAACACCACCACAAGAGAATAATCATGGAAGCCATCGAGATAGAGAAACACCCTCACAACATGAACAAGCGTGACGATACGTCCCGCCTGCCAGACATCTGGAAAATAGCCCTCCCCACAAAAACCGACACCAGAACCAGAGGCACACAGAACGCCATCTCCAATCAACCACACCAGACCCAAACCCAGACCCTCTCCACAGATAAATTACAGACACCATCCAGTAGCCAAACCATAGTGGCACCTCCGGATGCTGCACCCCCCTGCAATCCTTACACAGATCTGGCTGGCACAGGGCACAAAACCACAGCTCGCCCCTATACACGAAGCCAAGCCAGAGCACAACTAAGTGAAGTACAGCCATCTTCTCAGAAAAAACTCTTTACAAGCTCAAGAGGTCAAGACACGAAAGCTTTAGCAACTAATCCACACCTAATGACCCTCCTAAGTGGTACTCAGAATATCACTCAAGAAATCACTCAAGATATCCCTCAAGTAATTAATGAACAAAAGAAGAAAAGACACACTAACCTGGGAACTTCCTCTCTGCCCAGAACGTTGGAGGCTATACACCACACCCCCTCAACAGTATTTATAGGAACTCAAACACTGAGATCCTGCTCTGTTCCAGTAACAAGAAGCCGAAAGCACCAGCCTGAAGATGACGAGTGAGACCTCGTCGAAACGTCGCCTAGACACCCCAACTCTTACACGGGAAGACACCCGAAGACACCAAAACCTGCATTCCTGTACCCGTGAAAATCTACGAAAGCATATATATATATATATATATATATATATATATATATATGATCCTAATAGTAGCATCAGAGCTCAGGGGCAGCTATTTGATGACATTCATAACATACAGTGCAAAGTTTAACTTGCCTAATTGGCAAATCGTGAGTGGGCATGGGCCACTAAGGGGCGGGCTGAGCTCACCCCCTCCTGTATGTATCAAAGGGTCATGACTTGCACTGCAGCCACTTTCCGTTGGATCTCCCTCCATTTATATATTGCTGTCGCGTGTTGATCTGCTCAGTCTTGCTATGCCATAGTCCAATGCCGTATTCAAGGCCAGTTTGGAATTTTCCCAGTTGGCAAATTGGCTTCAGCCCTCTAGTTTTCGCCATCCTCACAGCAGTCGTCACAACTTTGGCAGCTTAGGCATTGGATAGGCATAGTCTTGGTCGGAGGGGAGACAGCAGCCTCTCCCTGGCCCCTCCAAAGTGGGGTATCTTGTTAAAGAGATCCAGAGGTGCCCGTGCGAGGGTGAGGGGGCAACAGAACTTCCCCAGGTGCAATCCAGTGGGGGAGTTACCCCTTGATGTTGGCCAGGGACTCCCTCATTTCCGGTGCAAACCATGTCCCCTGCGGAGAACAAGTTTTAAAACCAATGAGTTGCAACAAGTGCAGTTTTCCATTGTAAAGATACGGTACAGTCAATGCAAAAATAGAGTCCAGAGTGAAAACCCATCAATTGTCCCCTCCATATGAAAGTAAGAACTCAACTTTTCATGGGCAAACAGCATTTCTGATCAAGTATTGAGAATGACGGATGACACCTAGAAAGATGGCCACCGAGAGGCTGGCACACCTGAGGTTGCACCTGAGGCAAGTTACTTATAACCAATTTTTAGTGTCTGTTTTAAATTTTTTTGTTTTACTGTGTTAAATTAAATTCTCTTAGTGCTCCAGTTAATTGTTTTAATTTATTGTTTTATGTCCTTGTATGTTGTTGCCCTCCCTTAAAATTGTGGGCTGCATGAAGTGGGGTTGGGCTAAGTACTAAACGCCAAACGCAAGATCGTTTATGAGCTACAAACTACAAACAATTCATTTCTCATAATCGCTAATCTCCTATTGGAAGGAACAGGAAGGGTCTGCTGAAGCCTTTTGCTGAAGCCTTCAGTGGGGAGGAGTCATTCCTCTCACCAAACCGACCTTGCCTTCGATTGATGATAGTTGGATTACCTTGTTCTCTCTTGAATACTTGCCGTTGCTTTATCTTGTGCCTTTCCGAGTGTGTATTTTGTCCATTGCTGTTTTATTTACCACTCTTCCTCCTCTCCCCCTTTGATGTTGCTACAGATTTTGGTTTTGTTATGTGTATTTTATTTTAAAACTTTTTCTATTTTTTTTAAAAAAATGTTGCAGCCCATCAATAGCTGGAAGATTATGAATGCTAGTTTGGACACAGAGGAATTGAGAATTATTATCTGTTTTTTTCCAATTCATAAGAGAGTTCCAGTGCCTAGGTGATAAATCAAGCTAGCTCTTGCTGAAAAGCTGTTATTCTGAATCAGATTGAAGCAGTGGGATGCAAGAGCGTTAATAAGCGTCAGATGCAGAAGTTTTATTGAAACATTCTAATTATGCCCCGAAGCAGAGATCCAGTGCGGCCAAATTTTATCAAGATGAATTTCATAGTGCCTTGTAATGACATTTCGTGTGTGTGTGTGTGTGTGTGTGTGTGTGTGAAGTTCTAATTTGTGTGTGAAATGAAGACCCAGAAATTTTAGATCTTCAGTTCATACGTTGAGTAATTCCAAGGCCCACCGTGGAAATGGCATTGCTGGGGGCCTTTAACACGGGAGAAAGGAACCTCTATCCAGTGAATGGAAAATTAGTCAGTGGCATAGAAGCTGCATCTGTGGCTGTCTGTGAGATTAATGTGCAGCAGAGGATGCTTAATGACTAATTATGGGCTAAGCAAAAAAAAATTTGCCATTTCTCTCTCCCTCATCCCCGTCAGTTTTCCAGTTTCATCTGACTTGGTGAACGCTGCAGGTAATAGATTACTGTTTTTGATGCATATGATTGATCCTTGCTGTACATTGTCATTTCTCTTTTCTACTCACTAACTTTGTCCCAGGGCTGACATCTACGTTGGCCTCACTGACTTCTCCCAAGCACCAGCTTTGGGAGATGGTGACGTATAGTGCATCAAACCATTGTATTCCTGCCACCTTCCCCAATGAAACTCTGACATATCTGTTGGCTGGTGTCATTGGTGACTGGTGCCCACCAGGACTGGTGGGGTGAAACAGTAGGTGAAGCCAGAGCCAGAGGAATACCTGATCTTCATGAGGTTCAAGTTTGAATTTTCTCTTTGTCTCCTTCTTAGGTGTGCCAGGAGTCTCATCCTTTTTGCTGCCTTCTTTCTCACCATCCTTCTTCTTTTCCTTCTCTTTCTCCTTTTTAGCTTTTTCTTCCTTTCCTCCATCTTTTTTGCTCTTTTTCTCATCTTCTTTTCCACTTTCAATCTTTCCTTTCTCTTTTTCCTTTTCTTTCTTTGCATCCTTGTCTGGCTTCATCTTCATCACTTTTAGAGCTCGATGGAAAAACTGCTTCTTTAAAAGTCTGTTGCAAGCCAGAGCCAGAGGAATGGCAGAGCCAACTGACACCCCCCCGTCTTTTAAGTGGCATGAGTAGGACTTGCCCCTTTCAAAAATATTGTTGAGTGAGCCTTTTAGTTTTTGGGTATTGCTGTTTTTATCTGGGAATCTGATCTTTTAGTTTACTATGTAAATCACTTTGAGGCACATGTGTGCAAAAATGTGACAACAACAACAACAACATTATCATCCCCTTCCCTGCTGAATGCTATAAGTGGAAAATTGAGACTAAAGAGGAGGAGGAAGCTGTCTGATTTTAAGTAAGAAGGCTGGAAGATGGGGGCTGTCTGAAGGCAGACTGAGTTTGATGGGGCACTGCCCCATTAATCCTGATATCAGGGACTGGCTTGATGATGAGGAATTGTGGGAGGCTCCAGCCAGAACCCCCTAGGCTAGGGAAGCCTCAGAAAAGGAAGTCAGGGGAGTGGTGGTGGGACACAGAAGACAGGTCAGAGGATGGTTGGTTGCTGAGCAAGCAAAAGCCTTGAGTGGGAGAGAGGGAAAAAAGTCAGAAAGCATGGCAGATGCAGGACAGGCAGTTGAGGAGAAGGTGAGCATTGAGGCTGCTACAGATTCACAGGAGCCTGCCGGTCCTATTGTATTCAGCTCTCCTCCTCCCTTGTCTCCAAGGGCACAGAGAGCTTTGTACCGAGAGTGCTGTGGGGGCCCTCACCAGTGGAGTTTAAGATGGTTGAGAAGACAAGCAGCCGGAAAGAAGACTTAGGTGGAAGTGGGAGGCACTGATAGTCCATTTTGGTAACTGCTTTATCAGGAGCCAGTCTTGCCAATAGGTTTGTCTGTTTGTATTCTGTTTTCTTGAATAAAGAAACAGC
This sequence comes from Podarcis bocagei, assembly GCF_964188305.1. Taxonomy (NCBI): domain Eukaryota; kingdom Metazoa; phylum Chordata; class Lepidosauria; order Squamata; family Lacertidae; genus Podarcis; species Podarcis bocagei. Next base: position 72,248,915 of record NC_138132.1, on the reverse strand, counting down.
TTTACCACTCATCTCTGAGTCTCTGTGCTGACCGTCGACTGAACCAGCCCCGACACCTTGCAGACAAACCTTTACTGCTTGGACTGCGGACAAGACTGTGTCCCTTTCATTGGAGTGACAAGAATAGCTTTTTAACCTGAGTAGGTGGAAATGGCTCTCACTTGGTCTCCCATCCAGGCAGCTAGTAGGGCCAGTCCTGCTTAGCTTCAGCAGAGGGAGAGGGAGGACACCTGCTTTGAATACAGAAGGCCCAAGGTTCATTCCTCAGCATTGCCAGTTAAGAAAGTATCAAGTAGCAGCTGACGGGAAAGTCCTTTATCTGACTGTAAAGCATTGTCATGACCAGGGCTAGATATACAAACTGATGTTGTTTAAGGTGGCTTCCTACACTCCTGCAATGTGATCCTCACTGTCTATCCCTCTCCAGGATCACAGCTCAGTGGCACAGCACTTAGCAAGCAGAAAGTCCTAGGTTCCTGGTATCTGGTTCCTGGTATCTCCAGCTAAAAGGGTCAGGTGATAGGAAACACCTCTCTCCACCTGAAACCCTAGAGAGCAACATAAGAGTCAGAGTGCATAGTACTGTGTGGGCGGATAAATGTTCTGACTCAGTATAAGGCAGATTCTTATGTTCCATGATGATGAACCTCTGGGTCAGTCCGTTCTGGGTCAATAAAGAGAGCTGTCCTGTAGTTGCGAATCCATCTGTAAGTGGTTTGATCTCCCTGATAGCTTTTTCTTCCCACTCTCATAGGCAGTAGGGGCTGAGTTGCTGCTAAAGCTGGGCTGAATATACTCTCCTCCCTCCCCATTCCGTAGGTCCATTTGTCTCCTCAAAAAGTTAGGGGAGGCAAATTGATTCAAAAAGCTAATTTTGCCAGTGGGCTTCTTCTTCAAAGACAAGGTGGCTGAGGCCTTCTCCTTTTCGTTTTTTGCACATGAAAACAGCTTTGCCACCTGTCAGAAACTCCTGAGATCCATCATGGTCCCAATGGAGCTTTCTATTCCAAATTTCAGAGGAACCCTGCTGAGCTTCTGTGGACAGCCAAGCCGTGGCTTTAAGCAGTGGTACGGATGGGTGAATCTGTCAATTTTTCAGTTCCACTCAGTTTCCCATTTTTCCAATCAAGTTCAGCTCTCATAGAATCATAGAATCATAGAATCATAGAATCATAGAGTTGGAAGAGACCACAAGGGCCATCGAGTCCAACCCCCTGCCAAGCAGGAAACACCATCAGAGCACTCCTGACATATGGTTGTCAAGCCTCTGCTTAAAGACCTCCAAAGTAGGAGACTCCACCACACTCCTTGGCAGCAAATTCCACTGTCGAACAGCTCTTACTGTCAGGAAGTTCTTCCTAATGTTTAGGTGGAATCTTCTTTCTTGTAGTTTGGATCCATTGCTCCGTGTCCGCTTCTCTGGAGCAGCAGAAAACAACCTTTCTCCCTCCTCTATGTGACATCCTTTTATATATTTGAACATGGCTATCATATCACCCCTTAACCTCCTCTTCTCCAGGCTAAACATGCCCAGCTCCCTTAGCCGTTCCTCATAAGGCATCGTTTCCAGGCCTTTGACCATTTTGGTTGCCCTCCTCTGGACACGTTCCAGTTTGTCAGTGTCCTTCTTGAATTGTGGTGCCCAGAACTGGACACAGTACTCCAGGTGTGGTCTGACCAGAGCAGAATACAGTGGCACTATTACTTCCCTTGATCTAGATGCTATACTCCTATTGATGCAGCCCAGAATTGCATTGGCTTTTTTAGCTGCCGCGTCACACTGTTGGCTCATGTCAAGTTTGTGGTCAACCAAGACTCCTAGATCCTTTTCACATGTACTGCTCTCAAGCCAGGTGTCACCCATCTTGTATTTGTGCCTCTCATTTTTTTTGCCCAAGTGCAATACTTTACATTTCTCCCTGTTAAAATTCATTTTGTTTGTTTTTGCCCAGTTCTCTAATCTGTCAAGGTCGTTTTGAAGTGTGATCCTGTCCTCTGGGGTGTTAGCCACCCCTCCCAGTTTGGTGTCATCTGCAAATTTGATCAGGATGCCCTTGAGTCCATCATCCAAGTCGTTGATAAAGATGTTAAATAAGACCGGGCCCAAGACAGAACCCTGTGGCACCCCACTAGTCACTCTTCTCCAGGATGAAGAGGAACCATTGATGAGCACCCTTTGGGTTCGGTCAGTCAGCCAGTTACAAATCCACTGAGTGGTAGCAGAGTCAAGACCGCATTTTACCAGCTTCTTTACAAGAATATCATGGGGCACCTTGTCAAATGCCTTACTGAAATCAAGGTAGGCTATATCCACTGAGTTCCCTTCATCTACCAGGCTTGTAATTCTGTCAAAAAATGAGATCAGGTTAGTCTGACATGACTTATTTTTCAGAAATCCATGCTGACTATTGGTGATCACAGCATTCCTTTCTAGGTGCTCACAGACTGTTTGCTTAATGATCTGCTCCAGAATCTTCCCTGCTATTGATGTCAGACTGATTGGGCGGTAATTATTTGGGTCCTCTCTTTTCCCCTTTTTGAAAATAGGGACAACATTTGCCCTCCTCCAGTCTGCCGGGACTTCGCCTGTTCTCCAGGATTTCTCGAAGATGACTGCCAGTGGTTCTGAGATCACATTTGCCAGTTCTTTTAATACTCTTGGATGCAGTTCATCTGGCCCTGGAGACTTGAATACATCTAAACTAGCCAAATATTCTTGTACTGTCTCCTTAGTTATTCTGGGCTGTGTTTGTTTGGTGAATCATTTGCTCCAAATTCTTCAGGTCGGGCATTGTTTTCTTTATCGGAGAAGACTGAGGCAAAGAAGGCATTGAGGAGTTCAGCCCTTTCTGTGTCCCCTGTTTGCATTTCACCATCTTCTCCTCTGAGTGACCCCACTGTTTCTTTGTTCTTCCTTTTGCTACGAAGATACCCATAAAAGCCTTTTTTGTTGCTTTTAACCTCTCTAGCAAGCCTGAGTTCATTCTGTGCTTTAGCTTTTCTGACTTTGTGTCTACACGTGCTGGCTATTTGTTTGAATTCCTCTTTGGTGGTTTCCCCCCTTTTCCATTTTTTGTACACATCCTTTTTTAATCTTAATTCAGTTAAAAGTTCTTTAGATAGCCACCCTGGCTTCTTTAGGCACCTTCCATGTTTCCGTCTCATTGGTATTGCCTGACGTTGTGCTTTTACTATCTCCCTCTTAACAAACTCCCAGCCATCATGAACTCCCTTTCCTTTTAGTATTGCTGTCCATGGGATCTCACCCAGCACTTCCCTAAGTTTTATGAAGTCGGCTTTCTTAAAGTCAAGAAATTGAGTCCTCCACATCACCTGCCACAGTTTGGGGTTTTTTTGGTCAATCCCTCCCCATGAAAAATTATCAGCATGGATGAAATATTCCTGTATTGCAGGGGATTGGACTAAATGATCCATGTGGCCCTTACAATTCTATAATTCTGTGATTCTTGGTGATTCTATGATTCTCCTCATATGCACACATATTTGTATGCAATTTGTATGCCTAATCTCCATATTAAGGCAAGTTTTTCTTAATTAAGTTTTTCCCTGATAGAATGCATCTTGTACATTCTTCTCACTAATAAAGGCATTTATATGCACATTTTACCCTATGCATTTTTGTATACATCTCTTGGCTGGAGAACTACATTGCAAAATTCAGAGAAGTGTGAATTTCACAGGGGTGGCTGCTCTCCAGTTCTCATATTGTTTTGAAAAGTGTGAATCAGGTAGATTCACCGTTAAATGTGAAATGAATCACATTTCCTAGTCAGGGGCAATGTGGTTGTTGTTGTTGTTGTTGTGGTAACAACAGCAGCAACAATGGGACAGACATTGAAGGCAAATCATCCCCACCACCTGAGAATTTTCAAATTTGCTCTCAGCCGCTGGAAGAGTAATCCAGTCTTCTCTGGGCCTGTTCGCTCTTCCACCTGAAACTGCTGAAAAAGTCCAGGCCAAACTGTTTAGACTGAATGCATGGAGGGAGGATCAGGATCAGGCCCAATACCCTTTCCCCAGTCCCCTATGAACATAGGAGGCTACCTTATCACAACATTGGTCTATCTTCCTCTGTATTATCTACACTCACTGGCAGCATGTTTCCAGGGCTTCAGACAGGGGATAGATACTAGGGATTGAACCTGGGACCGTCTGCTTGCAAGGCAGATGCTCTACCACTCATCTCCAACCCCCCCAAAAAGTAAGATCCTAGTCCTCATGAGTCTAAATGAAGAAAAGTATGATGGGAACAAAGGAAGCTGCCCGGAAGTGAGCCAGACCATTGGTGCATTTAGATAAGTATTGACTGGCAGTGACTCAGACAGGGAAGAAGAAGAAGAAGAGTTTGGATTTGATATCCCGCTTTATCACTACCCGAAGGAGTCTCAAAGCGGCTAACATTCTCCTTTCCCTTCCTCCCCCACAACAAACACTCTGTGAGGTGAGTGGGGCTGAGAGACTTCAAAGAAGTGTGACTAGCCCAAGGTCACCCAGCAGCTGCATGTGGAGGAGCGGAGACGCGAACCCGGTTCCCCAGATTACGAGACTACCGCTCTTAACCACTTCACCACACTGGCTCTCTCCCTGAGTCTTTCCCAGCCCTACCTGAAGATGCTGGGGATTGAACCAGAGAACGTCTGTATGCAGGACAGTTGCTCTGCCCCTGAGCTACAGCCCTTGCAGAAAACTAGCCCTGCAGACAGATATCGGCCAGCAGATCAGTACTTGCAAACCCCAGTTTTTAGTCACATTGTTGTGGTGTGTGTCAGGTGTAGCTTTGCACGGTGTTCCTTTGCTCCTGGCAAAGCATCCCCTCCCAGGAGGCTGTGGCAGCTGCTGCCTTTTCAGCTGACTGCAGGTTTGTGTTCCAGGGGTGGTTACGTAAGAGCTGTTCTTCCCAGCATAACACCTGGGTGTCGGATCACAGAAGCCTGCACGTCTCAGACCACGCTGTGCCGCTGTAATCGGAAGTCCGTCACCCCAAATGATTGGTCTTGCATGGGGTCATTGGGCACACTTGTTAATTTTTACCGTTTGATACTTTGCAATTTAAGCTTTCTTTCCCTTATTCTTTGCTGAGCTGCTGCTTGGGGCAAGATTTATCTCTGTTCTCTGAACCAGCTCATTTTATCCCCCTACTAACTATCTCTTTGCCATATCCTTGCTTTCTCTTCTCTCTGTGGGACTCATAAGGTAGCCCCCAGCATTTTAAACATTAGTTGGCCCAATAAATGGGATGCCTCATTTGCTTTCGGTTTTCCATCGCAGAAGAGTAGGGCCATGTATAAAAATATAATTGCCACACACTAGGAATGGAGGAAACTGTCAGTTTCGGTTTCCCTCAGTTTCCTCATTTTTCCATCCTTAAATCCACTTCTACACATTTCCATATAACTTTGCAATATTTTTAAAAGAAAAAGTGCTTATGAGACTTCATTAGTATTTCATCTACTGTATGCATTTTCTATGCAATTTTGCCTATTACATGAATTTCTGAGAACCAATTTTCCCTAATGCAATTTGTATGTTATTTTTACTAATATATTCATTTTAATGCATATTTTACCCTAGTGTACATGTATTTGTAGGCATTAAAGGTAACGGTAAAGGGACCCCTGACCATTAGGTCCAGTCGTGGCCGATTCTGGGGTTGCGGCGCTCATCTCGCTTTATTGGGAGCCGGCGTACAGCTTCCGGGTCATGTGGCCAGCATGACTAAGCCGCTTCTGGCAAACCAGAGCAGCGCACGGAAATTCTGTTTACCTTCCTGCCAGAGCAGTATCTATTTATCTACTTGCACTTTGATGTGCTTTTGAACTGCTAGGTTGGCAGGAGTAGGGACCGAGCAATGGGAGCTCACCCCGTCGCAGGGATTCGAACTGCTGACCTTCTGATTGGCAAATCCTAGGCTCTGTGGTTTAACCCACAGCGCCACCCACGTCCCTTTGTAGGCATTACCTGACTGGAAAACTGCATTGCAAAATTGGAAGGATGGCTGTGTTTTGGTTCACATATTGTTTTTTGAAAGTGTTTATTAGGTAGGATTGCCTTTAAAAGTGGAATGAATTAAATTTCTTCCCAATCGCTGCCAAACACCAAGGATCCATTTGGAGACACCATGCCTTCAAATGATTCCAGAGTTGGAGAGAGAGTCCAGCTGGGACATAATGGGTCTTCCAATTCCGGGGTATGATTCCAAGAGTACCTTCTATGTGGCCTGTCTCCTTCTGCTCCTGATTCATGTTGGGCTCAAGATGGACTTCTCTTCTAACAACAAAGTTTCATCCAATTCCAGCTCTGGGAGCTGTCAAATCCTTTGCAGAAGAAAGTGGCAAACACCATTTGGGAAGAAGTTAGCAACCAACCAGAGATTCACATCATAAAGCCCTTTTTTTGGAAAGAGTTCTGCTTTTGGTGCCCGAAGGGATACAGTCTGGAGACTCTACTCTGCCATTATTCAATTCAAGACAAAGCTCCAGAATTTTTTTTTCTGCTGGCCTTTGCAGACTCCACAAGGCTTTGCAGTAGCTGAGGATGCTAATTTTAGAATCACGTGGCTGAGGGTTTGTGACAGTTCCCCCCCGCCATGCCTGCCCCATGTGCTGCTGTGTGTAGCCAGACAAATGGAATAAAGGGGGGGGGGAGAGGATGCAAGAGCTTGCAAATGGAGAGCGGTACATTTGTTTATGCTCCGTCTCCTGAAGACCGAAAAAATAGAATCCTGTGCCCAGGTAGCCGTGTTGATGATTAAAAAAACCAAGTTACAAAGACAATTCTATTCTCTCATTTTTTCTGAAAACCTACCATTCTCTGATTTGAATAATGTGTGCATAGATGCCTACTTAGCCTGTATTTGGTTCTTTTGTATAACTTATGGTGCTGGCCAGGAGGAATGCTAGACTTGTAGAGAACCCTGTCCCCTAATTACTGTTGAATCTGCAGATGACTTCTTTGATTTCCACTGCCACTGCCTGTGTGTTTTTGAGTAGTGAGATCCAGAAACATATTTAGCTTCACAGATCTTGCACTAATAAGGGATATTAATTCACCAGCCCTCTTTGCTTTTATCTTGCTTTTCAGTGGCTGGGGCAACCCAGCCAGATGGGTGGAGTATCATCATCATCATCATCATCATCATCATCATCACCATCATTATAGCTCAAGGTGGGGCATAGAGTTCTCCCCAACTTCATTTTATCCTTGCAACAGCATCAGATTAGGCTGAGAGATCATGGTGACTGGCCCCAGGTCACACAGTGAGTTTCAGTGGCTGAGGGTGTCTTCCCACCCCTAATCCTTGCCTGACATTCTGAAAACTATACCAAGTGACCGGATTTTGAATGCCAGAGTAGAATTTTAGAAGGACTGTCTCTCAGCGATGGAGGACCAGCTTTGCACAAGGAAGGTCCCAGGTACAATGATTGGCACCTCCAGGTAAGGCTGAGAGAGACTCCCTGGAATGCTGCTGCTGGTCAGTGTAGACCAGTGTTTCCCAAACTTGGGTCCCCAGCTGGTTTTGGATTGCAGTTCCCATCATCCCTGACCACTGGTCTTGCTAGCTTGGGATGATGGGAGCTGTAGTCCAAAAACAGCTGGAGACCCAAGTTTGAGAAACACTGGTGTAGACAGATTGGAGGTAGGTGGATTGATGGCTTAAGGCAGCTTATTATGTCCCTAAGCATCCTTAGATAAACAGGAGTGAGCCACGGAGGTGAGACTAGGAGACAGGGATATTTCTCTAGCCCTCCCTGTAAGAATTCTAGTGATGTTTCTTAGCTGAATACTCTGGGAGGTGAATGGCAGGGAGCACATGAAGGGCACAAGGCACTTGCCCCCAGAAACCCCTGTTCATCCCTGCCTCTTGGATATGCAGAGAATCAAACTCTGTATTTTGCTGAACACCAGGGACTTGCCACGGGACTGTCAGCACCAAGGTCAGCTCTCAGGTACAAAGGTGTGACTTCTAGGCTAGTTACAGATTCATGCTGGCATAAGCTGGCTCTTGAATTTAATTCTTTGCAATGCAGGAGAGAATATGAAACAGGCCAAATTTCCCCAGTACCGTCTCCCTTGGACGAGGTAGGAGAAAAGAAAACAGGGAGGCAAATGGTTGGGTGCCCAGGAGCTCCCCTCATTGTTTTTGCCTTAAAATAAAATGAATGACTCCCCCCCTGCCCCCGCCGCCGACTTTTATACATGATTATGACATAACTGGATTAAAAACAAAACAAAACAAAAAACCAGACAGGTTTGTCTTTGACTGTGTGGCATTTGAGAAGGTTTCATCTCTCTGGCAGGAATTGTTATATAAAAGCTGTCTTTAAGAAACAGAACTCTGCCAGAAGAAACCCCTCATTATAGGCTAGCTGCCATCTGTGAGATGCGCACGTCTTTGATAAAAAAAACTGTTTCCTAGAGAACTGCATTTAAGAAAAAAATATTGCACAAACCTGATCAAGCTACTTCTAATCGTGAGTCCTCTTTGTACTGTTCTTTTTACACCCTACCACCTCTGTCATTTTGATAACTGCCCCTTGGGGACATTCACTTACATTGAAAATACAGGATATAAATTATGTAAGCAAACAAATATATCTTTAAGCAAATTTTATTCCACCCTTCAGCACAAAGGCCCACAGGGTGGCAAACAAATCAAATAGCTCTCCTCCACTGCCTTTTATAATCGCAACAGACCTGTGACATAGGTTAGCTGAGAGACAGAGAGTGACTGGTCCATGCCCTTCATGACTGGGTTGGGATTTGAATCTGGACCCCCCAAGCCTTAGGACCTATCCAGACTTACCTTTTGTCCTGCTCTTTCCAGGCACAGGTTTGCGCTGAAAAGCTTTGTATCCGAGCAGGGGTGGGTTGTTTTTTTTGGGGGGGGAGTGGGTCCATAGATTGCTGTTTGTTCCAAATATGCATTAAAGAACGGGGTTTTTTTAAAAAAGGAAAGCTCCAGTTGGGGGGGGGGGAGGCACTTGGGCATCATTGAGATACTTGGGAGTTACTGCATAAACCATTGGTCTATTTAGCTACATTGGGAAGTGTTGTAGCTCAGCGGCAGCGCATCTGCTTTGCATGCAGAAATTCCCAGGTTCATCATGTGGGAATTTGCAGTCAAAATAACAAATGCATGTTTGCTAAATAAGGAGATGAAGGGGTTAAGACTCACAGAGTTTCTGATTGCTAGAGAGGGCAGTGTGTGATGTCACTTCCCTTGAGTTCTCTGGCAGGAAAAAGACAAAAGGATTTAACCCTTTCTATTTGCCCTAGCCTCAGATATCAGCCTCTTTTTCACCATGCTTCTGAGGCAGACCGATGTCTGCCTGGTCTCTGCTTTAAGCAGAGACTTCATTTTGAACCCAGCTATGTAATTTGCAATCTAGAAGTAGAATTTGCCTCTCTTGTTTTCATTACTGACACTGCTGGAATCAAGTGCAAGACTTTATGTAAGTAAAGACTATTTTTATTCTTAATCTACAGTCTGTTGCATTATTCTCTTAATTAAGAAAGGAAAGGGCTAACAGACTGGATAAATTGCAATAAGTCTACACAGTCTAGTCCCAGAGCTTCCACTTCAATGCTTCAAGGGTTGGTGTTTTAAACTCTGCCAACTAATTGTTTTACTTTTAAATGTTCTGCTCACGCATGTGAGTAACAGGGAGGATAAATGGTACCTGGTAGGGCTGGAAGAGAGCCACTTCCAGCCAGAGAATACTGAGCTACCTGGACCAATGGTCTGATTCAATATAAGGTAGTTTCCTCCATTAGCTTAGCACTGTCTCTTCCTGCTGACATCTGTGTTGGTCTTTCTCAGCTCTGTTGTTGGAGAAAATGTGAAGAGGACCCAGGATTTTCTGCCTGTAATCCCCAGCTTCATTCCCCAGCATCTCCAGGGAAAGACCCCTGCCTGAGACCCCAGAGAGCTGGTGCCAGTCATTGTAACGATAGATGGACCAAGGGTGTGACCTGGTATAAAGCAGATTCTTATGCACTTTAGATGTATTAGTTTCTGGAAACTTTGGTTCCCCAACACCCCAACTTTCAGCCCTGGAATGGGCCAACTAATCAGCATGATTTACCATGCTTGAATTCATGGAATCATTGAACTGCTGAATTGGAAGGGAGCCTGAGGGTGATCTGGTTCAATCCCTGCAACTCAGGAATCTCAACTAAGGTATCCTCGACAGAAGGCCATCTACCCTCTGCTTAAAAACCTCCAGTGAAGCGAGGAGTCCACTAGGGAGACACGTTTTATTCTAGAAATGGAAGTTAAGTGCTAGAAAACACCCCAGTCTGTACTTTTCACCTGGTAGGAAGAACATGAATGCAACCTGCCCCCCTTGGTTTTGCAGGGGGATGCTTAGATACTAGCAGGCTCCCCCACCCACATTTGTGCAATCTGAAGTGGCACTGGCAAACCCTCTCTGCTTCTCCTCAGCTTCAGCAAGCATGGCCCATGGCCAAGGATGATTGAGAGTTGTTGTGGTTCAGTAACATGCAGAAGGCCAAAGGTTCCCCATCCTGGTACAGTTGTACCTTGGGTTAAGAACTTAATTCATTCTGGAGGTCTGTTCTTAACCTGAAACTGTTCTTAACCTGAGGTACCACTTTAGCTAATGGGGCCTCCTGCTGCCGCTGTGCGATTTCTGTTCTCATCATGAAGCAAAGTTCTTAACCCAAGGTACTATTTCTGGGTTAGTGAAGTCTGTAACCTGAAGCATCTGTAACCTGAAGTACCACTGTACACAGAAACTCCAAAAATGCAAAAATGTTAATTGGTGTGTGTGTGTGTGTGTGTGTGTGTAAAAAGAAGACAAAATCTACCGGCACGGCATTTGAACACTTTGAGAACTGCAGTACATCTCTGGGGATCTGCTGACCTAGGACCTGATATATATATATATATATATATATATTTGCTTAAATGGCCATCGTGATGCACGCAGTGTACTCCTCCGTGTTACCTCTGCTGCTTAATGTGCTCCAGTTGGCAGTGGCTGGGGACATCCTGCAGTCGAAACTAATAGCTGGGGAAGAGGCTGTTGCTGCCTCAGCAGCCCATTGCAGGCAGAAACTTGGTTAGGAGTAAGAAAAATGCAATCGGATTGGACATTAGTGGTTGTGCGAGGCCTCCCTCAGGCCATGGAAGGAAAGGGAGAAGGTGTGTAAAGTAGCTTGAAAGGCTCAGCAGGACTTTGCAGAGAAGAGATGGATTTGCGGCAGTAAATGAGAACCGGTATGCATTAGGGATGAATGGATTTATCAACCTAGGTTTCTCCTTTTCTCAGTCTTTTCAGCTCTCCACATTCCTGCATCAGTTTACAAAAGTATTAAATAAAATAAATTCAAAAGTGAATTTATCTTAATGCAACCATTTAGTATGCAATTCTGCCATATATATACATTTTAGTAAACCCATCCCAATATAACACATTTTTTGGTATGTTACTTCCACCAGCATTCGCCACAATTTCCCCCTAGTAAATGCATTTTTCCTATGGTTTACTTGGCTAGAGCACTGCACTACAAAAGTGTGAATTTTGAAGGATGGCAGTGACCCAATTTCCACATTGTTTCAGGAAGTGCAAATTAAATAGGTTCATCTTTATTTTATTTTTTTGAACTGAACCGAACCTTTCCTCCCTTCCTAGTATAGATGGAGGTGATTGGATAAAGTGATAAAACAATACCAATAAACTAAAATGAAGATATATTTTAAACAACATGTAGGACCCCAAGATTGGCTAAGGTACCAAGGGATAATCAGAGAAAAAAAGGGGAGGAATGCTTTTGCAGACAAGGCTAACAGAGAAAATGAAAGAGGTGTAGCCCATTTCCCAGGAGCTAGAAATCGACTCCACCCTATTCTTGCTGAGGAGGGAGGGGCTAAGATGAGCTGGAAGATAATGTTTGGGGGAAAGGGAGGTAGATAGACAAAGTTGAGGTTAAGAGTGGAGAGGCTCAGCACCAAGTGGTGAACATCCAGTCTTTCTGTCATTCAATAATCATAATGAGCTGTGGCATTTTTCAGTGCAGTTGCGATCCCTTTTGCATTTAATTTTTAATCTGCTGTTGGACCCCACTGAGTCTGCCTGCCCCTCTTTAACACACTTCCAGGGCTTCTGCTTGCAGGAAGTGGTGGCATGGAGATTTCCGGTTTGGCTGCTTCATGGCTGATGCACCCTGTGCAACAAATCAGGAAAACAACCCCAGGGCTTCCTCTCAACTTTGGAGCTTGAGAGGGGCAGGGATGGCTGTGTACCTTCTGGGGTGATCCCTTCCCACCTCACTTGGGAGGAGGGCTGACCATGTATCACACTCACCCAAAATTGTATGTCATCACCACAACCACGCAAGAAAATAAGAAAGTCTGCTTATCCCAGCCTGCAAACTCGTTGCAAAGCTTTACTTAAGAAAGAAAGAAAAGCCAACTTTGAAATTAAAAAAGCACACCGCCAAAGGCTTAAATATAATCCTGTTAGATATGATGCCTATTGCGATCACAGTAGGCAATTTGGAAGGAAGATAATTTCAAAGAAATGTGCATTTGATGACTTTATTTTTTTTAAAAAAAACCTTCATTGGCCTGTGTGTTTGCCATCTTAATTTCCTTCTGTAGCTTTCTTCCTGGCAGGGTTTATTTTGTGACTGTTTTTGGATTCCAAGGCCAGTTCTGATCTGGAATAGAGAATAAATAATAGAGCAGGAATGATGAGGCTGCTTCTAATCTAGTTGACTTTGGAATTACTGACTTTGCTGTGGGGGTGGCCCTCCAGGTGTTGATGTAATCCAACTTCCTGGATGTGAAGCAGAGGCCCCACCTGCACTATGCATTGAAATCAGTATCATACCACTTTAAACAGTCATGGTTTCCCCCTCAGAGAATTCTGGAAGCTGTAGTTTGTTTTGGGTGCTGAGAGATGCTAGGAGATGGCTGTTCCCCTTCACAGAGCTACAATTCCCAGAGTTCCTTGGGAAGAGAGATTGACTGCTAAACCACTCTGAGAATTGTAGCTCCTTGAAGGGATTAGAGGTCTTCTAGCAGCTCTCAGCATCCTTAACAAACTACATTTCCCAGGATTCTTTGGGTGAAAGACATGACTTCTTAAAGTGGTATGATACTGCTTTACATGTATAGTGCCGATGGAGCCAGAGACAGTCATAGAAACAGGAGACATGTTGGGGCTGTTCGAGCTCCATATCACTTTCCATTGAGAAGGTGTGGTAGACTAAATCCCCTCTGCATCAATGATTCTTGGTTGCATACATATCTGTATTTATAGACTGCGCTGTAACAAAGCTCTTGTGTGGCTTAAAGTTTTCACACTGCAGGAAATAACGTTTAGGCAGGCTGACCCTCTGATACTTTCCTTCTTAGAAACTGGCAGCTGCTTTGAGGGTCTGTGGTTAGATCTGGTAGGCTGCCTTTGCTCTTGTTGCTTCTGGTACAGCACGGCAAACATACAACTCCTGGTTCTCTAGTGCATCTTCACAGATGGTGATGCTCTGGAAATACGTACACAGTGTGCATTAGAGCAAGAATTGGGCTCCCACCAACAGTACTCAAAACTGAGAATGTTGGTTGGGGGAATCTTTTGAGACTGCTAATCTCCACTTCTACGAAGACAACAACAGCTAGGCCAGACCTTCGGTCTGAGGCAGCTACTCCCAAGAAGCCTACAGGCAATTTAAATGAATACTCCACACATTCCCAAAGTATTCAGAGGTGTACTTGCAATGTTCTCTGCAAGTTTAAGTGTATCAGAATACGCCCACCCATACTTACAGTATATGGGAGAAAGATTTTTAAAAATAAAAAAATGAAGATTAAATGTGGGAACAGAACACAAGTATGAATGGGAGCATAGGAAAATCACATTGACTTTTTCTGAAAATGGAGGTTCTATTTAGGTTTCCTGGCCATTGATAGACTGTCAGTAATATTTTGGGTGAGATGAAGCATTCTCTCTCTCTCCCCCACCCCACCCCACCCCACAGACTTGGAACATATACTCCTACCAATATTTTATGAGCTCATCAGGAAAGTGCTTTTCCGTGTTTTCTGTCCAATGTTTTTGTGAATCCAGCAGCGAGAATCCTACAAACAAGAAGCTTCCTTTTGCAAGCCCAGCAGCTTAATAGGCTTTGTAGAGGGTGCCTTCCTTCCATGTCTAATGACTTTAATATGGCAAAGTAGCATTTAACAGTAGTTTGATATCCATCACCAAAGCATTCACAGTTCAGCTCAGTCCTGTCTTGGCAGAGTTCCGTAAACAGCGTGAATGCCTTGACATCTTTCTTTTGTTTAATCTCCAGGGTTTCTTTGCAATTAGTTCTGTATGGCATGGAAAGAAATTACTAAATTTTTAAATGCCCAGAATGTTTTGTAATCTGTATAATTTTGCTGTCTTTTTCAAAAAAAGATCCCTGCTGCTGTTTGATCCTTTCCAGGCTTCCTGCTGCCAAGGAATCCACAGCCCAGGGATGTTTAAAAACCTTCAGCATTATTTTCTCTAGAAAGTTCTGACAAAGGACACCATGTATTTGGGACACCTATCTTCAAAAGTGGATCTGTATTTATTCAGGACATTTATCTGAAAAAAGTTGTACTTTTCCTTTTCCTTTTGCTGTGGCATTGAGGATAGGCTTAGAGTTCCCAACTGGTTCATTCTCATGTTTACTTTGCACCTGTGCTGCCCCCAGGTTTTGGCCCTTGCTTTGGGCACAATGCCATCAATGCCCCTCCTGTAGTGGGCTGATCTCTTCACTTCTGTTACTACCGGACATTTGCTTTTGATTTACTCTTCCAGGCCCTAATCCACAGCCTTTCCCAGAAGGTGAGGACAAGGCAAGTGGAGACCTCTGCTCTTTCTCCTTGATGACACCAGTCCTTGCATTTTGAAGAGGGCCAGTGAACTGGTAGCAACTGCAAGGAGGAAGAGAGAACGAGGGGACTCATGTGGGGGACAGCAAAGTTCCCTGCAGTTCTAACCTTTGATGCTTGCAGCCTGCTTTGCATTCCAGCGTTAAGTGCCTTTTCCAATGGTGTTTATTTACTAAAAATTATTTACTAAAAATATTGCACACCACCCACTTATATAAAACGTCAAGCCTGTGCATGGCAGTGGATACGATTAAATATATGCTACCATAAATGATCACAAAAAGGACCGGCTCACCTTCAAGAAAAAATTCAAAATGAATAGGCCAGTTGTCATGAAAAGTTATTTAAGAGACGTCTGAAGGTTATAGCAGAAAGCATGCTGCCTGAATCTCTGCTAGAAGAGTATTTCACAGCATGGAACCGATGACACTAAACGTGCCCAGCTTCTAGTTGAAGCTAACTGGACTTTTTAAATGCAGGGTGCAGCTAACAGCACCGCACTGGGTGATCTAGACATGGGGTTGAGTAGAGATATAAGGACTCAGACAGTCCTTAAGGTATCCAGGGCCCAAATTGTTGAGGGCTTTGTTTATTTTCATGGCACACCTTATTCCTGTGACTGAGATTTGCTTTAACTTTTTATATACTGAATTTAAAATTGTTGTAACCTGCCCTGGGACCTGTTGGTTGTTAGGGCTGGTTCAGCTGCAGGTCAGCATGGAAACTCAGAGGTGAGCAGTAAAGTTGATTCTTTGTTCAATGAAACAGAGTACAAACAGAGAAACCTACAGAGAGTCTGGCCCCTGGTAAAGAAGAAGAAGGAGGAGGAGGAGGAGGAGGAGGAGAATTTGGACTTGATATCCCGCCTTTCACTCCCCTTAAGGGGTCTCAAAGTGGCTAACATTCTTCTTTCCTTTCCCTTCCCTCAACCACAACAAACACTCTGTGAGGTGAGTGCAGCTGAGAGACTTCAGAAAAGTGTGACTAGCCCAAGGTCACCCAGCAGCTGCATGTGGAGGAGCGGAGACACGAACCCGGTTCACCAGATTACGAGTCCACCGCTCTTAACCACTACAGCACACTGGCTCTGTTCTGGGCCACCCACTTCCCTGCAGTCCTAAGCTTCGTCGGTGGGGTGGGGAGACTGTGCTCATTCCTCTGCTACTTGCAAAGCCCTCTGTGTCCTTAGAGACAAGGGAGGAGAGGAGCTGAATACAGTAGGACCAGCAGGCTCCTGTGAATCTGTTGGAACCTCAGCCCCCACCTCTTTCTCAGCTCCCTGTCCTGTGTCTGCAGTGCTTTCTGCCTCTTCTTCCTCTCTCTCACTCAAGCCTGTTGCTTGCTCAGCATCCAACCCTTCTGCCTCCCCACTTCATTCTCTGACCTGTCTCCCCTGACTCCAAGCCTTCCTCTTCTGAGACTTCCTAAGGGGGATTCTCTGGCTGGAGCCTCCCACCATTCCTCATCGTCAAGTCTGTCCCTGATATCTGGATGAATGGGGCATTGTAATGAAGGGCAGGTAATAAATGAAATAATAGCCTTCCTGCTTGCTGTACGTGAAATGTGGCAGAAACTAGGCACCCACCAAGACAAATAGCAGACTTGTGCAGCGCTCTACACTCAGGTCGCTATGAAGGTATTCTAGTACTCTCAGCATCTGAAGACCCAGTGAATGAATAGCACCTATGGAAGTGGACCCTCAATATCCCCCCCCCCATGCACAACCTGTTGTTTTTGCTTCTCTTTCCTTACCGCTTTCTGCCTCCTCTTCCAACTAAACTACCGAACTGCTTGCAGTATTGCTTAGACGGTTTTTTTTTTTAAAATCCCCCATTGAGGCTGCATTTCAAGATGATTGATCTTTGAATGAAATGTTGGGATGGTTTCAAGGAACTCTCTTTTCATCCAAAATAAGAACTGGACAGATGGGCGCTGCATCCGTTTTCCAACGGCATCACCTCTGTGAATCTTGCTCTGCCTCCTGGCCTGCTCTTCTCATTGCTCTGGCTTGCACCTGGACCCTCTTCTACACCCCGCCCCCACCCCCGCTTGAACATACAAGATACCTCTGTGAAATGCAGCTCGCCTTTTCCTTTGCCAGCTCAGTGGTGGAAACTGCCAGCCGGCTGACAGCTCACCGCTTATTTACCATAAAGGCGCCTTCTCCCTTGTTGAAAGTGGTTGATGAGCTAAGATGTTACCAGCTGCCTAGGAGTCCACAGCAGCCAGCAAAAGCATCCTGCCATTTTGACGAGAGATTGAGCTTTAATTATGTTTGTTGTTGTTTCAAGAAAGCAGAACTACAATTATTTACATACATCAAACACAGACACTGCTAAGCAAACGAAACTTTGGACCAGGAAAAAATCCCAGCAACCACAATGGCATAATATGATTTGCCCAGGCATTTTAGATGTTGCTGACACATGGTTTTTATCCTAGTGGCATTCTGCGGTTGATTGATTGAATGAACGCATTCTAAATACCCACAAAATAATAAAATAAATGAAGAACTCCAGTGGCAACAGTAAATGTAGACTTAGCTTCCTATGCGCTATACATTTACCGTATTTTTTGCTCTATAAGACACACTTTCCCCCTCCTAAAAAGTAAGGGGAAATGTGTGTGTGTCTTATGGAGTGAATGCAGGCTGTGCGGCTATCCCAGAAGCCAGAACAGCTAGAGGGAGCGCTGCACAACACTCCCTCTAGCTGTTATAGCTTCGTGCGAAGCCTCCGCAGGGCATGGGGAGCCTTCATCCCTGTGCCCTGCAAAGGCTTCGTGGAGCTATCCCTTGATTTTGCGGGTGGTGGGGAAGGGACAGAGTGCACAGCTCTGGCCCTTCTCCCACCTCCCAGAAAAGTCCCCAACAGCCACACTCCCTTTAAAGAACTGCGTGGAGTGTCCTCTTGGGAGTTTTTCCCCGAGGAGGGAGAAAGGCAGCCGTTCAGTGATGGGCTGCCCTTCTCCCTCCTTCGGGAAAAGCCTGCAAGCGCCGCACACACGCTCCTCGCGGGTCATGAAAGGGAGAGCTGAGCAGAGCTTGGGATGCATGCAGGCTCTGCTCAGCACTCCATTTAAAGATTTTTTCCCCTTGCATTCCCCCTCTAAAAACTTGGTGCGTCTTATGGTCAGGTGCGTCTTACGGAGTGAAAAATACGGTAAAACGGTATCATACCAGTTTAAACAGTCATGGCTTCTCCCAAAGTATCCTGGGAACTGTAACATGTTAAGAGTGCTGGGAGTCATTAGGAGACCCCCTGCCTGTCTTATGGAGCTACAATTCCCAGAGCTCCCCAGGAAGAGAAATCGACTGT
The DNA here is from genome assembly GCF_964188305.1 of Podarcis bocagei. NCBI lineage: Eukaryota > Metazoa > Chordata > Lepidosauria > Squamata > Lacertidae > Podarcis > Podarcis bocagei. The sequence continues at coordinate 72,230,687 of NC_138132.1, read as the reverse complement.
TAAAGCATTCAGGGAATTGTAGCTCTGCTGAAGGGCACATAGATCTCCTAACAGCTGTCATTGCCTTTAGCAAACTATGCTTTCCCATGATTCGTTGGGGGAAGCCAATATGGTTTAAAGTGGTGCAATACTGCTTTGAATGTGTAGTGCAGATGCAGCTCTATAATCTGTGGTGTTATCATCAGTCATCATACAAAAGTAAGGGGCCTATACTGTAGTGCAGTTATACAAACTAGCATCCAAACTAATTATAAAGAAAAAGGGGGATTTAGACTACACATTAAGAAGAACTTCCTGCGTGCATGTTTCCCACTTGCCTCTGGTTGGCCATTGTGAGAACAGCAAGCTGGATTACATGGGCCATTGGCCTGATCCAGCAGGGCTCATTTTATGTTCTTATGTGCTTGATAGTATGAGCTTTTGACAGTGGAATAGACTTCTTCAGGATGCTTGGAGACTCTCCTTCAATATAGTTTTTTAGGCAGAGGGTGTGTGGTCACCTTTCAGGGGTGGCATAGCAATGGATTTCCTGTTATCGGCAGATTATTGAAGTTCCTTCCAGTGATGCTACAAGTGGTGCAAACTTAATGGTACTGGTCACGTTGTCCATTTCATTTGTTTTCAATCACATGCATAGAAATCTCTCTTTTTTTGGTGGGGTGGCAGTATTGGTATATTTGCTATATGAATGAATTGATGTCTCTAATAATATATGTGTATCTGAAGAAGTGTGCATGCACACGAAAGCTCATACCAAGAACTAACTTAGTTGGTCTTTAAGGTGCTACTGGAAGGATTTTTTTTATTTTGACTATGGCAGACCAACACGGCTACCTACCTGTATCTAATAATATATGTTGGTCTCTGAGATTAGACCACTAGCACTGAGATACTATAAAATGCCCATGGGTAGGGAATTCACAGTTGGAGCTCAATGGTGTATGACTCCCAAAGAAGATAATGATCCATTTTAGAAGTGTGCCATATCACATAAATCACTCCCAGGCTGATTCTCACAGTGAAAGAGAGGTGGCACTTCAGTCTGAGATCGGTCAACCTCTTTACTAGGAATCATCAACACTTCTTAAGCATCCTTTATTCTCTAGCAGGTGTGTGATCGTGATTTACTGTCTAAGCAGGTATGGCTATAACCTTGCTTTGGTCTGAGAGCCAACCTTCTTCTTAAAAGTAAGAGCTGTTTAACCATAGAGCAGGTTGCCTTGTGAAGTGGTAGGTTGCCCTTTCTTAGATAGAGAAATTTAATCAGAGGTTGGAGGGTTGATCAATCAGGGACTGATGTTGTTCCACCCTGCCATGGGACAGGGCATTGGATGATATGACCTTCAAGGTGAGATAAAGGAACATAGCTCTGTGGTAGAGAATCTGCTTTGTATGCAGAAGGTCCCATGTAGGGCTGGAAGAGATTCCTGCCTGAATCCTTGGAAAGCCATTGCCAGTCGGTAGAGAGCTCGAGGGGCCAATGGCCTGGCTTGATGTAAGACAGATTTAACAAAACTCATGCTTCTATAAGCTGTGCTGGAGGTGGAATAACCAATTTCTCCCCTACAAACTGGGCCATCTGACGAGATAAACATCTGGGGTCCTGTTTTGTGTCCCCCTTTCCCTTCAAACAGTGGGCAGCAGGCAAGGCCTTCATCATGGTGGCATCCTGATTGCAGAGTCCTATCCCCAGACACCCTCATCCGATCACATTGCCACTACCTTTCAGGGGCCAGGTGAAATCCCCAGTCTCCCAGATCTCTGGTAGCAAATAATACTGGTCTACTCACCTCTGCTGGCTGACATCCTTTGGTGCTTAAGCAGTATTATTTTCAGCTTGTTTGCTGTGGCATTTTAGAAATTGTTTATAAATTGAGTTGTCAGCTGCCTCTAAGGCCCAGTGGTGTGGAACGCCAGGATGGACATTTTTAAAAACACACAAATAAATAAATTAGAAATAAAGTTCACATCAGGGGAAGCCGCTATCTTTTTGCATTAGCAAGTTGCATTTCGCTTTTCTAGTTTTCTGGGGCTGTGATTCTAATAATACGTCTATGGAGTAAGTCTTAATTGAACTCTCTCTGGGACTTGCTTTTGAGTAAATGCACTTAGGATGACACTGTGAGTTCACAGTGAGTTTCTTTTCTTCTAACTTCTAGATGAGAATTTAGATTTCCCGCCCTCCCCATGAAAGTTTGTTTAATCGCCTTTAAAATCATCAGGCCCACAGATCTGTAAAGATTTGTTTAACTGTGGGCCCCTCAGACATCCTTTTTAATGTGCATTCATGACAATGGGTGCTTATTGTGGTGTAGGGGCAGTTATGCATGATCTAGCTTTCAATACTCTTTGCATCTGCAAAAGTTTGAGACGGGCATCGTGTTTCATCTCCACTCAGTGCATGTCCTGTAACTTCCTGCAAAACTATTGCAACTTTTATACCACAGTTGTTCTGGGTTTAGGTTTCTCTGTCTTGCTTTAATAGCACTGTAGCACAAGAGTGCCCCTCCAGAAGGCAATAATGTGCTAACTTTGGGGAAGCGTTGAAGAAAAACTAATAAAGCAAAATGTCATTTGGATGGTTTTGTATAAACCTAGCACTCATACACTATTATTGCATCAATTGCACCCAGTTCAAAGGAACCCTGTAAGGCTATAGATTACTGACAGTGTGATTTGTGTGCCATTCAATTGCACACTGGATATACAAGATATTACAGAATGAATCAGCACATATAAATACAGCTGGGAGATGATTGCATACACTCCAATATTTTCATGCCCCAAATCGGGACACCAGGAGGGGCATGCCTTCTGGACCGGCATTGTGGCGCGAATTTGCTAGGGTGCTAGACCAAACAACGGGACATTCCAAGATGCAAACAGAAGCAAGGATTGGCTTCTGTGATTCCAGATGCCCCACTTAAAATGGGGCATTTGGGGAAGTATGCGACTGAGTTGTGCCTTTCGATAGCTAAACTCTCGATGAGAGCAGCTGCAGGTAGGTTGTGCCGTTCTGAATTTGTGCTGGGTGATTTCCATTTTAATTTCCTAGAATCCTGCCTTGGGGCATTGTGGGAACATAAAAATGGCAGCTGCCAGATCCAGCTTAACGTACACATGTTTGTATGAAATCTTCCCTGTCGTACTCATTTCTGCATGTTGTTTTCACCAATATATGCATTTTTGTACACATTATTTGGCTGGAGAACTGCACTGCAAAATTTGAAGAGGTGCAAATCTGGAAGGGTTGTTTCTGTTCACATATTGTTTCAGAAGGTGTGAATTAGGTAGGTTGGCCTTTCATTGTGAACCGAATCTAATTTCTCCCCCATCCCTGGGTATGAGAATGTGCCAATTGCAGGAGATCACATTCCTACTACAGGTAGATTTCTCTGGAGCCTCAAGTGTAGCGTTGAGCCATCTCTGAGCCTGACAACCTGGAGGATTGGAAGCCTTTGAGTCTTGGGAGGTGTGCATCTCCCTGCTTATCTCTTCCAAACTAAACATTTCCCCCTCTTCTTGCTACCCCCGCTCACGTTGCTGACAGCACGAAGACAACCTGTCTTCATGTAATCAACAAACAGCAAATTACTTCTGGGTGCATTTGTCAGCCCCGTTGAGGCCACCCGTTTGCTTCAGTCTAAATTGTGAACGGCAGAAGAAGGGAAGCTTTCACTTAGCATTTACCACAAGCATGGCAACCCTGTTACGCCTGAGTTAAAAGGAATCGGATCACTTGGGCTGCTTCTATTAGCACTTTGCACAAATGGCAGTCAGCCAGTGAGCCAGAGTGGCAGAGGAAGCTGTAGGAGTGATTGCAATCGTGGCGTTCTTTAGCTTCATGTCTTGGCAGTGGGAATAGGTTTCTAAATCTTGCTTTTAGTTTTGTTTCCGCCATTAAAAATGAAGTAAATGCAGTGGGCGGTATCAAACCAGTGACTGGGAATAGCCGCCAAGACCATATAACGCTAGCCCTCAAAGACCTACATTAGGCTCCCAGTACGTTTCCGAGCACAATTCAAGTGTTGGTGCTGACCTTTAAAGCCCTAAACGGCCTCGGCCCAGTATACCTGAAGGAGCATCTCCACCCCCATCATCGGGCACAGACACTGAGGTCCAGCTCTGAGGGCCTTCTGGTGGTTCCCTCATTGCAAGAAGCGAGGTTATAGGGAACCAGGCAGAGGGCCTTCTCGGTGGCTGCACCCACCTTCCCATCAGATATCAAGGAAATAAACAACTATCTGACTTTTAGAAGACCTCTGAAGGCAGCCCTGTTTAGGGAAGTTTTTAAAGTTTGATGTTTTATTCTGTTGTTGGGAACCGCCCAGATGGGTGGGGCATATATAATTTTATTATCATTATCATCATCACCATCACCATCACCACCACCACCACCACCATCTTGTCAGTACTAGTACAACAAGACTTTCCCTATTCTCTCATGTGCACCATCCCCATATTTGCTTCAGAGGTGTTGGGAGAACCCTGGAGCAGATTTAGAGGGCGTAAGGTGAGGAGGAAAGGGGGAAATGTCCCACTAGTGGTGATCCTTGTGCTAACAGAACCCGGACTTAGCACTTAGCTTTGAACAGAACACAGCATATTTTTTTCAAAGCCCCGAGTGGCTCTTGTGCCATTTTGTAATTGGCTTGGCTGATGGGTGGCTCAAGAAAATAAGACCATGATGGCCAGCTTACATCAGGGGTGGACAACATGAGTCCCTCCAGATATCACTGTGCCAAAACCTACAGCAGGGGTATGGTTTGTGTGGCCTGCCAGATGTTTTTGGAACATGCCTGCCATCCCTGAGCATTTTCCATGCTGGCTGAGACTGATTGGAATTGTAGTCCAAAACACCTGGAGAGCACCATGTTAACCACCCCTGGCTTACTTGGATCAGACCCAGGTCTATCCATCTGGTTCCTCCCGGTTTCTCTCTCTCTCTTTTTTCAATTTTAAGTTCAGGTCTCCGCATTTCCATGTCAATTTGTGTATATATATATTTTTTAATATTCACAGTATCTTCTGAAAATTCTGCAACGTTTTTGTGCAATTTTCCTTAATATAGTTTCCTTAATATATTGCAATGCAGTTTCCCTGAACATAATGAATTTTTGCAAGTTATTTTCACAAATGTAGGCATTCTTTACGTACATTTTACCCAGTGTTCGATTTTTTTGTACATGTACCTGGTAAAAGCCAATACCTCAATCTGGGCTCAGAAGTAAATTGGCAGATCCAGATCTTTCACAATCAGTGAAATATGTTTCCATTTGGCTGGATGAGTTAAAATTCTGACAGCCACATTCTGCACCAATTGAAGCTTCTGGCTAGTCTTCAAGGGCAGCCCCAAGTGCAAAACAATATTGTTACACGAAGGTACAGCAATCCAGTTCATCCCCACTCTCTTTAGATAGTCATGTGCATTAGTACATTCTTTTGAAAATGTGTTAAGCCAACCCTCCTGTGTTTGGGGACCCTCGTTCTCATTCTGCTGAGTGGGGCCCTGGACTTTTGCCCTGAAGTCCTGCTCTGAGAGCCCCTCTGGGTCTATATTTCGTCCAAGATTCTGTGTCACCAGCTACCCAGATGCTGCCGATTGATCACTAGAAGTGGGGTGTGGTTTTACACGGAGGCTCTACTTACCTGTCACAGCTAATTGCCATTGGCAGATGTACCATCTATGGTTTTCTCTTTTTTTTAGAACGCCATCTAAGCTAACAGCTGTCACTGCCGTGTGGGGCAATGAATTCCAAGATAATTATGTGCCGTGTGAAGTACTTCTTACCACCAGTCACCTTGACTGAGGGGTCCTCTGTATTATGAGAGGAGGAAAAAAATCCTTCCCCTCTTTCTCCTCTCTGTGCATCATTTTATAAAGTCCCTTTCACACCCTCCCTTTGCAATCCTCTCCTCCTATCCTTAAGCTAAAAGGTCCTGATGCCTGGGCTTTTCCCTTGCTCAGTGGCAGAGCATCCCTCTTTGCATGCAGAGGTTCCTTGCTTCAATCCCTGGGGCTGGGAATGAACTCTGTCTCAGCCCCCTGAAGAGCTGCTGTTCGTCAGTGTTGACCAGTGGTCTGACTCTGTGTAAAGTAGCTTCCTACGCTCCCTCAAAATACTGACAGTCTGGGAGCAAACCACAGTATCTTCTCCGAGAGCCAGTGTGGTGTAGTGGTTAAGAACGGTAGACTCGTAATCTGGGGAACCGGGTTCGCGTCTCCGCTCCTCCACATGCAGCTCCTGGGTGACCTTGGGCTAGTCACACTTCTTTGAAGTCTCTCAGCCCCACTCACCTCAGAGTGTTTGTTGTGGGGGAGGAAGGGAAAGGAGAATGTTAGCTGCTTTGAGACTCCTTCGGGTAGTGATAAAGCAGGATATCAAATCCAAACTCTTCTTCTTCTTCCAGGAAGGGAGTACAATCTGTGACCATGGCCATGTGCAATTTCCAGCTGCCCCCTCAGGTCAATCATGTGGGATACAGCCTTTGTGCTGCAACTCTTCACAAGCCTGTTGCTCCACTTCTGCCCACCCTCTTGGCTGTCGCCGAATGATCTAATAAAGAAAATGTATGTGAAGGTTGATGGGGTCAGCTCTCTCTCTCTCTCTCTCTCTCTCTCTCTCTCTCTCTGACACAACCCTCCAGCTTCCTTGGGGTGAGAAGCACAGTGTTTGTTTTGAAACAAGGACCAGAGCAAGACAGCAAATCAGAGAGAGAGATATGTAGCAGGGATCAATCAGCTCACAGTGGCAGTAGCAGCGGGTGCAAGATGTGCATCTGTCTTTTGGCATCCCATCTGTTTCTCTTGCTCTTCCACCGGGAGGCCAACGTTTTGACAGGCATCCCTTCTCCCTTCAGTCGTTTTCATTTATCCAGCCTGCCAGCTGATGTGGAATTGTGTGTGCTTTTAAATGAATGAATGAACGACTTGGATCATTGCCCCAACCAACATTCACATAGCCCAGAAATCTCATACTTGTCAGAATGCGCCTCCCCTGAGTCAAGGAAACAGTGGTGTGAGCCTCCCCAACTGGGGTAAAACACTCCTGGCAAGACTATTTCTCTAGGTCCCTTGGGAAAAGCCGTTGCTCAGCAGCAGAGCAAATAATCTGCATGCAGACCCCACACTCCTGGTTCAGTTCCAATCACCTTCACTTTAGAAACTATGATGCTTGATTCAAATCCTAGGGAACTGCTACCAGTCTGAATAGATAATACTGGTCCAGGCAGATAGCCTGGCATAGACAGAGGTTGCTTCCTATGTAGTAGTTATTTGTGTATGTGGTGGAATCAGTGTGCCTGACCTTATTACAAGAGGGCAGGTCCCTGTCTTGAAGGACTTACAATCTAAAATTGGACACTGGGGAAACAGAGAAAATGGAGACAGTGGTAAATCATAGGAGGCAGGGAAGTGTTGTAATACCAGTCAGATCTAGCCCAGTAAAGAGTATTCATTGACTGGCACTGGCGCTGGAGAATTTCAGGCAGAGGTCTTTCAAAATATCTGCTCCCTGATCCTTTTAACTGGAGATACCTGGGGTGGAACCAGAGACCTCTTGTCGAGGATGGATCGGTCAAAATTAGGTTTCACACATGCCTGATACAAAGACCATTCTGCCTCATTTTCACTTGCAAAATACTTGCAAAAAAAGAAAATGAATACTTTTGAGATGGACTTAAGGCTGTGTTCTAAATTATTTCTTTTCTTTTCTTTTTTTTAAAAGCAAAAGCTAACTTTCTGGAGCAGGTAGAAGGTGGCACTGCATGGGTTGGAATGTGTCCAGATAAAGCCCCTTCTGGTGGATGGAATGTGATGACACACTGTCACTCACGTTGACATTGCACGGAGAAAAATATCAGTGCTATGTTTGGCAGGAGTGCAGATTCTGGAGCTTGCCATGTTCCAATCTCATTCAGAAAGCTGCCGTCCAGGTGAGTTTGCTTTGAAATGGGGACATTTCACTGGCATTCCCCATGCAGACTTACCTTCTGCACATGAAGCATGTGCTCTGCCACTGAATTATCCTGCAAAGAATGCCAGTAATTAAGAATAGGAGACTATACCGTTTCAAAGTGTTCTGTATTTTGTCTCCCTTTCCTATATTGTGAGCAAGCGTTGCCCTTTTTATGATTCTTTTCTCTCTCTTCACAACCCAAGATTATGCCCTTCTATTAAATGGAGCTTCATTAGACCTGTTCCACTTCCTGGCTTCCAAAGTCACCACAGCTGCTAAGAGATCCCAGCTCAATTCCAATAGTGCTTGATTTGACGTGTTACTTGAATGCCCTAATGAAACGCAAATAGGATTGTTAGGAATATGAATAGGAAGAATAAGTTAATCTCTTAGCACAGCTTCCAGAAGAGCTTTATTTTTGACAGTGCCACCATATATGAGCCAAATCAGCTTTATGATAACCACACATCCCAGAACCTACCTTTGGTATTCTTATAAGGTTTTGCTTCATTTATGCAGGATTAAAGTAACAATAATAGATTTTTAAATTATTATTTCTCCTTAAAGTGATGCATGGATTTGTGGCAGGACCCTTTCTAGAAGACCTCCAGTCCTGTTTGTTGAATTACTGGGATTCCTGCATTCCAGTAGTAGTCTTAGATACTCTTAACCCACTCTTAAATAACACCGCTATAATAAATTAAACCTAATAAATGCTGCAATGTCTTAGCCAAAAACCTCTTAGCACATTCTGGTGCTTTAAATTTCCTTTTCAAGTGGATTGAGTGGAGGTTTATAAATGAGATTCTTTAGCTGATGGAACTGTCCATGGTCCTGTAAGTTTAATTCTGTCATCTCTTAACTGGCTGAAAACCTCTCAGCTGGGAAGACGGGAGAGGCTAGCTAGGAATGATTAGGAGTGAGCAATGGACAAATCAGTATATTTCAGTATATCTCAGTTCTGTCGCTTTCACATGTGTTCACTAATAAGAATGATTCATTTAATATGCCAACCCCCCCCCCCCAATGAAGACAGAATTCAGGAAATGGGATAAAGGGTCACTTTATTATAACTTAGGCTCTTCAACATGCAAAGGAACAACTTAACATAATAGCAGCAAGTGTGGGCAGTCTTATCATAATATGGCTTTTAAGGGCAAATCATCCCTGGCTCTTTGCAGTCGATCAGTGAAGTCATTTTGTCTATTGAAGGAAGGGCTCACCTTCTGGCATGCAAAGACTTGCTGGCCCATCAATTCTTGAAGTTGCTGCAGAGTCCTGCTGGAAGGTGTCCTTTAACTGTGATATTGCCTGGGAGAGAGGGGTGTGTGGAGACCTCTGACTTTTGCATGGCTGGAATATAACCTGTTGTACAAAGGTAAGCTGTTGCTCTGCCCACGTGTGTGCATTGGGCCCCATCAAGCACCGGCATGCAGTCCTTGGATGGCTAGCCACCAAGGGGATGCAGCCCTCAAGAAGAAGAAGTCCCTGCCCCTGGTATATGAGAAAATGAAGTTCCACATGCAGGGTTTCCAACATTATTAAATCACTGCTGTGCTCAGGCTCCTTAGCAGAGCTGCACCTGATTATATACCAGGCCCTTTTGTCTTGACTATACAACAAGGAAACCAGGCAAAGCCATCCATTCCCTTCTCAGTGTCTCTACTGTTTCCTTAAAAGCCACGCTCCGCAAACATTGCTGGCATTTAGAAGAGCTGAATCAATGCAAGTATTGGAAAACTGCTTTGTCTCTTACAAACTAGCCCTTGTCCCAGGGGAGAGAAAAGCTACAAACAGCTGGACGAGACATGCATTGAGGAGGTGTCTCCGCTGCCAGCCTTTTATTTCCGCCTACAGGATGTTAATAGGGATGATTTATGCCCTTGAGATCCTAACAGGTGAGAACTGTTTCCCTTGATCTAAAAGGGCAGTTCGAAAGCTTTGAGTGCAATTTAGTGTTTGAGCATTCACCCAGAATAAGAAGTCCCCCTTTGCACCCTGCTCGGACAGAAATAACACCCATGCAGGAAAAATAATACCCTTGTGCACTATCACATCTCAATTAGGAGCTACCTCTATCCTGACTACTGGTCCATCTAGCTCAGCACTCATTTCACAGCAGCTCTCCAGGTTTTCTGGCTTGTCTTTCGTTTGTTAACTGTCATCCAGGGGAGCCAAGATCCCCAATAACTCAGAGCTCATTTTTTTTTTAAATATTGCTTTAGAAGGGTCTTGCTATGTTATCCCTTTTCTATATATAGTATGGCATGTGGAAAATATAATACTTACAAATTTATGTAATGTGGTTTTAGTTCCGTGAGGAATTACTGTATATTCTTTGTTGCTGCTGGTGGTGGTTGCTTTCGTCCAGTTGATTTATTACATTTGGGTTGGCAATTTTTGAAAAGTAATTAAAAAAAGAAAAGGACGCAGGTGTTACTCAGCCCTACCTGGAGATCCTGGAGATTGAGAGATTGAACTGAGGACCTTTTGCATGCAGAACATGTGCCTTCCACTGAGCTATGGCCCTTATCACACAGGCACGACAGGGGACTTACTATGGGTGAATACACTCAGATGCTGTTTTTCATATTTAAATCAAGACAAAAATGGTTATCAGCTTCAGGATAGCCAAAGTTGTTTTGCTGGGGATATACGTGGGTTAGAAAGCTGCCACAAACTCCTGCTTTCTGGTCTATGCTTAGTTTGTGCTTAAGTAAACAATGTTGCAGTACTCTGCAAGATTTCAGTTGCCCATTGGAAACAAAAACTTGCAGGTTGTTGTTATTGTTGTTGTTATTATTATTTGAGTTTATATACCGCCCTATACTTGGAGGTCTCAAGACGGTTCACAGAAAAGATCACAACATATATAATCAGAATAAAAACAACAACCCAATAACACCCCCCCCCGAAAAGAGCCACATTTTAAAAGGGCATTTTAATTCAAAATGCCCACAACGGTGTGCCGTTTTTGCCAATGACAAGCACTTATTGTTTGTTGAAAACAATTGAGCCAATAGCCCGGTTAACAAATAACAAAAGCCAAGTGAGCATGTGCAGAATTCTTTCTCCACCAGCACTGAGTACCCCCATTCCTCATGCACTGTGCTTTTTCAAATTCAGAGGAGAGGCGAAAACAAATGTGGTTGCTTTCTGCAAGTTGGGAGGGGAGAGTGGCTTTTTCACTGGGACAAGGCTCTGGGGGAAAACAAACAAACTTGCCTTTCCAGGCTGAAATGGGGACGTTGGATGGCAAGCTGCACGTACTTGTTCATTTGCGCCTGTTCTCTGGACCTTGCTGTGTTGCAGCAGAGAAGAGGGCAACACTCCCTTGAAACCGAGAAGGTTGAAAAAAACAAACCCAAAAGCTCACAGCAGGTCTGTTGTGGGAGGGGCTTGTCCCGAGGAGGTGAGTAAGTTGCATTGCCTACAAGGTAGGAGAGAGAAGGATGAATGTGACCTACTTCTGCAAAGGCAGACTGAAGCATATGTCGGAGACAGGAAGGCACAGGAGGCTCGGTGCTTGGATGCGTCTGAGGTCAGCAGCATCCATAGGCGCTGTGGATAATAGCGTGCTGGAAACACTGGAAGTGGGCAGCGGAAGCTGATCCCGGAACAGACACACGCGCCCCTCTCTGCTGAGAAAAGTGCTCAGGGGAGAGCTTTCAAAACAAGGGTTTGTTTTCTCCAGATAGATAATCTCTGCAGCGAAGGTCCAATTTGGCAGCAGGTGTTTGTTTTCTATTAAACTGACAACGGAGAGGAGAGGGAGAAGGACATTAAGTAACAGTCGGCGTCTCAAACAATAAGAAGAAAGGAGCGTAGTGCCGGGGATGAGACCATATCGAAAGGTGGCTTCATCTATCTCAGAAGCCAGACCACTAATGCGTACAGACAGGCAGCTCTTACCCAGTTGTATGGGGAGAGCGCTCTGTGCAAGCCCCAAGGCACTTTTCACACATTTCCAAAGAGTTTCTCGAGGATATTTGTTCCCTCCCTCAAGTACATGCGTCTTAATTTTGGTGAAGTTAATTGCACAACGGAATAAACAGGATTTCCTTCAGAGAGAATATGTTTAGGATGGGAGCATTAGAGGTGAAATATACTGCTGGTTGTCTTTCAGTAACCTTACAGGTGCAGCAAATCTCTACCCTGTCTCTGCTGCCATAAATGTTTCTGGCACCACCACTGTGTATGTGAGAAGTGTGGATTTGAGAGGGAGAATAAAGGAGGACTAGATGGAATGAAGGAGGAATGGATAGAGGACACTGAGAAAATCCACAAACTGACAATTTACATGGCACTCAGCTTGTACGCAGGAACACAGAAAGCTGTCTGAGGCCTCATCTGCACTATACATTTAAGGCACATAATGTTTCTTTCACATTCACAAGAAATCGATCTTTTAGTGTGGCAGCACCTGCACTTTGGAGCTCCCTTCCTATTGACATCAGGCAGGCACCTTCACGGTACTCTTTTTTAGCACCTGCTAAAAACATGATTTGTTTAGGCAACCCTATACAGATATGTAGAACATTGATGAGTGTTTTTTTTGTTTATTGCTGATCTTAATTTTTTTTTTTTAGTTTTAAATAGCTGGTTTTTTTAACCTACAATTTTATTTGTTTACCATTGAGAGGATTTAAAAAACATCAAGCATTGTATAAATTTTAATGTATTAAATTATGAGGACCATGGGTTGCATGCAACAAAAGTTGTAGTCAGAGCAGACCCATTGAAACAAATAGACCTCTGTTAGTTTATTAACCTCAGTGGGTCTATTCTGCTACAACCCCCATATCTGCAAAGTCTATTGGCTACAACCCCCATATCTGCAAAGCTACCAATGATGCGGCTGACATTCAACAATGGAATTGTTTGCATATGCAATAAAGTCATGCCAAATGGCAGAGAAGCTGTGCATTTCTAGCTTAAGCAGCTGCTGCAGCTCCTGTGGAACGTTCCTATTCTAAGTAATGTGCCCAGATATAAAACAGAAGAGGAACCCTTGAGAAAACGTTATAAAAGCAACACCCATCTTCTAGACCCCACATTCATACATATCCTACGCAGAACCCTGGAGGAGGGGAGGAGGGCACGCACACACAGAGGGGGAAAGAAAAAGCTTGACATCACATTAATTTTCTTTACAGGAACAAAGGAGGGAACAATGCACATCAGCTCCTGACATTGCATTGCCTGTGGGAGCGTGTCTCCTTTCAGCATAAGATGTCACTACATTTTTACCTCCTCCTTGGCTGAAAAGAGCAAAGACACATGGGGGCTTGTGAACTGCTGCGGAAGGCACTTTCAAGGGACTGGTAATTTTTAGCTAGCGTAGTTGTGGGGTTTTTTTGTCTCACATCTTTTGTGCCTTAGAGGGAAGGCAGAACTACACCTCCCACCCTGTTGCCCCAACCCTCCGATGCCAGCTCAATAATGCCTTGCTAGACCAAAGGACATAAAACGACATTTTATCCAAATAACTCAGCATTCAATAAAGTTACCATTAGAGTTCAGGGTAGGGCTGTAGGGCAAGGCTCCCAGAACCACACTCAGCAGAATGAGCAGGGTGCAGCAGGTCTTGAAGTAAGTGAAGTAGTATACATTTATTCACACATTTATTGTTGGATGTTGTGTGTAGACAGTTAGAGTTGGAGACCTCCAGATTCCCAGAATATCCCTGTAACTTTCTTTCCATGCTGACTTCTCTCTATCTCTGAAGTTAAGACTGATAAGTCTTAGATCGCATCCTGCTTACAATTCCCTGCTGCTCCTCATGCACTTTCTTGGGTCCTCTAGGTGAGAGGTCATCACGAATCTGTTTTCTGAGAACAAAGGGGCAAACATGGCTTCTTTGTTTCTCCAGCCAAAAGTTAGCTAGGTCTATAGAATTCTTTCCTATCAAGAATGTGTCCCCCGTCCCCCCGCCTAGCGTCTTCTCTTCAATACTCCAAATACTAACTAGATTCTGGCATTCATTAATTTCTTGGGTTTAGGGGGTCTCCCCCTTTTTTTATACAACATCATAATATTTCTGTACAAGAGAGCTATACAAGGAGGGTGCTGCGAGGGGAGGGACTTCTACAATTCAGGGGCTGCCGCAAAGAAATCCCTCCTCCAGGCTGCCATTCCCCCCACCCCCACATCTGAAGGTTGCAGAACTACCAGGAGAGAGTTATTTGCTGATTTCAACCCTCAGGAAGGTTGGTAGAGCTGAAGATGTTCTTTTACAGCCATTTAAAGTGATTCCTCACAATGAACATTAAGTCCTGAGGAGGGACACCTGCCGCCACTAAGACCATTAAGTTTAGAGCCTAACCACCACTCAGTGGTGCTGCTGGTTGCTGTTTCAAATGGAACAAGGAACAGTCAAACTAACCCAAAGACCCCAGTAACACATCTGATGGAGATATGTATTTATGTGTATGTGTATGTGTACACACACACACATTCTCATTCATTATTAGAGTACGGTTCAGTTTTTACAGTTTCTGCATTTTCCATTTTTTCATGTTTGCTGGCGTTACTTCTTTATATTGATCAAGAGAAGGATTGTTCTTTAATTGAAGTTATCCCCTTTGTATTGCCCTTCCTTGTTGTGAAGCTCACACATCTCAGTGGCCTCAAAGGAAGCTCCATGGGCCTCATGGCAGACGTCTATCAAGAGATTAGAATTCCCAGGAGAGCAGGTGCCTCACTTGCAATTACAAGGAATCAGCATCTGGTTCTCTTCGTGATCATAGAAGTTTTGGTCCATTGGACACATCATTGACTCTCCAAGTTAGCAACCAAGAGCAATTAAAGGCAAACATGTTCACTTGCCATGTAATGAATTGAGTTATCTTTCCTGGCAAGATAAATATCTTCATTAGTCTTCATTTAAGGAAGTAAACAGAGTGATCATTTCTGAAAACGTACTTTTAGACATCATTTTCAGCACCCTCAAGTACAGCAACCAGTAATAGTTTCGTTGTTGATGATGATGATGACAATAATGTTTGTTGCTATTAATTAGCATTATCACTTTTGTTTGAGACTCTGCCCTGCCATGTAATGCCCGAAATATTCCTGATGTAGTGCATATAGGAGGCATTGAGGCATAGCTCCTGGCAGGTGTAAATTGCCCGTGACTAACGCGGGTGGCGCTGTGGGTAAAAGCCTCAGTGCCTAGGGCTTGCCGATCGAAAGGTCGGCGGTTCGAATCCCCGCGGTGGGGTGCGCTCCCGCTGCTCGGTCCCAGCGCCTGCCAACCTAGCAGTTCGAAAGCACCCCTGGGTGCAAGTAGATAAATAGGTACCGCTTACCAGCGGGAAGGTAAACGGCGTTCCGTGTGCTGCGCTGGCTCGCCAGATGCAGCTTTGTCACGCTGGCCACGTGACCCGGAAGTGTCTCCGGACAGCGCTGGCCCACGGCCTATAGAGTGAGATGGGCGCACAAACCCCAGAGTCTGTCAAGACTGGCCCGTAACGGGCAGGGGTACCTTTACCTTTACCTTTTAACTCCCATACGGGTGGTGCTGTAGTCTAAACCACAGAGCCTTGGGCTTGCCTATCAGGGTCGGTGGTTCGAATCCCCACGGCGGGGTGAGCTCCCGTTGCACGGCTCCTGCTCCTGCCAACCTAGCAGTTCAAAAGCACATCAAAGTGCAGGTAGATAAATAGGTACTGCTCCGGTGGGAAGGTAAACGGCGTTTCCATGTGCTGCTCTGGTTCACCAGAAGTGGCTTAGTCATGCTGGCCACATGACCTGGAAGCTGTCTGCAGACAAACACCATCTCCATCGGCCTATAGAGCAAGATGAGTGCTGCAACCCCAGAATCATCCGCGACTGGACCTAATGGTCAGGGGTCCCTTTACCTTTACTAATACCCATAAAGCAGCATGCTCAGAATGGAAGCCTGATAGAACTTGCTCTTGATATTGGTCATTAGCATAATACCTTTTTGGAGAAGCATGGCATTGCCATAGCTGCCTTACTTATCCAGGTCAGCATCAGTGAAAAGATTGCTGGTTATGGTGGAGCCCAGCTAGACAATAATCGTCTAACACCTCAGGCCGTGTGGTCAGCAATGCTGATGCATGGAGTGCTCGCAATGTCCTGACACAGGATGTTGGTCTTTGTCAGGCTGGTGGTAAAGGTGAACCCTTACCATGCAGGCTTGAGCAAAACTGTTGATGAGTCTCTCTAGAGTTTTCTTGGAGCGTGCAGTCAAGGCTGCACCATCTGCAAACAATATCTGATAAGAGCCTGCCACACTTTTTTTCTTGGGCGTGGAGACATGCCATGTTGAACAGACCTCTGTCACTCCTTGGCTGCAAGCACACACCGTCGAACTCAAGGCATAGGAGAGCAACAAGGAGAAGAATATGCCAAGCAGAGTTGGAGCAAGAACACAGCCTTGTTTCAAATGACTCTTTATAGGGAAGGTGTCAGACGATGGATACTAGATGGTGCTGCACAATGTTCTCATGGAAGGACACGATTGTCATGTGATGCCTAGGTGGGCATCCTATTTTATTGAGCCATGTGAAGAGTCATTTTCGGCTGGTGAGATCAAAGGCCTTTGCTAGGTCTATGAAGGCAACACACATTTCCTCTGCTCTCAACATTTTCCCTGCAGCTGGTGCAGTGAGAAAATCAGTAAGATTCACAGGGAGATTCCACTGTCGTCGTTACAATCATGGCGGTCACTTTTGTTCTTATAGAGGGTCACAATGCTAGGGTCGTGCATGTCTTGTGGCACGGATCCTTTCCCCCCAATGTTGCAAGAGAAGATGGTGGAAGTGCATCATGAGGGAGGAAATTGCAAGCTGGCTTCCAGCACTTCTGTTGGGATTCTGTCCTGTCCTGAGGCTTTACCACTGGCCTGAGAATTGGTGGCATTCTGTAGCTTGTCAGGGGAGGAAGGGACATCCAGCTCTTCCAAGACAGGCAGAGTCTGGGTGCTGTCAATTGCTGTGTCAGAGACCATGTTTTCCTGCGAATGCGGTTCTTCATAGTGCCCTGCCCATTGCTTCGTCTGCTTGCTGTGATGATCTCTCCAGACAAGGTTTTCAGTTTTCCTGATTGTTGGTCCAAACACCAGCATAAATCAGTGGATTCTTCCCTCCTTACATGCTTCTCTTTCCTGCCCTGCTCCACCCTGGCCCATCTTCTCCCTTTAATGTGCCTCAGGATTTGCTTGCTGTTTCTTCATTCCTCCTTCTTCCCGCCCCCCCTTTTTTCTTTTTTTTAAAAATGGAATTCTTCACGAATTTGCGTGTCATCCTTGCGCAGGGGCCATGCTAATCTCCTCTGTATCGTTCCAATTTTAGTATATGTGCTGCCGAAGCGAGCACTTCTTCATTCCTCCTTCAGCACTTTTTGCATGTTAAAAGTGGTTCAGATATACCGTATTTTCCCATCTATAAAATGCCCCCATGTATAAGACACCCCCTATTTTGGGGGACTAAATTTTAAGAAAATGAGGGGGGTAGCCCAAATTTGTTGAGCTTCTCCCCCCATGCAGCTGCAGGCAGGAAACACTCCCTAGATCATTCCCCGCAGGCATCAGCATCAGGGGAAGTTGTGCTCCCGCCAGCCAGGAGCGCAACTTCCCCCGATGCCGCTATGTGCGGGAAACAATCTAGGAAGTGTTTCCCACTTGCTGTGGCATCAGGAGAAGTTGTGCTCCCACCAACTGGCTGGCTGGCTGGTGCACCGCTTCTCCCCCCGCCCCCATGCCACTATCCGTGTATTGGATGATGCCAGTTTTTTGACATGATTTTTTAGTCGAAAAACCTTGTCTAATACGCAGAAAAATACGGTACTTCTTTTTTGGCAATGCGGGGAGTTGTATTACCTTCTGCCCTCCACCTATTTTTTGCCCTCTGAGAACCTCAATTTTGTTTATTTGCACACATCAGTCCCCTTTTGCTTTCTGAGCGGCAAGGGCAGCTAAGTGTAAAGCTTCCCAAATCATAATTTTTGGTTGAGGCAGCCCAATCCTATTTTTAACCTTAGCGGATCATTGGGGATAGCTTTCTCCAGTGACTTAATGCAGGTCAGAGAATTTGTAGGAAAAGTTCCCAGCCCAGGATGTTTCACTGAAATCACACGCGTAACAAAAAATTATCTCTTGTGTATTTTTGAATTCAGACTATCTCTAGGGTACAGACTTTACCTGGTTTAATACCTGTTCTGTCTTTCCAGAGAAACCGTCCATACATTATTCAGCAATGGAGGCTGCTCCCATTAGGGCAGATGGAGCAGTTCATTTCATTTTAAATTTTCATACCGCCTTTCTATATTACTATGCACAAGGTGGTTTACAAGCTGAAGAGCAACAACAAAATAGGCAAAATAGACATGCATAATAACAGTCTGATCCCATACAAAAAGTCACAATAACTTTAAAATAAACAACTTATCTCAAATAAAGCAATATTCAGTAATCCATTAGAATAGTGAACAGTAAAATTAAATATCAGCAAATATAATTAGTTTAGGCCAGGCATAGGCAAACTCGGCCCACCAGATGTTTTGAGACTACAATTCCCATCATCCCTGACCACTGGTCCTGTTAGCTAGGGATGATGGGAGTTGTAGTCCCAAAACATCTGGAGGACCGAGTTTGCCTATGCCTGGTTTACACTTATCAATTACAATAAAGAATTACTACAACTGATAAAAGTAATGTCAAGCCACAATGCGTAAAATACCACAAAGCATACAAATCCATGCATGGCCCCTTCACCCTCAGCAACCCCCCCATCTTCCTGCCATCTTCCTTATAAGCAGTTCAGGGAGTGGCACTGGCTATCAGCCTTTGCCTTTGCCCCGGTGGTGCCCCTTGAATAACTCAGCAGAAAGAAGGAAGGAGGCAAAATTCGAATTTCTCGACTCTGCCGACCATTGGCTCCAGCTCAGCCCATCATTGGCTGTGGATCCACATACTGTTCATCTCTCTGCCAGTCTCAGTGGGCACCAACTGCAATCCTTGCAAAGGGACTGAGTCTCAGAAGAGATGGGCTGTAGGCAGAGACTCAAAAGGCCTTACTCCACCAACAGCCTTAGTTGGAGCAGGTTGCTATGTGTGAATGTGGCCTTGCCCTGTAGGCTCCTTGAATGGACCATTGTTCTTGTTAGGCTGTAAGGTGGGAGGGGACCTTGCATTCTGCCTTGAACTCCTTGGAGGAATAGTGGGCTCTAAATGTAATCAAATAAAACCAATTACTCCTTGCCCTAAGCCAGGGGGATTTTTGGGTGGGCAAATCTGTGTGGGTTAAGAGGGGGGTGGTAGTAATGCTTGGAGGAAGGGACACCTGACACCACTATTTAGCCTACATTCTTTGGATATAAGCTGTCATATCACAAACACAACTGTTTCTTTGTTGTGATGAATCAGTGTACCAGGTAGGGCCAGGCATGGACAATTCCTCCCCCCACCCCCCAGTATTTCATTTTTCCACATTAGTTCACATTCAAAAACATTTTTATTACCTAATAGAATGCCTAGTTGATATATTTTTGTACACATTACTTGGTTGGAGAACTGCATTGTATAATTAAAAGAAGAGCAAATTTTGAAGGTTGGCTGTGTTTTGCTTTGCATATTGTTTAAAGATAAAGGGTAAAGGGACCCCAGACCATTAGGTCCAGTCATGACCGACTCTGGGGTTGTGGAGCTCATCTCGATTTATTGGCCAAGGGAGCCGGCGTACAGCTTCCGGGTCATGTGGCCAGCATGACTAAGCCGCTTCTGGCGAACCAGAGCACTGCACGGAAACGCTGTTTGCCTTCCCGACGGAGCGGTAACTATTTATCTACTTGCGCTTTGACGTGCTTTCAAACAGCTAGGTTGGCAGGAGCAGGGACCAAGCAACGGGAGCTCACCCCATCGTGGGGATTCGAACCACCGACCTTTCCGATCGGCAAGTCCTAGCCTCTGTGGTTTAACCCACAGCACCACCCGCGTCCCTTTGCATATTGTTTAGGGAAGTGCAAATTCTGTAGTTTCGCCTTTAAAGGCAAAGTGAATCAAATCCCCCCCCCCATTCCCTTTGGTAGGATAGTTTGCCACACACTGGTCCTGCTCTTTCTTCTGCCCTGGAATACTGGGAACTGTTGTCCTGGGAGAGAGACCTAGGGCTCACTAATTTGAATTTTGAGCATCCTTACTGAACTACAATTCCGAGAAGCCTCTTAGCCATGACACTTGAACAGGTATCAAACAGATGTAAAGGTTGTAACTGCAGGTGTACCATACCATACCATACCATACCATACCATACCATACCATACCATACCATGGGAATTTCACATATCCTGATGCAACATATCTAGCATACAGATGGAACTGCTAGAGCATCTCTTTGCATGCAGAACATCCCAGAGACAATTGCTGGCATCCCTTGGTAGTGCTGGGAAAGACTTCTTGCAGCGCTGGAGAGCTGCTGCCAATCAGTGTAGAACTTGATAGAGAAATGGTATGACTTGGTGCAAAGCAGCTCCCTGTGTTCCAAATATTTGGCAAATCAAATTTGGCTAGGTGTCTTCCCTTCCATCCTATCTTTTGTGTTTAATCCCTGGAACCTCTTCCGCTATAAAACCAACCAAGTTCATGTGTGTGTGTAGGCATAAATATAAATAATTATCCTTTTATTTCACATCAAAGCAAGTTGCGCTAGTAACTATGGGAACGAAAAACTCCATTGGGGTGTGGGGGGAGACAGTTGTGAGTGTGACACCCACAGACAGCAAAAGGAGAGAATTTATAGATGGGCTGAAAACTGTACATTGTTGGTATGAGGGGGTGGAGTGCCAGAGAAAAAAGATGCTTGCTTGTGTTATTTATTTATTTATTTATTTATTTATTTATTTAGCAAAACCAACATGTGCAGGAGAACTTCCTTTGTGTGGAAAAGGCCTTAGCTATAGTCCTGCCGTGAACTTGTGCCTGCTTTTGCACAGTTCCCTTAGATTTCTTTGGGCAGGGGAACAGGGATATGGATTGGTCGAAGGCAGAATTGACATTGTTCTGAGCAAAACCGGACTCCCAAAAATTTGCCAAATGTTATTGAGGGGGCGGTGGAACTTTGCGTGGAACTCTAATGTATACATTGGGAAAAACGCACGTTAGGGTTTTTTATGCCATCTCTATTTATTTTCTTATTAAAAACTAATACGAAAATAGGGGTGAGTTGAATTTGGGATTGGAAAACGAAAAACTGGCAGAAACCAAGGGGCAATTAAAACACTCTTTTAGACTGACAGCCCAATATTCAACAGTTTGGAGAAATTAAAATGCACATGTCAGGGGAGTTATTATCAATTAATGTTGTTGACGGTGCCTCCAATCCTTGATGTTTGACAAATATGATAATGGTGATTACCTTCTGCATTAGATCCATAACAAGGGAGAATATTATGTTAGCTCAGCTGTCATTCAACGATAGCTACTGAGCCCTTTCTTTGGCCTGTGATTTTGTTTACTTAATGGTGTTGCTGTTGGTTTTATTCCCCCCCCCTTTCAATTAAAACACTAAATAAATAAATTAAGTAAAAAAGTAAATTTTATCCTGGTTTCCCTTCCAACAGCCAACCGAAAGCTGCTGTACACTGCTAAGGTAAAGGTAAAAGGACCCCTGACCATTAGGTCCAGTCGTGGCCGACTCTGGGGTAGCGGCGCTCATCTCACTTTATTGGCCGAGGGAGCCGGCATATAGCTTCCAGGTCATGGGGCCAACATGACTAGTAATTAAGCAGCATATAAATTGTTGAAATAAATACCCAAAATACTATCTCTGTGTGCATCTATCTATCTATCTATCTATCTATCTATCTATCTATCTATCTGGGTGCACACACACAATACCCACAAGATTCATATTGTGTCTGTGAAACAGTACTGGAGTGGGTGTCAGTGACCATATCCACACCATAGCATGTTTCTAGCAAAATAGGAGGGAAGAGTAATAGGAACCCAGAAATCTGCTTTAGTATAGACCAGTAGTCCATCTAACTCAGTGCTGTCTACACAGACTGGCAGCAGCTCTCCTGAGTTTCACGCAGGAGACACCCCCAGTCCTACCTGCAGACATTGGATATGGAAAAGCAGGTGTTCTTCCCACTAACAGACCTGTCTTGCCACTCCTGAGTTCATGTGAAGAAGCGACCCTGCGCCAGGTTTCTTTTGCAAACAAATTCCAGCAATAATGAAATTCTCACCAGGAGACAGTCCTGGAATTGCAAAGTTTAGAATATTCTGTCCATCTGGAGCAAGTGGAAAATAATAATGTATATATTCAGGGTTTGTTTGGATTCTCCTCCTGCTGAGTTATAGTTTCCACAAGGGGGGTAAATACTACCCTTCTTTTTATATTATGTTTCACTTAAGATGACAATGGATAACATAGAAGCCTGAATGCCTCCCTGTAAATAACAGTTAAAATGTGAGAAACCCTCTCCTGGTGAAAATGATAATAATAATAATATATATCTAATATCAACCATGCGACAGGCAGGAGAGTAATGGAGAAAACACCAGGGGAGGCAGGACAAACCATGAAACGCACACTGCAGAACTAAAATGCGACAGATCTATATACCTGTTGTTGCAGGGGGGAGGGGGGAGGAGAAGTGCCTTGTGAAAGCAGGTGAGGCAGGTGAACTGAATCCAAGGGAGGGGGAGAGAGAAAGTTCATCATATTATTATGGTCCTCTAATAGCCATCTGTTGCTTGGCAGTAAGGGCTTCAGATTTGCATTCATGCCTCCTCTCTCCATATTCTTCAGGTCACTTCTTGCAAAAAAGACAAATTTTTCACTTCTGGCTATAATGATGAACAGATCTCTCTCTCTCTCTCTCTCTCTCTCACACACACACACACACACACACACAGAGAGAGAGAGAGAGAGAGAGAGAGCGTGAGAGAGAGAGAGAGAGAGAGAGAGAGATCGAGCAGTAAAAAAAAACACATAAAAAACCATGGCAGGCCTCCTGTGTCATAGGTCATAGGTAAAAGGTAAAGGACACCTGGAAGTCCAGTCAAAGGTGACTATGGGGGTTGCGGTGCTCATCTCACTTTCAGGCCGAGGGAGCTGGTGTTTGTCTACAGACAGCTTTCCAGGTCATGTGGCCAGCATGACTATACCGCTTGTGGTGCAATGGAACACCGTGATGGAATCCAGAGCACATGGAAACGCTGTTTACCTTCCCGCCACAACACTACCTATTTATCTACTTGCACTGCTGTGCTTTCAAACAGCTAGGTTGGCAGGAGCTGGGACAGAGCAACGGGAGCTCATTCCGTTGCGGGGATTCAAACTGCCAACCTTCCGATCAGCAAGCCCAAGAGGCTCAGTGGTTTAGACCACAGCGCCACCCGCGTCCTCTGTCATACACCACAGTTGTCCATAGTTTTAAATGGAAATGGAAATGTACTAATAGGAATAGGTGGAAGTGTCTCATTTTTTTGTGGGGGGGGGAGGGAATGAATGGCTTTCCAACTGCTGTGTCAACCAAAACAAACTCCAAGATGGATTGACTAAGGCTAGGGAGGTGGGCTCCTAGCCATTGCACCAGACCACATAACACAGCTTCACTATGTTCTTAAGAAACCTCACCACGTGTTGAAATCTGGCACATCCGTTCAATGCCTCCCTGATGTGCTATCTCCTTGCCCTTCAGGTGCACCCCACCTCTCCTATACACACACTTTGGGAAAGTAATCAAACAAGCAACCTCCCCATCTCCCACCTTAATGGTAAGAACCGTTTGGTATGGGAAGAGACAGGCTGGTGGCAATGGTCACTGGCTGAGACTGCCTTTAAAAAGAGAGGTTAGATAGATTCATGGTGTGCAACAATTTGAGAATAATCCTGCTGGATCAAGCCAAAGACCCATCTAGTCCAGCGTCCTGTTCTCACAGCGGCCAACAAGATACCCATGGGAAGCCTGCAAGTCGGACCTGATGTTCACAAGCATACTGCCTCCAACATGGGATGTATCTGTAGAGGATGGTCATCATGGTTCATAACCCTTGACAGCCTTAGCATCCATAAATATGTCTAATCTTTTCTACAAGCCATCACCGTCTCTTGTCAGAGCGAATTCCAACTATACATTTGTGTGAATAAGTACTTGCTTTTTTCCTGTCCCGAATCTTCCAACATACCAACTTTATTGGATGTCCACAAATTATGGGAGAGGGAGGGGGTAATCACCTTCTCCCTGCCATACATAATTTCACACACATCTATCACGTTTTCCCTTACATTTTCTCTAATCTAAAAAGCCCCAAATGCTGCAAGCTTTCTTCATAAGAGAGTTTCTCCATTCCCTTCATCAGTTTGGTTGTCCTTTTCTCAACTCTGTTTAAAGGTGAGATGACCAGGACTGTAAACACTATACTGAATATGGTAATATAGTAGATTTATAGAACAGTGTTGTGATAGCAGCAGTTCCTTTCTAATGGACCTCCACCCCCACCCCCCGCATGGATTTTGCTGTGCTCACGGCTGCTACAAACTGGGTCAACATCTTCATTGAGCTACCCACTACAAGCCCCAAGTCTCATTTCTGGTCAGTTGCTTCCAATTCAGACCCCATGAGCATAGACTCATAGAATCATAGAGTTGGAAGGGACCAACACCCCCTTGGAATCACAACATGCAGTCCCCCATCCAATCTGAACATCCTGGAGGCCTCTTGCTGGGGGGTGGGGAGAGAAAGGAAGAGTGATGGACTTGGTAGATCTTTGCTCTGAACTGGGAAAGCAGTTCAAATGGATACAGAAGAGCCACTGATGTACGTAGATGTCTTGGGTTTCTGAGCCCAGTGCCTGCAGCAGGGTCTCTCCTTCCTCTTGAAGACTCTCCAGGTCATTTATCACGGTCTCGGGAGCACCACAAAATTGAATGACGGGGCAATGGAAATTAAAAATCCTCAAGGGCCCGGTGGGTTATCATTCCAGCTGACATGGTTTATTTCCCCATCCATTTTGTAAACTGCTCAGTCATCAGGCAAGCCAAATGATGATTAATTGATGGCATTTCAGTGTCCAAAGACAGAGCTGTGTTTCTGTTTTGTTTTTTAAAATACCCTGGAAGAACATTTACGGGATGATAATTTTTAAAAAATGAATTAATAATATAATGTGGCATGCGATCCACAGATGACATGCCATAATCACAAGGACTGGCGCAAAAGGTCTAATCTCTCGCTCTCCATCTCTTTCCCCTCTGTTATTTCAGTTCAACATCTGCTTGGCAAGCCAGCAAATGAGGAATTATTTAGTCCAGCTTTGCAGATGCTGCTTTATTTATTTACTGTGCTTTGCATTTGGGGTGAGAAAAAAAAACCCCAAAACAAAAACAGGAGCAGAATATGATTCGGGGAGCTGAAAGGGCTTGCCCTCATCTAAGGGCTGAACATCTCTGGAGTCTATCCTTCTGTCCCTCCCCACCATTACCTTCAGAAAATAAGCAATGAAAGGCCAGCTATTGGGAGGGAAGTGCTAGGGCTCTCTTACCAGAATGCCCTAACTGTGATCCAGGTGGGGCTTACTCCCAGGTAACCAGGTATAGGAGTGCAGCTTCAGGCACTGAGCCTGGTGCATCACGTTGTGTTTTGTAATATGAGGAACACCCAGAGTTCACAGTGCAGACTGCCTCCGATTCATATTTCCCATCCTTGCGGAAAACTAGGTCACTTAAGCATTGCCAAAAGGAGGAAGTAAATTTGGGGGGGGGAGAGGCAGGGGAGAACAAAAGATGACATAGATTTGCATACGCTAAGGTGCAACTTTAGAAATTACTATAATTTGAAAGAGAAATACAATGTGCCTCATTAGAGAAGGGAAGACTGTTAGCAAGTGACCTGCGCTCTCGCTTGTCTGCTCAAGTCTGCTGCCCAGATGCTAACTACGGATGGGCAACTTCAAAGCTTGTCCCTTCTTGAGGTTCTTTTTAATTTAAACCAGGTTTAGACCAGACAGCCCTGGGCTATCCTTTGTGAAGCAGAAGTCACAGGCCACCCTGCAGAAAACCGAATGTACCTTCGCATGTGAAGTGCTTGTGTCACTTGGTAAAACGCCTTCTGACTTCATAACATGTTATTACGGCATGCAAAGAGATTGTGCCTCACTCTAGGGTTTGAGAAGCCTAGGAGCCAATGGGAGGGTGAGCAGCATTTATTTGCAGGCAATGAGCCCGAGAAAGAACTCTTGGCTTATTCTTCAAAGAGAATCACTGCAACCATTAGCCACTGAAAGCAGTTTGCATTTTCTGGGAGACTAGTACAAGAGGATTGGATACTCCTACTCAAGAGTAGACTCCTTGAAGTCAATAGAGTATTAACTTGCTAATTTACACCCATAAATTTCAGTAGGCCTACTCTGAGTAGGACCTAGTTGGATAAAAACTAGTGTTTAAACCAATTCTTTTCTCAGTGGTTGGAAATGCATGGTGTTTTCTAGCATCAGATGTTACAGGCTGTGGGATAAGCCCCTTTGGATCCTTTTGGGAGAGGACTCTATGGACGCAATCAAGGTCGGCCTGATATATTCTGTAGACATCACACATTACTGGAAGCTCAGCCGTGGTTTGCATGATGTGCATGTAGTGCCATTAAGATGCGTTAAAATAAGGACGAGGAAAATGATCTAATTATTTTTCGGCGGGACAATCACTTAGTAGGCTTCTGAAGGATCTTTGGGGGTCTTGCCCCAGCAGTTTCTTTATTGTGGTGTAGATCATTTATTCGTGTCAGGCTGCCTTGTTTCTGATTGCTTTTTCAATCTCTTTTTGCTTAGCTGTCTCCCAAGGTGGTTGTTTTGGCTTCTTGTACATCCCCAATTTAATTTCACATGCATTTCCTACTTTGCAAAAGCAATTGGGCTAGGTGGGGGGTGGGGGTGGGGAAAACGACGACCCCAGGTTACTTTTGTAAGCATAAATGAAGAAGGTAAGTTAATGACTCGGTTTTGCTCTTGCTAGTGCCATCGGCTAATTAATATGTCTTGGCCAATGTCTGGGGAAGGAGGAGAGAAGGGAAGAAAGGAAGGAAGGAAGGAAGGAAGGAAGGAATTCCAGAATTTAATTCACAGCAATCATCATCATCATCATCATCATCATCATCATCATTATCATCATTTATTACACTGGGCAACAATTTTTTACTTTTTGAATGTTGTCTAGATTTCTACAACTGATTTAGGGTATTTTTGCACTGCTGAATCAGGAAATGGCATCTGTTTCTCTCCATCAGGTCAGGTTTTTGTGCTATGTTGATTTGAAAAAAAATCAGATCTTGCGACAAAATCGATTACATTTTTGTGGCATTATCAGCTGATTTTTGTCAACACATATCATCCTAAATATGTTTTTAAGAGAAAAAAATGTTTTTCCAACAACATATATTGATTACCTGATAGAAATATTGATTACTGTAAACTGAATGGTGGGCATCGATAAAGGTAAGTACAAGTAAATTGCATGTTGCTTCACCATTTTTCAAACTTCAGGGCTTGAACTTCCATTTCTTGGAACTCCTGGAATGCTCACCAGCAGGGAGGTCTCTCTTCAGAGTCCAACAGTAGTCAGCCATCATGACTGCGTCCCAGCGACCCTGATACCTGGTCTCCATCTCTTTCATGTCCTGATGGAATCTCTCCCCCTGCTCGTCACTCATTGAACCCAGGTTCTCGGGAAACCGGTCCATATGTGAAAATAGGTAGTGTATCTTGACGCTCATGTTGCAGCCCAGGTTTCTGAAAGCAGTCAGCATGTTGTTGACAAGTTCTGCATAGTTTCTGGCCTTATTGTTGCCAAGAAATTTCTTCACTACCAGAACAAATGCCTTCCATGCTTCCAGTTCCACTTTGTTCATTGAGTTTCCGAACTCTGGATCTCTGATGAGCTGACGGATCTGAGGACCGTCAAAAATGCCAGCTTTCAACTTCTCCATGGTCAATCCTGGAAAAGCCTGGCACAAGTAAGTGAAGCAGTCACCATCCTTGTCCAGAGCCTTGGTGAACTGCTTGATTAAGCTGAGCTTGATGTGCAGCGGTGGGAAGAGTATTCTCTCTCTGTCCACCAGAGGGTCGTTGATGACGTTCCTTTCTTTGCAAGGCACCAATTCCTCCCGCACAGGCCAGTCCTTCTTCGTGTAATGCTGAGCACGGTCCCTACTATCCCACATGCACAGAAAACATGGGTACTTGGTGAAGCCAGACTGTTGTCCCAACAAAAAGTTTACCATCTTCAGGTCAACACAAATAAACCACTTATGCTGATCATAACCAATTTTCTCCAGCACATACTTCACTGCTTCATAGTGTTGAATGGTTTCTTTAAATGTAAAGGTTCATCATTGTTCCACTCCATGTGTATGTCTTTAAGGGGCCGGAGTAAGGGCCAGAGCAAGATAACGAGACCCAGCTTTGCAGCTGTAAAACATAGCAGGTGCTGCTGAGTTGTATTTGATTAAGGTGTGTCAGCATTTGGGTAGAGTATATAAGGAGAAGCACCTAGCTCTCCCATTACCCTGGGGGATGGGTTGGTGGTTGGGTCATGTTTGTTTGTTAATATATTTAGTGTAAATGGAGTTTTTGTTTTTCTTATTAAAACCTTTAAGTTATTTTTGAGTCCTTTCTTTTTAATGCATGATCTCCCCAGCAAGCTCTCTGCAGCGTTACCATACTGCAAAAAGCCAACATCTTTGGTTCTGGGCCCAGCTGCTGAGTGGATGACTGCATATTTTTGGACTCTGAGAAAGGTTTGAAAACTCCTTCTCCTGTTAGCGTAGTTTTTGTGGGTCTGGGAAGAGTTCCAGAATGGTTGACCGGGTTCCTGAAGCTGAGAAGGCTCTGGTCTTCCCACAGCTAACAGATGAGAACTATAGTTTATGGTCTT
Organism: Podarcis bocagei; assembly: GCF_964188305.1. Lineage (NCBI taxonomy): Eukaryota > Metazoa > Chordata > Lepidosauria > Squamata > Lacertidae > Podarcis > Podarcis bocagei. The sequence continues at coordinate 72,201,829 of NC_138132.1, read as the reverse complement.
TTCGGGTGGAGGCGCTTTTGACCTCTAGAGAAGTATGGACCTATGTAACTGATGACCCTCCTGACCCTGTAACTAATGCTTGGTCGAAAGGAGATGCAAAAGCCAGGGCGATAATTAATTTGGCAGTCAGCGACCAGCAAGTAGTCTATATAAGAAATAAGAAAACTGCCAAAGAAATGTGGGACAGTCTTGCAGCAGTGCATGTTAGAAAAGAGTCAGCGTCTGCATTGACGTTTTTCAAGCAGTTGTACCAGACGAAGTTGCAGCCTGGTGGTGATTTGGCAGCACACTTGAGACGTCTGGAGGCAATACGCGGCGAGTTAATTCGAAGGGACATGGAGATACCTGATATTCAGTATGTTTTTATCATCCTTTGTTCCCTTAACGAGGACTTTGATGGTATAGCTAGCCAGATATCTGCCGTTCCACCAGCACAATTAACTGTGGAAGGGGTAACGGCAAGATTAATGGGCGAGTTGGATAGAAGGGAGGCTTGTGCCATAAGCACTCCTGTTTCCAGAAAGAATGAGGAACACCATATGCAAACCTGTGGTGATACAACTGCATTTAAAGCTGCAAAGCGTTGTTGGTTCTGCAATAAGCAAGGACATTTTGCAAGGGACTGCAGATCCAAAAGAAAGCAAAGTTCTCCCAAGCCTGTTTCTGTTCGTCAATCACGGTCGTCAGCCCAGCAGCCGACATCGTACCGTAAGGACAGAAACGAGCCGCGAGCTTTTCACGCTCGGACTAAAGATCGTAAAAGAATTAAAGATGCCAAGTGGAAGTCTTTTGTTATCGACTCAGGAGCATCGCAGCACGTCTGCAATGATCGAAGCTTGTTTATTTCTTTCGAAGAGGAAATTGGTAATGTACATTTAGCCAATTCACAAGTCCTGCAGTCGCTTGGCAGGGGTACCGTTAAACTTGACTCTTTAAACATTACAATAGCGAACTGCATTTACTGCCCGTCAATAGACAATTTATTATCAGTAAGGTGTTTTGCTCATCAAGGGATAACTGTGCGTTTCTTAAAGTCAATGTGTGAGTTTTTCGATGGGAACAAACGTCTATTGTATGCCCGGGAATCTGATGGTTTATATAGACTGTATTTTCGCACCTACTCCCAATCGCCTATAAATTGCAGAGCAGCACAGTCAAGCCAGGGGTTGAGGAATGTAAGACCACATTCTGGATGTGTCCACATGGCGCACAGAATTCTGGGACACCTGAATTTTGCTGATGTAATTAAGACACAGAATATTGTCAATGGCCTCAACTTAAAACCATGTAAATTCTTTATGCAGTGTCTATCCTGTTGCAAGAATAAGATCAAGGTTGCACGCAAGGGTAGGTGCTCAGATAGGAAAGTAACTGAGCCATTTGAGCGTGTACATTGTGATTTAGTTGGGCCACTCCCACCCTCATTAGGAGGTTCTAAGTACTGGCTTACTCTCATAGACCAGTATAGTAGATATTGTTGGACTTATGCAATAGCTGAAAAGTCACAAGCATTTGAGAAGTATAAGGTTTTTTGCAACTGGGTAAAAACACACTTTAACAAACCAATTAAGAACCTGTTTTCTGACCGGGGTGGGGAATTTGTTTCTGAAGATTTTGAGAAATTCCTGGAAGCGCAGGGGACTACTCATGAGTTATCTTGCCCCCAAAGTCCCTGGCAAAATGGGCTTGTTGAAGTTGTGCAGCGTGACCTGCAGGCAGGGGTTAAAACTTATCTGCACGATGCTAATCTGCCCAAAGACTTTTGGGCTGAAGCGCTCCATGCCTTTTGTTATGTTAGAAATCGCAGTTATCATTCTGGTTTAGATGTCACCCCCTATGAGAAGCTGTTTAAAAAACGCCCTAATCTGAAATACCTACGCATTTGGGGTTCAGATGTAATTATGCATTATCCTCCTAAGCAGAAATTGGGTGAACCTAGTGTTCAGGGAAAATTAATGGGCTACCAGCAGGGGGCGTACAGAATTTACATACCAGCAACTGGCAAATTTCATATTACCAGAAGCATGATACAAACTGTAAATTGGAATGGGGTTGCTGTTTTCCAAGATACTAACGGTATAAATGATACTGAGGAAGAAGAGGAAGAAGCAGGAGTAGCAGCAGCAGGAAATGGTGCTTCTGAATTAATAGAAAAAGACAAAAAGCCTGTTGAATCTGATAATTTGTTTGAGGATTTAAAGTCACAGGCACCCGAGGGGAGGTTAGATTCTCTTGAGTTTTCTGACCATGAGCTTAGCCTACAGGCACCTCTTCAGTCTGACAATGATGATTTACAACCTGAAACTAGTAGTTCACTTAGTCCCATTAAGTCTGAGAAGTCTGACTCTCCTTCCGGACTAAGACGTTCAGATAGAAAGAGGCAGAAGTCACAACGTTTCGCAGATGAACACTTTAATACTGTGTATGCCAACAAGGCAGTTTTTGAGCCAAAAAGCTACAATGATGTTCAGAAGTTACCTAAGCACCAAGCTGTAAATTGGTATAAAGCTATGAACTCTGAGATAGCTTCTTTAAAAGAGCATAACACTTGGTCTCTTGTACCACAAACCCCAGATATGAGACTTATTGATTCAAAATGGGTTTATAGAGTTAAAATGAATGACAAAAATGAAGTTGTAAGGTACAAGGCAAGACTAGTTGCTAGGGGTTTTCAACAAATTCCAGGAGAAGATTATGATTTGTGCTATTCACCAAGTGTAAAATATGAAACAGTTAAGCTTTTGTTAAAAGATGCATCAATTTGTGGAAAAGCCCACTATGCATTGTTTCTCTGTTCTTAAGAGAGTGGTAATGTACCTTAAACATACCAAACATTATAGGTTGCAGTTTACGTTACACATGAAAAACATGTACAAAGTATGCTTTATGTTTTTGTTCCACAATGATGAACCGCAGGGGAAATGTTGAATGGTTTCTTTAAATGTAAAGGTTCATCATTGTTCCACTCCATGTGTATGTCTTTAAGGGGCCGGAGTAAGGGCCAGAGCAAAACTAACGAGACCCAGCTTTACAGCTGTAAAACATAGCAGGTGCTGCTGAGTTGTATTTGATTAAGGCGTGTCAGCATTTGGGTAGAGTATATAAGGAGAAGCACCTAGCTCTCCCATTACCCTGGGGAATGGGTTGGTGGTTGGGTCATGTTTGTTTGTTAATATATTTAGTGTTAATGGAGTTTTTGTTTTTCTTATTAAAACCTTTAAGTTATTTTTGAGTCCTTTCTTTTTAATGCATGATCTCCCCAGCAAGCTCTCTGCAGCGTTACCATACTGCAAAAAGCCAACACATAGTTCTCCTTCAGTGTAGTCAAGTGAGCCAGGGGTATAGAGGCAAACTGGTTGCTGCTGTGTAGCAGAACACATTTCAATGATCGCTTGCTGCTGTCAATGAACAGTCTCCAATCTTTGGGTTCGTACTGTGGCACTCCAAGCTTGAGCAGAAGCTGCGCAATATCTGCACAGTACACCAAGTCCTTCTCTTCTGAGAAAAAACAGAGGTACTCTTGATGCCTGTTGCGGAAGAAGCTGATGCGAGCACTGTCAGAGAGGAGGTTTTTTTCCTTCAATCTGGATGCCAACAGTTCAGCAGAGTCCTTTGACAAGCTGAGGTCGCAAACTAGATCATTCAACTCCTTTTGGGAAAATGGATGTGGAGCATCATCTTCAAGAACCACTTCTTCTTCTTCTTCATGTCCTTCAACACTGGAGGCATCTTCATCACTAATGTCAGGAAGTTCTCCGAAGATAGGCACTGGAATTTCATCACAATGAGCTACAGGACAACATGCTGATTGAAGATCAGGATACTTGAGGCTGCTCCGGTTCTTTCTGTTGATCCCAGTCACACCAACAGCGCAGAAGTAGCAGTCAGTGACATGGTTTGTTGGCTCCCTCCAAACCATGGGAATTCCAAAGTTCAGACTCCTCTTGCCATTGGTCCACCCACGTAGAGTCTCGGTGCACGGCTTGCACACCATGTGTGGCACCCAAGCTTTATCCTGGTCACCAAGTTTAATACCAAAATAAGCATGGTAAGCAACTTTATGCTTTGCCGCACCAATTTATGGAAGATTTCGAGGTTTTATGACTTCAAACTGATCCCTTTTCGACATAATCACCCAGAACTATTGGACCTGAATACTTCTTGCCATTAACATAATCACTTCCAATCAAAACAATTATTCGACATAGCATTTTACCCCCACCAACTTCTTCTAAAATGCTCCACACAAGCGTACATGTGAACAAAAACGTGAAAAAACGACATGTGGCCATAGCTCAAAAACTTGACCTGATTGAGCAAAACCAATGTGATTTTTGAATTCAGCGCATCAGATTCGTCCCAAATCAACTGAAAAAACGCAGACAACAAATTTGTTGTTGACCAGTGTTATTTATACCCCGTCCATCTGGCTGGGTTTCCCAGCCACTCTGGGCAGCTCCCAACAGAATATTAAAAATAACGATAAAATATCAAACTTGAAAAACTTCCCTTCAGATATCTTCTAAAAGCCAGATAGTTGTTTATTTCCTTGACATCTGATGGGAGGGCATTCCACAGGGCGGGCACTACCAAGAAGGCCCTCTGCCTGGTTCCCAGTAACCTCACTTCTCACTGCTAGGGAACCGTCAGAAGGCCCTCGGAGCTGGACCTCAGTGTCCGGGCTGAACGACGGGGGTGGAGGCACTGCTTCAGGTAGTTCTGTAGTTATCTGTATTGGAATGGACGCTGGATGAAAAAATGAAGAAATGGTAAACTCAAACTTTCTGGGTGTCCTGAGGTAACAGCACACGTTGCGTAGCAAAGCCACCCTCATATCAATGGCATCACTTGTTGTTTGCCTGGATGGGGCAGCACCACTGAGCATGTTATGTACTGAAGTTCTCACCGTAGGCCAGCAGGGGGATACCATAGTTAGTTCAGGTCCACATATGCAAATAAGGGATTGAAAGTGACGTTCAGTGATTGGATAGTTACAGAAAGTTGTTACAGTTACGTTGTACTGGAGCTCTATATAAGCAGGCTGGCTGAACCCTTCAGTTCAGTTCTGTTCTGGCCTGTGAATAAACAAGAGCTGTTTGAAGAATCGCTGTGTCGTCTGATATGTTCACCCACAACTTAACAGAGCACCTTTGCACCAACAAGAGTGCTGGATCCGTGTTCTTGTTCTGCCCCTCCTCCAGTCTTTCCACAATTGTTATTTGTGGTTTATGTTGCAGAGCCTGGCATAGCAGGCAAGGTGCATTGGGCCAGTGGCAAATCCCTACCCTCAAGAGAACGCTGCAGAAAAGGCTCACCAAAGGCACACTAGGCAACCGAGCAAAGGCACTGTAAGTGTACGGCTGCACAAAAGTCCCAAAGGGATCTGGGGAATGAGCATTCCTCCCAGTGACGGGTTGCTGTGGAGATTGCGTTAATGATGCCACGGGGGGAGGACTGTGGTTGATAGGACAAAAGTAAGCAGCCATAATGGTAGCTCTGCTTTCCACACGATCATTTAAGCCCCGATGTTCTCCTGCAGGTTCTACGGAATGATCTGCACTGAATATCTAGTCCTAACAGCTTGCCTGGCCACAGGTGCACTTGCAAAGAAGAGACCCGTATGAGCATATCTGTGCTGTAGCTTTAAACAGGTTTAGAAGTCATTTCCTCTTCCTAGGGAATTAGAACCCTGGAGAAGGCGGGCATTTTTAGAATCCTCGCCAAACCAGGATTCTTCAGAGGAACCCAAAGCAGTCTCATTGGTATAAAGGCAGAATTGTTTATGGTGTAGGTATACCCATGGTTGCGGTCTGTGCAGGTTGTATCTAATGGGTCTGCTCTGAGCAGTGTGGGATTTCACAGTTACACCATACAAATACAGAAATTGGAACTGGCTGTAGAATTTAGCATCCTGAGAAAAAGGATGAGAGTGGCCCATTGCATTGATTTGCATTTTCACCTGTCTGTTCTACTCTACTCAACTGGGTGGGTCCTATTTAAGAAGCAAGCTGAGCATATATGTGCTATCACACACACACACACATTTCTAAAGGATGATTAGATTTTCATTTTATTTAAAAATGTTCATACTAACATTATCGGTAACACAGAGAAAATGTGTTGCAGTGTCACTACTCTTAAGACACATCACACTATACATTTAAAGCAATGACTTACCACTTTAAATGGTCATGGTTTCTTCCAAAGAATTCTGGGAACTGTAGTTTGCTTAGGGTTCTGAGAGTTGTTAGGAGACCCACATTCCCCAGAGCTAAAATTCCCAGAGTTCCTTGGGAAGATGGATTGGTAGTTAAATCGTTTTGAGAACTGTAGCTCTGTGAAAGTAACGGGGGTCTCCAAATTAGTAGTACTAGTATACCTAAATGGCTTGGGACCCAAGTAGCTAACAGAGTACCTTCCCCACTTTCAACCATCTCAGACCCAATGATTGGCAGGTGAGGCCTTGTTGGTGGTGCCCCCACTGGGGCTGCACAGTTGGCGTTGACCCACGACAGGGCCTTCTCAGTCGTGGCTCCTCATATGTGGAATGCCCTCTTTGGTAAGGTGTGCCTGTCCCCCTAATTTCAGGAGGAATTAAAAAACACCATTCCTGTTTAACCCAGGCATTTGATGGCTAAAAGATGCTGTCCCTGGCAACCCTGAAATCATTAGCTGTTATAATTTAATGATATTGATGTGTTTGCTGCCATGGGGTCTTTTTTAATCTAGTTTTTGGTTTCCTACTGGAAACTGGGGTCCCCCAGTCCTTTGGGCATCAGATTTGGCAGCCCAAAACTCGTGCCACATAGGCCCAAATTTCTTTTGCTACTGGATAGGCCTGAATCAAAAGTTTGGCTATTTCTTTTTTGCATTATTCTGGTTTGCCACACAATTCTTTGGCCCTTCAGTCTTATGCAAGCTCACCTCACCTCTGGTAACCATGGTTTCCCCCCCTTGAAGATTATATACTTGATGATAAAATTTCCATTGGATGCCCCACAATCTGTGTGCAATTCTATTATCTTTTAAATATTCTATTGGGTGACTCAGTTCTTTTATACACCTAGACAATCTTTTCCTTATTTGCATTCTGCCCCCCCCCCCCGTTTAAAACAATTAACTTCTACAATTTCTCTACAGAAATTTATGTTAATATTCCTTAATGATCTCCAACCATTCTGCATGAATTTGCCACTTCTTTAAATATCCATACACGTCTCTGAAATTGCCAGGTCCTGCTTGTGTGAACGTACTGCTGTCACCAGTGGAAAAGCTGAAATGATCCGCACAAAAAATGTTAAAACCACTTATTCTGCTTTTTTTGTAACAGGTTCTGATGGTGGATATACCACAGCCATGTTCACTGCTCCTGGCATGTGAGCTGTATTAACGTAAACTGCTTTTTGATACTCAGTAAGGGTTGTATCCAACCAAAGTCATACTCGGAGCAAAACCTTTAATATCAATGGGACTGGTTGACTTAAGTTCATTGATTTCAATGGGTCTACCTAGATTATGACTTGAATAAAACCCTTCATTTCCATTTCTGAAAACATTATCTCCCCTCCACCACCCGCATCACAAATGTCAGGTTCTCCACTTTTTGTTTTTTAACTAGAAAAATATTGGATTGTATTAAGTGGTAGTCACATGTAGAGCAGACCCATTGAAATTAATGGGTATGAATGGGTATGACACTTGGGTGTCTTCACTACTTCTTTATACATACTTTTTCACATAGCTTGCGAAAGAAGCTGGAAAACCCTTTTCATACTTGAATTTCCCAGAGGAAAGGATGGTCTGTCCAGCATGCAGTGCTTTTGTTTGATCTAATTACAAGCCTTTCCTTGCATGTAGCAATCATTACCTTGACAGCACCGGTGTGTAACCTTGAGTACCCCCTGAAAAAAGCACTTTGGCCATTTGCCCCCACCTTTTGTGGGGTGGGGTAGTAGGAATGAACTGAACATGGTGTCGTAGATGGTGAGATGGGAGAGAAATTTGGTATTTGGGTTTAACAATAAATTCCACTTCCTCAGGAGCTCCGGGAATTGTGAACGGGGGCGGGGGGGGGGCTCCTCCTAACCATTCTGAGCTCCCTTAACCAACTCCACTTCCCAGACTTTTTTTGGCGAAGCCACAATTATTTAAAGCTGTACAGCACTGCTTTAAATGTATAGCACAAGCTTACAAAGCTTACAAAGTTTGCAATGGATTGCTCCTGGTTCTCACACAGAGGCAGTGACGACTATGAAAGGCAACAGCTGTAGTGTAGCAACTGAGACCATATTTCCAATTTGCCAGGACCAGACCTTGCCTTTAGACACAACCTAAGAGATGATACATTTAGCGTATTTGCATTCAATCCGTATTCCATCCCCACCTGCCACTTTAAAACAAAAACCTCCTGAATATATCTAACATGTTTGTTCGTGCGCGGGTGGCGCTGTGGTCTAAACCACTGAGCCTCTTGGGCTTGCTGATCAGAAGGTTGGCGGTTCAAATCCCCGTGATGGGGTGAGCTCCTGTTTCTCTGTCCTAGCTCCTGCCAACCTAGCAGTTTGAAAGCACGCCAGTGTGAGTAGATAAATAGGTACTGCTGCGGAAGGCAAATGGCATTTCCATATGCTCTGGTTTCCATCACAGTGTTCCGTTGTGCCAGAAGCGGTTTAGTCATGCTGGCCACATGACCTGGAAAGTTGTCTGTGGACAAACGCCTTCTCCCTCAGCCTGAAAGTGAGATGAGCACCGCAACCCCCATAGTCACTTTTGACTGCACTTAACTGTCCAGGGGTCCTTTACCTTTTACCTTTTTGTGCACTAGAATTTTTAACCACAGGACTGGGAATTGTTTTGCCTGCTTGTTTTTTATTATTATTTCAAAATTGTATTAAACTAGCTTTGTTATGTTATTGCAGGGCACTTTGTGAAGGGTTTGTTGTTGTTGTTGTTGTTGTCTTGAAAGACAAGATTTAAATACCTAAATAAATAATACAAAGTCTTTTCCTGCCTTCCCCCGCTTTTCATCTCCCTCTGCTTCTGTTGTCCCTCCTCCCCTCCCATCTATTTTTGACTGCCAGCCCCTTTGGGCAACAATCTGTCATACCTCTTCTTCGTAAAGCTTCTCTTTGTAAAGCTTTCATACACAGATGATGCTATGTACATAATCTTAATAAATATGTAATAGACAGGGAACAGTGCTAAGTACACTCTTCATATTTGGAGCCTGCCCTCCCCTCAAACTTTAGCACAGAGAAGCCCTAAGGCTGAGCTTGGAAGCCATCCACCAACTTGGAAGTCCTTAAAGGGGGGTCAGAGAAGTTCATGGAGGATAGAGCTACAAATGGCTGTTAGCCACTATGACTATGCCCAGTCTCCACTGTCAGAGGCAGTAATGCTTTTGGATACCACCCACTGGAAACCGCAGGAGGGAAGGAGTGCTGTTGTGTTTGAATCCTGCTTGTGGGTTTTCCACAGGTCTCTGGCTGGTCACATGCTGGACTAAATGGGCTTTGGGCTTGATCCAGTAGGCCCTTCTTCATGTTCTTACTGCAATTCAGGACCTAGAAAGCAAATAACATACTGGGGATTATCCAATGTTAGTCCTACTTTGGATAGAACTGTTGAAATCATTGGCTAACAGGTCCAATAATTTCAGTTGAGTCTATTCTGAGACAGGGATGGCTGCAAATGTACCCATTTTGCACCTTTTGCAAACCAATCATACTTCTTTTGCAGACTGTGGAAATGTGTAGAATTTAAGATAGGGAAAATGAGAAAACTAGGTAACCCAACCAGTTTGTTTGTCCATCCCTGCCCTGAGTAGGACTGCCATTAAATGCAGCCCTCTGAATCCACACAAACCTGGAAAAAAATAAGACTTCCACCTGTGCCTTTGGGAAAGCATCTCTGAAGGGAGCCAGCAGATGCTTTTGCCAGTGCCAACAACCATTTTTAACATTTTCTGGCCCCTTTCCCATTCTTCTTCCAGTTACTACATCCTGGCAAGCTCGCCTATGGGAAAAAAACCCCCGAGCCGGCTTGCCAGATAGATATTTCCACCCCACTCTTCAAAAACCATGTTATTGAGTCAATAGTCTGAAGAGAACAGCTTGCATTTGTCTACTGATGGCTTGCTTTTGAAAAGCTGAGGCAGGAGGGCAGGATTTATGGACTGAGAACTCTGCCCCCTCCCCATGATAAGACTTTTTGCAAGGGGGGAGGCAGACTTTTTTTCTGCCATGGCTTGCATTCCCTTAGGGTAATGTGGGGTGTGAGATTCTCTGTTTTCCCCTCCTGTGACTTGCATAACATCAGACCAAAGGCTACTTGCAGCCCTTGAGTGGCTCATTGCCCACCCTGGGGCAAGTGTAGTTGAGATTGTATCCTTGGCAGGTGCAGAAGAAAAGGGACAAATTAGAGAGTCTGGGTGGCATCCAACAAAGTTACATGTGGAATAGACCCATTGACACTAATGGGCCTAAGTTAGCCCTGCCCATTTATTTAAATGGGTGTTCTCTGGGTAGGATTAATGTTGTATACCTGGAAGCATGGAAGGGTTGCCCTGTGACCTTTTAAATCTGTTATTATTTAGCTATTTCTTAGATTCTTCATACTGGGATCCAGGTAGCACTGTGGGTTAAACTACAGAGCCTAGGACTTGCTGATCAGAAGGTCGGCGGTTCAAATCCTGCAACGGGGTGAGCTCCCGTTGCTCTGTCCCAGCTCCTGTCAACCTAGTAGTTTGAAAGCATGTCAAGTGCAAGTAGATAAATAGGTACCGCTCTGGCGGGAAGGTAAACAGTGTTTCTGTGCGCTGCTCTGGTTTGCCAGAAGTGTCTTAGTCATGCTGGCTACATGACCCGGAAGCTGTACGCTGGCTCCCTCGGCCTATAGAGCAAGATGAGCGCCGCAACCCCAAAGTTGGTCACGACTGGACCTAATGGGCAGGGGTCCCTTCACCTTTACCTTTATATTCTTCATGATGTCACAATGAAATGCCATCTTAAAATCAGTGTAAAAGAAATTACATAGAGTGCCACCTGAAATATATTGACCTCTGACATCAGAGGCCAAGAATAAAGGGGTGCATCTTCAGCCTCCCATTGAAGCTATGCAATGACAGTGCTAGGTGCACCTTTGTGTGTGTGTGTGATAAATTATACAGTAAGTTTTGTCCAGACTGAGGGTCACAGTAGAGCTAGGAGATATAGCAGCCAGTGCCGCAGGATTGGCTGTCTCAGGTCACCTGGTTCCCTGGAGAATTGAGAGGAGGATTCTGTTCTTGAGTGTTTTGCTGTCCAGCTGTGAACTGTCTGCAGGCCCCTCTCCAACCAGCAGCCCCCTTGATGCTTGGAGTAGCGACCTAATGTTTGACCCCTCTGGTGCTTGTCCCAACCACTGACCTTGCAGGGCACAATTCCTCCCATTTTACAGGTCAGAAAGCTGAGGCTGAGAGAAGCCACCCAGCAAATTCATGACTGAAGATCACATCTCCTCATTCCAAATCCAGTATTCCCTTTCTTCCCCCACCACAGTAGCTGTTGGGGAGAAAATATACATAGGTGTGAAAGAACACAGCAGAGTTGTTTTCGAGCTGACGCGCCATGTGTGGCGAAGCAAAAATTGGTAACAAATGTTTCTAGCCGAGGGAATGTGTCCCTTGGGGTGGGGGAAAGGGGGGGCATACATCACTTGGCTAGGCACCGGTTGTCACTTCTTTTGACACCCCTCCCTGCTCTGCTGCAAATAAATCACCCTGCGATCTTTCGGGGAGAGCAGGCACTGAAGAGTTAATAACAAATTATCCCAGGTGGCTGATCACAAAAGAAGCTGGCAAAATTCATTGAAGCTTCTGTGCTGGTTGCGTGTGTTCGTTCTCTCCCTCTCTCCCTCATTCTTTCTCTCTCTCTGCTTACCTACCTGTCATACTGTACGTGGACAAGCATGAACCCAGGGAGGGGAGGCAGTGTCTTAAGAGAACTTTCTGCTTTTGCATTGAGGTGCATGTCTTTGCACGCTTGGCAGTCGCCCGTATTTCCCCCCAAAATGCTCTCAGAGGCTCAATGATGCGTCTTGCTTCGGGGCTCTGTTACTTCCTCTCTTCCGCCTCCTTGACTCCCTTGCTGGAATATGGATGATCTGAACACCATTAGATGCCTCAGCCCAGATCAAGGTAAGGGAGGAATGTTTGTTTATCTCCCACCCCACTTTTTTTAATCACATTTTCCCGGGGTTTGTGTTGAGATCCAGTTGCACCTTGCAGGGAAACCTTAGCCCCAGCCAGCATTCCAAGGAGACAGGTATCTATTATTTAAGGTAGCTCAGACACCTTATTGGAACAGAGGCAGCTGTTTCCCAGCTGGGAAACTTGGCTTTCTACCTGACATTTCTAACTCAATTGCTTCCCCAAACAAGTGCACTCTCCCCGGAAAAGCAGAAGCAGCCTCTTGCCCTCTGATGAGCAGCAGCAAGGCAGAGGCAAAGTTGCACCAGCAACCTGGTGCTTTATCTTTCTTTCTTGCAGCTCTTTGACAAGAAGAAATTTTTTGGGGGGGATAGGAAACAAGAACAAAACACAGACCTTTCCTAACCCGGCAGCTGAAGGGAAGACAGCAAAGAAGTAAATAATATTCCCTCCCAGCCCTTGAGCCACAAGTCTGTTTTTTGCAAAGAATATGCGTGTGATTTGGTTTCCCTTACCCCCCCTCCTCCCCAAAATAGATACAGCTTCTTTCTGAAGGTTTTTGCTTTTGACAACAGAGATGCCCCCAAACCTTCCAGGGCACAATGTCAGACCAGAAATGCGTTTAAGCTGTGTTTAACACCCACCCACCCACTTTGGATAGTTTGCATTTGCCTTAATTGATTTTGCCAACAGCAGGAACTTACGGGAGAGGAAAGGTGTTGCCTTCTTGGTAGACACCTTGGGAAGTGTGTGTAATTTAAAATGAACTTGTATGGCTTAAGGCACTGGTGTGTGTGTGTGTGTGTGTGTGTGTGTGTGTGTGTGTGTGTGTGTGTTGTATAGAAGTGGAAACTCTTGCTGTTTCACCCTTGGCCCAAATCCCGCAGCAGTGACCCTTTGCTGCTGCAACATTAAGAACAGCAGTCAAATGGCTTTAAATAATTCATGGCACTGTATTTTCATGCCTCTTAGCCATGTGGTGTTATGATACTTTTTTACAGGAAGTAAAAGAGGTGTGACTTGGAGCTGACTCCTGTGGGGAGGGAGCAGGCGGGGCGGTGGTGGGGAGTGTGGCAGCGATCTGTCTTCACATTTTTAGCACCTTCCTGATAGTTCTCCACCTCCCATGCCCAATGTGTGCATGCTGTGTCTAACACAGCTATCTATACATCTATCTGTGAAGTGAGAGCTGGCTTTGTTAATCGGTGGGGTAGCAAACCGAAACCCAGAATTTGCCAAAGAGTGTTTTTGTGCATTTCTTCCTCCTCCACCACTCATCATATAAAGAGAAGTGGAGACCCAGAGGTAAACACAAGCTGGGGCTATTGGCTGAAAAAGCTTTGGAAACCAGCCCTTCCTGGCCATTGGCTTTGTTGATGCAGCGTTAGGGAATGTTTATGAACATTTCAACTGCTCAGAAGTTGTCGTTCTGTTAAAAAAGCTCCATATACCAGGGCGCAGCGTAAATGGGCAACTGTATGAGACAGTGTAGAAGGATAAACACAAACTGCATTGCACCCAAAAATACACATGCACAAATTGATGTGGTTCTCTTCCATTCTGCACCATGTCTTGGTAAATGGTTAGCAACCACCACAGTGGGAAATTCTGAATGACCTTCCTTAAGATAGCTGAACAAAGGGGTAAACCAACAACTCCTTTAAAGAAAAGCTTCAAAGAAAAGCAGAGTTCATTTATCTGGAGCATTGTGTGATGAGTTTTTCACTCTGGCCCAGGAAAGGCTTCTGTAGGGCTCCCATCTAATCCAAAGAGTAGGGTTTTGGGAAGCAAGAGAAATTAACAGAAATAGCAAGGTGGTTCGCAAAGCAATATAAGATGGAGCAAAAACAGTATTAAGACATCAGCATCATTTATAATAACCAGGAACATCAGGAGCTGGTATTAATGTAAACACCCAGATGCATATCTTTAACTACTGGCAGGAGCAGCCCCAGAGCTGGTACTAAGCTGATCTCCAAGGGGAGATCATTCTGCACCACCACAAATTAAGCCCTTGTCTGCACCTTTGGGCGATAGACATCTGCATACTGTTGTACATTCAACAGGGATTGCTCTGTAGATCACTGCAACACTGTAATGGAGAAAGCAGTTTCAGGTCTGGTAAGCCAAGTCTAAAACTGTAAACTTGGCTTAGTAAACTGGGATCTAGGACACCTCTTTCAGTCTAGTTGTGTTATGGGCACAGCAGGAAGCCCCACTTGGCACCTAGCTGCCCCATTCTGCACAAGCTGCAGCATTCAAACCAATCTGAATGGCAGCCCTACAATAAAGCAGATGACAGCAATCCATTCTTAAAGTCACCAGTGTGTGGATCACAGTAGCCAAGCTGTCTAGGAATGGTCATAGCCAACATCCCATCTGACGATCTGTCTGTTCCTTAAAAGGGACTGCAACTAGTAAATTCTCCTATTCCCAGACCTGTGAGTTGCTTGCCCATAAAACCTCTGTCTTATCAGGATTCCTTTTCAGTTTATTGGTACTCATCCAGCTCGACACTGCACTCAAACACCAGTCTAGTCATGCACAGTTATTCCTGACTCAGATGTAACAAAGAAATAGAGACAAGAGTCATCTGCATACGGATAACACTTTGCTCCAAATCTCCAAATGACTACTCCCAACAGCTTCACATAGATGCTAAATAGTCCTGTTCCTTTCTTTTTCCTGATGAAGGTCACCCATCAGGATGACCAAGGCCAGTTATTTCCCAAAACAGCATCTGAACAGAGGCTGGAATGGATCTAGATAATCAGGATCTCACAAGAGTCCCAAAGCTGAGTTGCCACCACCTTCAGGTTTACCTTACCCCCAAAGAAGGTACATGTGGGCCCACCTGGCTAACCTGAAAAGGCCATGATGGAAAAGATCAAGAGAGCATGTGGTTGGTCGAACCAGTGTGAGTGTCTTGTCCACATTTGCATTCTTCAGCAATTGAAACCAGACATGATGGCATACTTGCATCCCTTGCTTGGATCTGTCTTAACAATGACATTCAGGTTGCTATGGAGGTGAGCGATTTTACACTCAAAAGTGCCTAGAAAAATTGTGGCAGTGGGCTTTCAAGGGTTCTAATGTACTGTCCACTGGGCCAGTCATTAACAAACCCCTTACCACTTGAAAAAAGGTTTGCTCAGAACACCACAGGGCTGTCCAAGCTCTGCAGGAGGAGAGGGCAAGCATGAGTGATGGTGTCAACCAGCTCTAGTTACTCCACTGCAACTGGAAGATTCAGAAATCCATCATATTCCATAATTCTCTGGGGATGGACCATATGGATAGGTAGGGATGTTGGGAACAGGAAGGGGATATGTAATGACAATGTGAAATAATGGAAAAGCCTCTTCCTTGGACCTTTCATACTGCAATATCTGCCTTTTGACTGAGCAGTAACCCCAACATCAAATACCTGTGTATGGGGAGAGAGAGAGAAAGACAGAAAAAAAAGCAAGTTCAGAAGTCAAAAATGAAATGTTCCAACTTTCCATGGATTGCACCTGTGGGAGGTGCTCTGAGCCCCAGAAATGGTCATGATAATGTTGGGACTTTTGTTTTGCTTCTTTTGAGCTGTACGTTCTTATATCTTCTCTCCTCAAGCTCCTGCAAAATACTATCAAATTGCAAAGAGTTGCATAACTTTGATGTGATTTCTGTAGGATTCAGCTTTTCATGGTAGAAACATGCTTTGGATGCGGTAGGTCCCAGGTTAAATCTTTGGAATATTTGGTTTAAAGGTAGCGAATAATAACCAAGACCCTTCTCTGCCTGAGAGAGCCACCTGAACTACCGCCAGTTTATGGCAGAACAAATAATTTGACATGACATGGGACAGCCTCCCCGTGTTCCTTATGTCGCCACATTGAATTGCTGCTAAAGCCGCAAGAGCTGCATATACATCAGATGCTCTTGTGCGTGTTTGTTTGTTTTTCATTCAGAGGGAAGGATGGCTCCGTGGAAGAGCACCTGATTTGCACGGAGAAGCCCTCAGGTTCATTCCCTAGCACCTCCTGTGGTTGTACCCAACTAAGGCCTTTTAATCCCGCTGAAATTAATGGACCCAAGTTAGTCAGGTTCATTCATTTCGTTGAGTCTGCTCCGTGGGATACAACCTTTGCTTTAAGGAAGGACCCGAGTCCCTGAAAAGCTCCTGCTGGTCAGAATAGTCAATACTGAATTAGATGGGCAGTTAGTGTGACACAGTATAAGGCAGACTCCTTTGTCCCTGGTCTCTGAGAGTGTGGTGCGGGGCAATCCTGATCCCTGGAACCTTTCATTTTAGGACTCACACACTCTGCACGATGCTTTCTTCTCCCAGATTATTCATGCATGGAGTAATGAGGGCAGGAGATATTTATCAAATGTGAGCGGAGCGTGTCATCCACAGCATCTGAGCTGTTCCCATTAGTTAACCATTCTGCTGCATTCCCTGTCATTCATCTTGCCGCATTTAGTCCTGGCTGTCAGTTCTGCTGGTGTCAGGCAGGAAACCTACCTGTTTTGTGGGGCCAGTTGTCCTCCCTGATCAATCCATCTTGACTTGAGAAGTAGCAAAGTGGCTGCTTCGAAAATGTGGTTCTGCCGTAATTGGGGTTCTTGTGTGTTGCTTATTAACTGCTCAGTCCTCCAAGTGCAGCGTTTGCCTTGGGAAGGTGCATCAATTCCAAGCGACATTCAAGGGGTGTCATGCTAGATCTGCACATCCTAAGTGTGTGTATGCACATTTGAGAAATTTAACAGTGTGTAGGAATGGGCACATCAATGGCAAATGGTGCTGGTTTCCTTGAAATTCTATTGTAGCCTTTGGATTACAACTCCTATCAACCTTAGCCAGTGTGGCCAGTGATCAGAGATGGTGGTAGCTGTAGTCTAAGGCATCATGCTTGGGAAGGCTGGTCCCCTGGATTCCAAAATGTGCTTAAATATTTGTCCCCGAAATTACATGGGATGGTGGAGTTGTGCCTAGGGACGCGAGTGGCACTGTGGTCCAAACCACTGAGCCTCTCGGGCTTCCTGATCCAAAGGTTGGCAGTTCGAATCCCCACGACAGGGTGAGCTCCCGTTGCTCTGTCCCAGCTCTTGCCAACCTAGCAGTTCGAAAGCATGCAAATGCAAGTAGATAAATAGGTACCACTGCGGCAGGAAGGTAAATGGCGTTTCCGTGCGCTCTGGCACTTGTCACGGTCCTCTGTGCACCAGAAGCGGTTTAGTCCTGCTGGCCACTGCTAGGATTCATTCCCAGTGTTGCAGTCATGGGATTGGTTTTGTCACATGACCATGTATGTTTTCATTCCACATTGTGGGAAGTGATGGAGACAGGATGTTTATATTACTGTGTTTCCGTGATGTAGGATTATTGTCCTTCGTTCTTTCTCTTTGCTGTCTGATGCTGAAGAGGAAGGAGCTGAGTTACGATGCTCCAAGTGTGTATATGTAAATAAATGTAGTATAGCCAAAAGCTGCTCTACTGAGTCTGTGCGCTTACTGCCTATATTCTGCTGATCCTGAAGTGTGCTAGAAAGCTTTTAAACTCCCGAATGACCAACCAGGAGGGAGAGAACATGCCATGTGTCTCTGCTGGACTCTTACTCGTGTGTAGGACCTCCTGACAGCCACATGACCTGGAAAGATGTCTGTGGACAAACGTCGGCTTCCTTGGCCTGAAAGCGAGATGAGCGCCGCAACCCCATAGTCGCCTTTGTTTGGACTTAACCGTCCAGGGGTCCTTTACCTTTTTACCTTTACACACTCCAGTATATTTTGTTAGGATTTCCCTGCAACTCTCCCAACAGGTAGTGCTTGGTTCCATCAGTTAGAAAAAAAATCCATCATTGGGATAGAAACTCAGACAGGTCAGGAAGCTGTTTTACTGTATACAAAGTCAGACCATTCACCCACCAGATCAGTATTGCTTACACTGACTCGCAGCAGCCAGGGTTCCAGAAATGAGTCTCTTGACCAGGCTGGGGATTGAAGCTGGGGCTTCTGCATGCTAAACATGTGCTCTGTTTAACACTGAGCCCTTCCCTTAAGACATAGGAGCATATGAAGCTGCCTTATACTGAGTTAGACCTTTGGTCCATCTAGCTAAGTCTTGTCCACCATGACTTGTAGCAGCTCTCTGGGGTTTAAAGGGGGGGGGAGCATTCCCAGATTAACCTGAAGATGCCAGGGATTGATCCTGGCACCTTCTGCATGCAAAACATTTGCTTCCCCAATGCATACCCTCTTGTGCCTTTAAAGAAAGGCAGGATACAAATGGGGCAGAAGATAAATCCTTGTTTTCCAGTATTCCCATTCCCAATGTCCACCAACCCATTTCTTCCATTAAATCCTCCCACAGACTTCGCAGTCTCCAAACTGCACTTTCCCATCACCGATGCGTTCCCTGACATTCCCTGGCAAACTATTTGCTTTGGCTGATGCATTATTAAATTAGCAGAGTTGGCTTCATCAGGGCAGTAACTGCATAGATAACATGTTCCAAGCTGGAGAGTTGGGAGTGAACAGGGGAGCTGATGCTTTTGGATATGGAACTAGACCCCTTCAGGACTGCAAATTTCACAGAATTAGGAAATCGCCTCTCGCAAATTGCAGGCTTTGGACTTCATTCGCACAGGAAGGCATCCAGATGTTGGGAAGCAGGCCATTTTCAGTTGCATTCCCACCTGATTTTGCAAGGATTTTAAGTTTTGAAATGAGTTTTTATGAGCCCCGATGTAGGCTTCCCAGCCAGCTAATACTGGCGGTCTGACAGTAAAAAACAGCATTCCTTCTGATAACGGCCAGTGTTGGAAACTCCCTGGTTCTTGGTTTTCCTTTTTCCTTTCCTTTTGCTAAATCCATCTCAGCTCTGCCACATTCTGCCTCAGCTCTTCCCCACTGAACCCAGCCACTAATAATAGGTAACTAAGCCCTGATCTGTAAAACATTTATTCCCAAGAAGGCCTACAGCAGCCAACAACATTGCTCTGTCAGAGGCCACAGTTTGTATGTATAGATATTGTTATAGCAAACCCTCCAACCAGTGCTAGAAACTGAGATATGAAAGCTAGGAGCTAAATGGCACCTTAAACATAAGTTATGGGTGCAACAAGGGAATGTCTAGGCGTGCTTTTTTATAACGAGAATACAAAGCTGAAAATGGATGAACTGAAGCTAAAATGTTCTGTTCATTTTTCACATGGTCTAGTCCTTCCCCTGCCAACCCCAGTCTAAAACTAAATAAACCAATATAAAACTAAAACAAAATAAATGCTAAAAACATCAACATACCACAGGTGGCGCTGTGGGTTAAACCACAGAGCCTAGGGCTTGCTGATCAGAAGGTTGGCGGTTCGAATCCCCACGACAGGGTGAGCTCCCATTGCTCGGTCTCAGCTCCTGCCAACCTAGCAGTTTAAAAGCATGTCAAAGTGCAAGTAGATAAATAGGGTCCACTCCGGTGGGAAGGTAAACAGCCTTTCCGTGTGCTGCTCTGGTTCACCAGAAGCGGTTTAGTCATGCTGGCCACATGACCTGGAAGCTGTACGCCGACTCCCTCGGCCAATAAAGCGAGATGAGCGCCGCAACCCCAGAGTCGGTCACGACTGGACCTAATGGTCAGGGGTCCCTTTACCCTTTACCTTTTTAAGAAACAAAGAGAGAGAAAACCACCCTCACTTAAGGGATTGCAAAGGGACATTAATCCCCTTTACTTCTCCCAACAAACTCCCTTTGACCTAATAGTAATTGGGCAGGCTTAATACATGTTTGGCCAAAAGGGGGAAATTATAGTCATTTTTAGATCCCCCATTATAGTGAATGGGCAAACAGAGAGCTTCATTTGATATGTAGTTGTTTGGAACCTGGAGCTCAGATTGAAGAGGAGAGAGAGCACAGAGTGGCCTGGAAGGAGACTGGAATTTTAAAAAATATACAGACATGAGGCTTGGGCATATAAGTAATCTGAGCCTGCCAGTCTTTTGCTCTTTCCCCAATTAATTAGAAACTTTTAGCCCTTGGCCAGGGTGTGGGGTGGGGAGGATAAGTAAAACACTTGCATAGATATTGTATGGTGGGGACATTTGTCTAGCTTGAATGTTATAAATTGGGCTTCCTTGGTGGAGGAATTTGATGGCATTTGGTGTAATTCAAGAGCACTCATTATCTCTAGGAAAGGCTGAGAGAGGTCTTAGCTGGAGCAGTAAATGCTCAGCTGTCCTTCAGGGAGCTTAAATTCTCTCGCAGGTTCTTTAAAATTGTCACTTAATTAATTGGATTAATGCAACTGGGCAGCCCTTTGCATTAAAAAGGATTCTTACAAAGCCCCATAGGATTTGAGACCCCATTAGACCATGTAAGGCCTCCACGCTTTTCAGCTTTTCTGAGCTGAAGGCAAAGGTGCAAATGATCTTGTAAAGGAAACTGCCATTGTCTGCCCATAGGGACAGGGGCAGGAATGACAGGGTGAAACAAGTGTTCGCAAGGATGTGAAGAACCGGCTCTTTCCCATGCAGATCTTGGCTTGCTTTAAAAATCATTTATGCACCGGTTTAGTTACTGCGGCTTTAGGCGTTAACAAAGAACCACAATCAACCAAATGTGTAGGCTGCTCTTCCCTTGGATTGTGTCATATCTTGGGATGTCTTCTGGATATCTCACTTGGCAAACAACAACAACAACAACATCACCCAGGCCCCTCCCCCTGCACATTCTTAATTATTCCAAAATGGATTGCCGTATTTTTCGCTCCATAGGACACACTTTTTTTCCTCCTAAAAAGTAAGGGGGAATGTGAGTGCGTCTTATGGAGCGAATGGCGCTACGCAGAGAGGGAGAGCTGCGCAGCGTCCCTTCAGCGAAGCACCTCTCCGGCGATGCGGGAGGAGGAACAGAAGGGGCTCCTTCTCTTCCTCCTCCCGCTTTGCTGAAGGGGCGCTGAAGGGGCTGCGCAGCAATCCCTCTTGCTGTCCTGGCTTCAGGCTTAGCCGCGGAAAACCTCTTGAGGGCAGGGGGAGCCTTCGTCCCGCTGCCCTGAAGAGGCTTCGCTCGGCTATCCCAGAAGCCAGAACAGTAAGAGGCTATCCCAGAAGCCAGATCCCTCTTTCTGTTCTGGCTTCTGGGATTCAATATATTTTTTTTTCTTGTTTTCCTCCTCCAAAAACTAGGTGCACCTTATATGGTCTGGTGCGCCTTATAGAGCGAAAAATACGGTATTTAAGAAACCCACAAATTAATCCATGAATTTTTCAGATTAATTTAGGACCTCTGCTTTAGGTCTGAACTGCAAAGCGGTGTCAGGGAAGACACAGCCAGGGATGGGAAGTGCTGCAGGATGTATCAAGGCCTCTGTGCCCTGCCACGTATCAAAGAAATCTTGGGTGCTCATAAAATATATATATATATATATATGGAAAGGCCTCTGTGTCTTTAGTCACATACATTTAAAGCACATG
The DNA here is from genome assembly GCF_964188305.1 of Podarcis bocagei. NCBI lineage: Eukaryota > Metazoa > Chordata > Lepidosauria > Squamata > Lacertidae > Podarcis > Podarcis bocagei. The sequence continues at coordinate 72,180,190 of NC_138132.1, read as the reverse complement.
CCTCTCCACAAAAGAATCTGGGAACTATAGTTTGTTAAGGGTGCTGGGAATTGTAGCTCTGCGAGGCAGTAGGCAGGGTTCTTTGGGGGAAGCAATGTGCTATATGAGTATGGTGTGGGTGCACCCTGTTATGTCCCTTCCGAGCCTAAAGTGAGCCCTCCCTGCTTTTTTGACAATTCACCGACTCTCCATGGTAGACTAGATTCTCAATCCTTTTGGGGGATTGTTGGTTACCATCGAAGATCAAACTGTTCTCCGATGGAAGCTATTTGCCTCTGTAGCTGCTCCTGAGACAGCTGGTAGTGTCACAAGATATGGCCACAGGCTCAGGAGATCTCCTAAGGCTGGGCACCCATCTGTCAGAGAAGCTGCAGCTGCCAATATCCTGCACTGCAGATTCTGCAATGAGTATGCGGTTGGATCTTTGATGGGAGAGATCTGAACTGCAGGTGGGGCTGGCAGGTCCGCACTGGGATGCCTGCTCAAGCTACAACATCCCTGCTGAATGGAGGATGCAAGCTGATGTAAATAACTGCTGGCTGTTATTCTTTGTTTCTCTCAGGGATGAGCGAGAGAGAGTTGGCTTCAAGCAGCCATGTTCTTGGCTTAGGAACACTCAGGATAACAATGCCTGCGAAGCCCCTGTAATAAAGTGTGCAAATAGTTGGTGCTTTTTCCTTCCCAGACACCCCCTGGAGCTGTTTGCTCCCCAGACATTTTCTACTGGTAGCTCCTTGGTGCAACCTGGACTGGAGAAACGGTGTGCTGTAGTCTTGCACTGTAAATCACAGTGGGAATTGTTTTAGTCGGCCTTTATGGACCAGAACTATAGGAAATGGGTGCCTTGCTAGAGAAGATTGGAAGGATCCATTTTAGGCAAAGCCTGAATTCTTTTAATGTCTTTTTCAGCATATCCCATTTCAGGAAGCATGGATGATCAGGTCTTTCTCTTAGTCAAACATATCCAATTTGCACTTTCCGAATCACAAACTGAAACACATCCTTCAAAATTTGTCCATGTATGAATTCTCTCCAGCCAAATAACGTGCACTAAAGATGCACAGAGCAGGGCAAAGGGCACATAAAAATGCATCTGTTATTGAAAATAAGATACAAAATTCCTGTTATATTGGGGAAATGTATCTGCAAATATATGTACATTAGGCAAAATAATACAAAACTATGTATGCTAAGAGAAATTTGTTGATGAATTTTCACGTGGACTTAAAAAAAACGGTAAACCGATGTTGAAATGAGGTGAACTGAATTTAAGATTGTAAAAATGAGAAACCGAGAAAGAGAGAGAAACAGAAATTGATTCACCCTTCCCTACTCTTAGCAGATCAGTTTATTCTTAGCAGAACAGCTTTACAGAAACCTGGAAAGTTTGGTGGTTGCTGTACATTATAATCACAGTTTAGCCCTAGTGGGTTGGAATATAAACCACCATGGAATGTAGCCTGGATTATGGCAATTTTTTTTTTTATTGGAGTGAGTTTCAGAGAGATGGCTGGCAGAAAGAAAGGGGAAGGCGGTAACGGTGCTAATTTACTCTTGGCTGTGGAAAGTTTTCTGCTAATTAAACAATTACTGCTGCAAAATGAACTGCAAAATCAGGGGGAATTGTTTCTTAGTGGCCTTGCATAAACGACAATTGGAAAACACTAATTGTCCACACTAAATCATAAGGTTGCAGTGCTCCAGATCAATATCTTTTTGATTCTGCAAAGAGTTATTTGACTTTTGAACCAATTATCAGAGCTACTTTGTAGCCAGCCTGTTGGAAAGGATGTGGATTTCACGCTAGGAGGTTTCAGATGCTAGGACTGAAAATCTCTGGTTTTCTCCCCTATTTTGAAGCTTCCCAGAAAGATGCCAAACATTCAAGAATTGTATTTTGCACTTTGGTGATGACAACACCTAAGGTTACACCCAGTGCAAATCCTACTCAGTTAATCAGCATGTTGACTTCAGTGGGGTCTGTTCTGAGTAAAACTTTGTTGGAGATAACCTTCAACATTTATGTTAGCATGTGCGGGCATTTGAAGGCACTAGCACATGGGTAGGCAAACTAAGGTCCAGGGGCCAGATGCAGCCCAATCGTCTTCTAAATCCGGCCCGCAAGCAGTCCAGGAATCAGCGTGTTTTTACATGAGTAGACGGTGTCCTTTTATTTAAAATGCATCTCTGGGTTATTTGTGGGGCATAGGAATTCGTTCATTTTCCCCCTCCAAAATATAGTCTGGCCCCCCACAAGGTCTGAGGGGCAGTGGACCGGCCCCCTGCTGAAAAAGTTTGCTGACCCCTGCACTAGCAGAACAAAATGTAATTCTGAAACATTTCAGTAACTAGGCAGAATATATCTATGGCATTATTGTTGTACATTGTTTTAAATGTTTGCTTTCCTTCTGGGATTGTACCCCCAAGTGTGTTTTATAAGCTGGTCTCCAACTGTAATAAATTATCTATCTATCATCTATCTATCTATCTATCTATCTATCTATCTATCTATCTATCTATCATCTATCTATCTATCTATCTATCTATCTATCATCTATCTATCTATCTATCTATCTATCTATCTATCTATCTATCTATCTATCATCTATCTATCTATCTATCTATCTATCATCTATCTATCTATCTATCTATCTATCTATCTATCTATCTATCTATCTATCTATATGGCATTAACGGACCATCAGTGGACAGTAGTATAGAAACTGGATCACCAGTGGAACTCCTCCCTTTCCTGTCTGTCCAGGGGTGTTGTTGTTACATGGAGCATGCAGATATATTTAAAGCCCCTTTGTCATTGGTTACTCAGCGCCTGACACCTGAATGAATGTTCAAAGGATGAAAATAGGGAAATCCTAAGGAAAAGCAGGACATTCCAGGATCAAATCAAGCGGGATAGCAGTGAAATAACATGAGGCATGAGAAACCTTTGGCTCTCCACATGTTGTTGAACTGCATTTCCAATCATCCTTGATCATTGGCCATGCTTTCTGGTGCTTGTAGTTCAGCAGATTGAACATCCATCAACTCAGTAGTTGGAAAGAACCACAGGTTTATTTTGAGAAGCCCCAGGTACTCAAATGCAGTCTTCACAACACCTCATATTATTTCCCTCTATCTGATATTAGTAAAACATGCAGCCCTAGACATGTTTTCTCATTAAGTACAAGTAAATCTCATTAAATACAAGAGGGCTTGCTCCAAAATGAAGTGTGTGTCTGGGGGAATGCAGCTTTAGAGAAGAAAACTGGATTATTATAATGTGAGTGGCAGCAGAAAAAAGGAGAAGCTTCAGCCATTATTTAAATGGAGGAATAATCTTAACTTGAAACCTAAGTGTCAGTAAGACTGGTTCTAAAGATGCATCCTTAGGAAAGATCTTCCACACCTCAAGGTGCTACCTTTATTTCAAGACATGATGAGCTAGGGAGGAAAATTTTGCTTAGTCAACTTTTTTCCTAGTGAACTGACCCAGTTTGTTCATCCCAGACTAAAACATGGATTGTTACATAATTATCCTTCAGAGCTCCAAATTTTGCAACTTGGTTCTTGACTCAAAAAAAGTACTAACATTTATAAGAAATTGTGTGTTTTAAGAGAAAATGTGTACAATGAGATGAAATATGTAGTTGAATACTTGTTTAATTACACTTTTGCATTTCTACCGAACTACAGTATATCTATATCTATCATCTATATCATCTATCATCTATCTATCATCTATCATCTATCAATCATCTATATCTATCTATCTATCGATCGATCTATCATCTATCTATCTATCGATCTATCTATCTATCTATCTATCATCTATCTATATCTATCATCTGTATCATCTCTCTCTCAATCATCTATCTATATCATCTATCTGTTTGGTATGGAAACAGGACAGAGCTGGCTTAGGGCTGAACACATGTGAAAATGACATGGATGTGGAAATAGAGTTATATCCTTATCATGAGCCCTCCTAGAACTACAGGTGGCAATAACAGTCCCCCAAGCCATGCTAGGAAAAGAACTTTTCAGAAAAGGATCATTTTTTTATATGTGCAATTAATAATAATAATAATAATAATAATAAATTTTATTTATATCCCGCCCTCCCCAGCTGAGCCGGGCTCAGGGCGGCTAACAACAATCAAATAAACAATCAAATAATAACACATTCTAAAAATATTTCATTATAAAAATTAGTTAAAATCACATTGGTGGCAACCGATTAAACAAAATTCTGTGCAGGTTGCCAGAGGAGGGGGTCAGGCTGCGCCCTGACTAAAGGCCTGGCGGAACAACTCTGTCTTGCAGGCCCTGCGGAAAGATGTCAAGTCCCGCAGGGCCCTGGTCTCTTGTGACAGAGCATTCCACCAGGTTGGAGCTGCAGCCGAGAAGGCCCTGGCTCTAGTTGAGGCCAGCCTAACCTCTCTGAGGCCTGGGACCTTGAGGGTGTTATTATTTGTAGACCGTAGGTTTCTCTGTGGGGCATACCAGGAGAGGCGGTCCCGTAGGTACGAGGGTCCTAGGCCGTATAGGGCTTTAAAGGTTAAAACCAGCACCTTAAACCTGATCCTGTACTCCACCGGGAGCCAGTGCAGCTGGTATAGCACCGGATGAATGTGATCCCGCAGCGAAGACCCCGTAAGGAGTCTCGCTGCGGCATTCTGCACCCGCTGGAGTTTCTGGGTCAGTCTCAAGGGCAGCCCCACGTAGAGCGAGTTACAATAATCCAGTCTGGAGGTGACCGTCGCATGGATCACAGTGGCTAGGTCAGGGCGAGAGAGATAAGGGGCCAACTGCTTAGCTTGGCGGAGATGGAAAAATGCCGCCTTTGTTATAGCTGTAATCTGCGCCTCCATAGAGAGGGAGGTATCGAAGATTACACCCAAACTCTTAACAGACGGTGCTGGCACTAATTGCACCCCCGCAAGAGATGGGAGTTGCCCCCTCGATCCCATATCGTCCCGCCCCAGCCAGAGGACCTCTGTCTTCGAAGGATTTAACTTCAACCGGCTCCCACGTAACCATCCAGCCACAGCTTCCAGACATCTGGTCAGTGTGTCTGGGGCCGAGTTAGGATGGCCATCCATCAAGAGATAGAGTTGGGTGTCATCAGCATACTGATGGCAACCCAGCCCAAAACTCCGGACAAGCTGGGCGAGGGGGCGCATAAAGATGTTAAAAAGCATCGGGGAGAGAATCGCACCCTGAGGCACTCCACACACCAAGGAGTGACGCGATGACAATTCCCCCCCAAGCGCCACCCTCTGTCCCCGATCAGAGAGAAACGAGCGCAGCCATTGAAGGACTGTGCCCTGGATCCCCACGTCGGCAAGGCGGTGGTCCAGGAGTTCGTGATCGACCATGTCAAAGGCTGCTGACAGATCTAGAAGAATCAGCAGCCCCGACCCGCCTCGATCCAGCTGCCTGCGGAGATCATCTGTTAGGGCGACCAGAGCCCTCTCCAGCACCCATGACCAGCACGGAAGCCAGACTGGAATGGATCCAAAGCAGATGTTTCATCCAGAAACCTACCAAGCTGTTCAGCAACCGCTCTCTCAATCACCTTACCCAGGAATGGAAGATTCGAGACCGGGCGGTAATTGGATAGATCTAAGGGATCTAACGATGTTTTCTTTAAGAGCGGACGCACCACCGCCTCCTTCAGTTCCCCTGGGAATATCCCGGTGCCAAGGGACAAATTGATGATATCCCCCAGGGGGGCCCGCACCTCGTCTGGACACGCTCTAATCAGCCATGACGGGCACGGGTCAAGAGGACAGGTGGTGGGCTTTCCAGCTTGGAGGAATCTGTCCACATCGGCTGGAGATATCCGGTCAAAGTGGTCCAATACTGGACCCGAGGACAGTCGAGGGGCCTCCAGTTCCTTTATTGTATCCAAATTGGCAGGGAGGTCATGGCGGAGCAACAGGACCTTCTCCGCAAAAAAGCTCGCAAATGCCTCACAGCTGTGTGTCAGATTGTTATTTAAATTTGGCTGTCCTTCAAGGGACGTTAAAGACCGAATTATACTAAATAATTGCGCCGGGCGAGAGCTAGCGGATGCAATGGAGGCCGAGAAGTAAGACTTCTTAGCGGCCTTCACTGCCATCTCATAGGTTTTCATAAAAACCCTATAAGATGTTCTTGAGGCTCCGTCACGGGCACCCCGCCATACTCGCTCTAGCCGTCTGAGGTCCCGCTTCATTTTCCGAAGCTCCTCGGTAAACCAGGGAGCCCGGTTTCTGCGGGGTCGCAGAGGGCGCTTAGGTGCGATCTCATCGATGGCTGCCAGGAGCTGGGTATTCCAGCCCTCAACAAGCTCAGTCAATGAGTCGCCAGGGGGAGCAAGGTCCCGCAAGGCTTGACGGAATCTATCAGGGTCCATCAGCCTCTGCGGGCGAGCCCAAATCGGCTCGCCACCTAAGCAGGGTGGGGGTGGAAAGTCAATCCTGGCTTTCAGAGCGTAGTGATCAGACCATGGCACCTTCATCGAAGGAGACATGATCACATCTATACCGGCGCCAAAGATCAAATCCAGCGTGTGGCCTGCTTGATGTGTGGGGCCCGAAACAAACTGGGAGAGCCCTAGTGTCGCCATGGAAGACACCAGGTCCAGAGCCTGTGAGGAGGGAGTGGCATCAGCGTGGAAGTTGAAGTCTCCCAATACCAATAGGTTAGGGAACTCCAAGGCCCAGCCGGCCACCGCCTCCAGCAGGCCTGACAGGGTGGCTGCTGGTGCGCTAGGTGGCCGGTACACCAGCCAGACAGCCAAGCTCTCCTCGGAGCCCCACACTAGGCCAACACATTCAATGCCGGGGATCGATGGCGATGGTAGAGCCCTGAAAGAACAATCTTCCCGGATTAATACTGCCACCCCTCCCCCCCGGCCCACAGTCCGTGACTGGTGGAGGACGGAGAAACCCGGGGGCGCCATCTCTCGTAAGGTAACAGTTACCCCTTCACGCACCCAGGTCTCCGTCACACAAGCCAGGTCGACCCCCTGCGAGGTAAAGAAATCTCGCAGGGTAGCGGTTTTGTTGCCTATAGACCTGGCATTGCACAACACCAGTGAAGGAGGTGAGTAATCCTTGCTCACCCTACCCTCGTCCCTCGGGATGGGGCGCAGATTGGAAGGGGTACGAGCATATCCGTATCTCGATCCCCTTCGCCTATAATATCTGCCCCCACCGCCATACCTCCCTCGCCCCTCCACGGTAGCAATCCCAGGCCTCATACAAGCCTCCATTTATACAATAGAAAACAAAACAACCAAAAACAATTATGCCCAAACAAAACCAATCCCCACCCCACTCAATGTCCGACCCCAAAACAAAACAAAACGGAACAAAACAAAATACATGGATAAAAACCACCGTTCACGGTGGTACAACAAAATAAACAATAAAAACACCTTTAAAACACCTTAAAATATATATAAACATGTTTAACATATGCTGCAGCAGCACCAGTGTCCTTAAAGCTATTACGGGGGTGAGCCTGGGCCCCGCCCCCTAGGCCAGATGGAATGAGCCTGAGGAGGGAGAGGCCCTCTCCAGCACCCACGATGCAGCAGCAGCGATGTCCCAGGCCCCAACGAGGCTCCTAAAGCTGTGGCGAAGGTGAGCCTGGGCCCCGCCCCCTAGGCCGGATGGAATTAGCCTGAGGAGGGAGAGGCCTTCTCCAGCACCCACGATGCAGCAGCAGCGATGTCCCAGGCCCCAACGAGGCTCCTAAAGCTGTGGCGAAGGTGAGCCTGGGCCCCGCCCCCTAGGCCGGATGGGATTAGCCTGAGGAGGGAGAGGCCCTCTCCAGCACCCACGATGCAGCAGCAGCGATGTCCCAGACCCCAATGAGGCCTCTTAAAGCTGTGGCGAAGGTGAGCCTGGGCCCCGCCCCCTAGGCCGGATGGGATTAGCCTGAGGAGGGAGAGGCCCTCTCCAGCACCCACGATGCAGCAGCAGCGATGTCCCAGACCCCAATGAGGCCTCTTAAAGCTGTGGCGAAGGTGAGCCTGGGCCCCGCCCCCTAGGCCGGATGGGATTAGCCTGAGGAGGGAGAGGCCCTCTCCAGCACCCACGATGCAGCAGCAGCGATGTCCCAGGCCCCAACGAGGCTCCTAAAGCTGTGGCGAAGGTGAGCCTGGGCCCCGCCCCCTAGGCCGGATGGGATTAGCCTGAGGAGGGAGAGGCCCTCTCCAGCACCCACGATGCAGCAGCAGCGATGTCCCAGACCCCAATGAGGCCTCTTAAAGCTGTGGCGAAGGTGAGCCTGGGCCCCGCCCCCTAGGCCGGATGGGATTAGCCTGAGGAGGGAGAGGCCCTCTCCAGCACCCACGATGCAGCAGCAGCGATGTCCCAGGCCCCAACGAGGCTCCTAAAGCTGTGGCGAAGGTGAGCCTGGGCCCCGCCCCCTAGGCCGGATGGGATTAGCCTGAGGAGGGAGAGGCCCTCTCCAGCACCCACGATGCAGCAGCAGCGATGTCCCAGACCCCAATGAGGCCTCTTAAAGCTGTGGCGAAGGTGAGCCTGGGCCCCGCCCCCTAGGCCGGATGGGATTAGCCTGAGGAGGGAGAGGCCCTCTCCAGCACCCACGATGCAGCAGCAGCGATGTCCCAGGCCCCAACGAGGCTCCTAAAGCTGTGGCGAAGGTGAGCCTGGGCCCCGCCCCCTAGGCCGGATGGGATTAGCCTGAGGAGGGAGAGGCCCTCTCCAGCACCCACGATGCAGCAGCAGCGATGTCCCAGACCCCAATGAGGCCTCTTAAAGCTGTGGCGAAGGTGAGCCTGGGCCCCGCCCCCTAGGCCGGATGGGATTAGCCTGAGGAGGGAGAGGCCTTCTCCAGCACCCACGATGCAGCAGCAGCGATGTCCCAGGCCCCAACGAGGCTCCTAAAGCTGTGGCGAAGGTGAGCCTGGGCCCCGCCCCCTAGGCCGGATGGGATTAGCCTGAGGAGGGAGAGGCCCTCTCCAGCACCCACGATGCAGCAGCAGCGATGTCCCAGACCCCAATGAGGCCTCTTAAAGCTGTGGCGAAGGTGAGCCTGGGCCCCGCCCCCTAGGCCGGATGGGATTAGCCTGAGGAGGGAGAGGCCCTCTCCAGCACCACAATTGCTTTGTATACTTTTAAAATTGTATTGCAAAAATCACTCTAAGGCATTTAATAGGAAATGATTCATAACTGTAATAATAATAATTATTGATAACATCTTGGAGGAAAGATGAGCATTGCAAGCTCTGAATTCTTTTTTGGATGGTATCAATATGCAATCTGGAGAATGATGGCTTTCCTCCCATCTCAGTTTTATCTTGTTAAATAAAATGACGCAAAGTCACACCACTGCAATCAATATAGGAGAACTGAAATGCGGGGCAGGGGGAGTTGGGGAACCCATTCCCCACAGATGACTTGAAGGATGGTGGGCTCCCCACCTTAATTTCCCTCTATGGAATGTTGTGACTCCATGACATTCAGTGGACACGAATTATGCAGGGGAGGTAAATCTATTCCATTAGATTGCATGGGGATGGAAACACAGATGCTGTAAGGGGGAAATATAAGGGTGTCCAGTGCCCATTCCCATGTGGAACCCCTGGGGAGGGTTGGTCACTACCCTCGCTCTTGGCTCTTGTCCCTGCATCCTCTTTCTGCCATACCGACTAATTTAGCAACTTCTCTCCATTTGTTTTTGAAAGGGCCAGGTGGGAAGGGGCTTCAATGGGTGGGTGAGTTGGAAACGTGCTCTTTTGGAAAAGTTACCAGAACTCCAGCAACTTCTGCCTTAACCCAAGGCGAGCTTCAGAGGACTCACCCACATTTGCTTGCCGCAAGCTTCTGGGATTGCGCTCCTTTGTAATTCTGAGCCTGTCTTGTTCTTCTCTTTGTCAGAATCCTTGGCAGGGCATTAATTCCACCCCCCACCCCCACCAAACACACACACACAATCCTGCAGATAGAGATTATCCGATTACTGCTTCATCCTATTATATTCAGTGTCAGGAACAGCAGCCTATTATAGCTTGAAAGGAGAAAAGTGAAGCCTGGCATTGGACTAGTCTCAGCACCTTTGCCATCATTACTGCTAGTACTTTAACTAGCACTGAAGCATAGTTAACATACATATGAGCTGGGGTTCTTCTCTCTGCCCACTCCCTGCTTCACTGTAAGTCCAGCGTTTTATCAGAGGATGCATGTATTATTAGGGAATGTGGAGGAGGAAGTTTGCTACTCTAAGGAAATGCTCCCATTAACGGATGAGGCCCACAAAAGAGCCTACATGACCCAGCAAGGAGAATAGGAGAGGAAGGGTGATGAGAACGATCAGAGAGGCAAAAGCGGTGAGCCCATGAGACCAGTCAAGAAAGGAAGCGATCAGGACCATGGACAGAGCACAGTGAAGTGGATGGAGGCAAGCCTAAGGTCCACAACTGTGTCTCCTATATTACTGGTCCACTGAAAAAGTGTTCTTCTCCCGATCCGAATTTCGCCCTGGCTTCAGGGTTCTAATATCTTAGTCTTGTGTACAAAGCGGGGCATGCAGTAGGAATCCTCAATGGTTCCAAGTTTTTCAAAATAATTTCTGTATTGCATAGAGCAGGGGTGGGGGTGAGCATGGCTCCCCGCCTCCCACCGAGAGCCACATTCCCTCAGGGGCAATCTGCTGCAGGTCACGTGCCCCTGGTGGGCAAGGCTGAAAATGATTGGTGGGTGGTGATAGGGCCAAATGTGGGCAGGGCCATCTCTTTTTCACTGTGTGCAACCTCTTTCTTTTTGACCTCCACTTCTCTCTTCCTTTTTCCTCCGAGATAGAGGGGGGACAGATCATTCTTGAACTAATTGCTTGCTGAGGCCTTTTGAAATCAGGCCTGCAGCCATAGGTGTACAGAATAGCGTGCACCCACAGATCAGATCAGCCTTTAGCATCTTCATTTATTATGAGTGCATTTGAGGGGGTTAGGAGATTCAACATGAATATGCATATAAGTGCATCAAGATTATTTTCGTGCAGTGCTGCACCAATGTGTGGGACCACACAAACAGAATTTTGATGCAATCTCACATATGCTGTCATATTAATCTGTTACATGTGTATTTATCCATATTGATAAAACACCAAAGAGAGAGAGAGAACTCGTGATATGAATGTATATGATGTTCTTTTCTCATTGCTTTTGGTTTTTTGCCACCACACAAACAAAATGGGGAGCATGTGTGCATGAATAACATCTTGAACACTTAGAATACTGTTGCAATTATGCATATTATATATATTGGGATTGAGTTTCCCCCCTTTTTATTTAAATATTGTATGCTTAGCATAATAACTAGGAGCTTAAACTATGAATCAGGAAGCCCCCATTTAAAAACCTTGGTGTATGGGCTGATCTCAGTTGCTATCCATAAGCAAGCTACTATCACAGAATCACAGAAACTGAGCTGGAAGGTACCTTGATGGTCATTTAGTTCAGACTTGCTGAGTTCTGGTAATCTTGTATCTCTATCATCGTTGGCAGGTAGTGATGGGACAATCTGTCAATTTTGGTTTTTCCTCATTTTTCCCACACCTAAGTTTTCCTAATTTTTCATGAAAATTTATTCAATGTTTTAGTTCAAAGTTTTCCTAATAGATACATTTTGTGTGTACAGATTTGCCTAAGATGCACATGGTTTTTTCTTCAAAACATCCCCCAATATAATGCATATTTGTATATGAATGAATTTCCTTTATTACGGTCACAGACCAGCATAAGCAAAACATCTAAATAAATAGCAGAACAGTATCTCAAAGCAGATAACTATTAAATTAATTGGAATCAAGAACCAAACGTAGATTAAAACATATACATAGAATATTTGATTAAACATAGAGAATGGATGAATAAAAACCGATAAGAAAAATTTAAAGGAGATCAGTTAAAAGAGAACAGCTGTATGGGGTGTGGCTTCAGAAGTGTGGATCTAACAGTATGGGCCTTCTATTTAGGACTGATTTGTAGCATAGACCATCCTTCAATGAATATCTATCATGGCAGCGCAAAATCTGGCAACTAAATTATGTGACTTCTGGGCATCCATCCTGTAGTAATAGGGAGATGTAGTGTTGTTCTGAACTTATACAGGATGGGCTGGATAAACCTAGCTCGAATGTCTATGCAATACTGGCAATGAAGAAGGGCATGCTCCGTTGTTTCCTGCTGCCCAGAGCCACAAGGGCATTTCCTCTCCTCATATGGTATCTTCCTATAACAGCCTTCCTGTATTGCTGAAGGGAGGGCCTGACAACGGGTCAAGGTGAAAGCCCATATTTGTATATTATTTTCACAAATTTATTCATTCTGTAAAGGTAAAGGGACCCCTGACCATTAGGTCCAGGCGTGGCCGACTCTGGGGTTGTGGCGCTCATCTTGCTTTACTGGCCAAGGGAGCCGGCGTACAGCTTCCGGGTCATGTGGGGAGCATGACTAAAGCCGCTTCTGGCAAACCAGAGCAGTGCACGGAAATGCCGTTTACCTTCCCGCCGGAGCGGTACCTATTTATCTACTTGCACTTTGACGTGCTTTCGAACTGCTAGGTTGGCAGGAGCAGGGACTGAGCAACGGGAGCTCACCCTGTCACTGGGATTCGAACCGCGACCTTCTGATCGGCAAGTCCTAGGCTCTGTGGTTTAACCCACAGCGCCACCCGTGCCCCTTAGCATTCTGTACTGCACTGCAAAAATTCAGAGCACGAGTTTTGAGGGATGGCTGTGTTTCAGTTCCTATAATGTTTCAGAAAGTGTGAATTAGGCAAGTTTGCCTTTGAATGAGAACCCTACTGACAAGTGTTCTTCTCACCTCTGCATATACATTCAATTACCTTCTCTAATGATAGAGAACCTGCCACCTCCTGAGTCAGTCTGTTCCACTGTCAAGAATATCTTCACATCAGAAAGTTCCTCTTAATGTTTAGCCAAAATCTACTTCCCTGCTATTTCCACACATTGATTCTAGACCTGCTCTTTTTAGAAATGGAGAACAATCCTTCTCCATCTTCCTCTTGAGAGCCTTTCAGATAATTTGAAGACCACTATCATGTCTCTCCTTAATCTTTTCTTCTTCAGCCTGAAAAAAAATTCTTAAAAAAAACCAACTCATTTAAAATACGGTGCCCAGAAACTGATTCAGTGCTCCAGTGTGGTACAGTGTGGTCTGCCCTGCTGTAGTTTTGACAAAACATAGACTTCTCTTTAGAAAATAACTTGTGATGCTGTATGCATTATCTATTATTGTACCTCCTATTAAAACACACACACCTCCTCTTTTCACTAAATAGAACTTGAAAAAAGAGAGCTTTTCTTAACCAGACATCTTTGGAATTCTTAGTTTGGTTCATGCATATATTTTGAGATGCTTGGAGGTGGAATGGCTTATATAGTCTGCAAAGCTGATACTGATGTATATATTATTTTTAAAAAGGGAAACAGCTTACAACAACAACAACAACCAGGAGCTGAAGTGAATGCAAAATACTCAGAATGTTCCCCCACCCCCAGTTTCTTTATTTTAATAGCTTGAGGACATATTGAATAAAGACGCTGGTGCTTAATTGCTGAGGATTATTAGCATATGTTTGTATTTTAAAAGCTACCATCCCGGAGGCCCAGAACAAAGGAAGGGTTTTTTAAGAAGTGTGTGCATATTGGGATGGACTAAATGTTTTCTTAATTGGATAAGTGAATGTAAAATCTACAGATGAACTATTTTAGGAGTCTCTTGGAAAGAAAGCCACCTGGGAATATAAAATGGGAAGCAATGCTTTTTATCAATCCTCAGACTGCAGACCCCAGGTGGCTGGATGTGAATTTAGTTGGCTGGGCACTTCTCAGGAAGTATGGGCATGTTGGCTGCGTTCCAATGTTGTGTCAAACCATGGTTGTGATGCCACCTCTGGACTCCCCAAAGGGCCTCAGATGATGATTACAAGGACTGGGCCAGTTCATATGGGGAGAGAGGGTCCTTGAGGTATTGGTGTCCTGAGCCCCATAAAATGCATATGAGAACAGCAAAAGAGATACGTATTTATGAATATTTAGAGAAACCCAGGGATGTATCCAATGCTAGTCCCACTCAGAGCAGATTCATTGATGTTAATGGACACATCTACCTTGGGTTTGTCAATTTCAGTGGGTCTGCTTTGAGTAAAACCTGGCTGAATATCACACACACACACACACACACACACAGAGAGAGAGAGAGAGAGAGAGAGAGAGAGAGAGACAGAGAGGGAGGGAGGGAGGGAGGGAGAGTTTAAGACCAATGTGATGTAACACAGGAACTGCTGCAGACCTGGGGTTTTGTTTTGCTTTTCCATTAGAACACCCAACCTAGGAGGTTGTTTTGAATTATTCCTGTGACCTCAGCCCGGTAACTCTATAGGTCTTCTCTTGTTCAACAATGGGCTTCCTCTGCCCCAGTAAAGGACGGCGGCTTCATTACCTGACCTACTTGGTCGCCAGCAATGTAGGCTAATTCTCTCTAATCCCGAGCAATTAAGTGGGCAGCAGGAATGCTTGGGTAGTGTGCAAGGAGAGGTTGGTAAGACAAAAAGAATCAATGTGTCTTCGGAATGGAAAGGCTTCCCTATAGGGAACTTCACTGTTCCATCAGATCTCTGTTAGCTTCCTTACATGAAAGCCTGTGATGCCCAGTGATTAGAGCAGGGGTGGCTAACATATTTTCAGGCCAAACTCTGATGGCAACATGCCAGAGGTGGGTGTTGACGCTGTGTGTACACTTGCCTGCACTCGCACAATACTTACAGCACACATATAGAGACCACATACATAAACACAGGCAAGCAGCCATGCACAAACAAACAAACAAAGAAACAAAGAAACAAACAAACAAACACACAAACAAACACATAGCCGTGCTGGAGGCTGAGGAAACCAGACATACAGACTGGTAGGCAGGCGCAGCTGACGCAGGCCCAGCATTTTTTGTCTCCATTACAGTGCAGGAGAAAGAGGCCCTTCTACTTGTCCAGCATGGTAACAGGGAGGAAGAAGAAAGCTATCCAAAGTCCTTCTTGCCTGTTTCTCTTTCTGGTGCAGTGCTGTTGTGGGAAGATTTTATTCCTCTGGAAACGGGAAGGAGAGCACTTTCCTGTTTCCTGAGATCTTGCAATGGTGCCACACAAGAGGGGCAAGAGGAGTCTTTGCTATGTTAATGAAGGCAAAGACACAGGGTTTTAAGAGGGCTGATGTTGCCTCTATAACATTGTAGTAGGAACACTAAACCCCAGTAAAATAGGGTGTATGTGTACTGTATATCTCCCAGACGTACTACAAGCCCAGGAAAACCCCTCACCTCCAACACAACCACCAGATCTGTTGCTGTCCTGCAACAGCACGGGTGTCACAACAGATGAAACATGTACGAACGGTTTTTCAAACTTCTCTTCTTTCTTTATGCTTCCAACGCCCACTTATTGTGATTCAACACCCCCTCACTTGCAGCAGAGGCTACTACCACCCTCCTGGATCATTCCAACGCCCCCAGGGGGCAATATCACCCACTTTGGGAAACACTACTTTCCCAAAGTAAAGGGACGCAGGTGGCACTGTGGTCTAAACCACAGAGCCCAGGGCTTGCCAGTCGGAAGGTTGGCAGTTCGAATCCCCGCTACGGGGTGAGCTCCTGTTGCTCGGTCCCTGCTCCTGTCAACCTAGCAGTTCGAAAGCATGTCAAAGTGCAAGTAGATAAATAGGTACCACTCTGGCGGGAAGGTAAACGGCATTTTCGTGCTCTGCTCTGGTTTCACCAGAAGCGGCTTAGTCATGCTGACCACATGACCCAGAAGCTGTACACCGGCTCCCTTGGCCAATAAAGTGAGATGAGCACCGCAACCCCAGAGTCGTTCGCAACTGGACCTAAGGTCAGGAGTCCTTTTACCTTTACTTTAGACAATATTCCAAGGGTAACTCTATCTAAGGATGCATTTTTAGCTTATCTTCAGATTCCCTGGTCTCTTGCATAAATCTTGCTCACGGTTTTCTCTGCAGCGCTCAGATATACTTTGGAACTTGGTGAAGTCAACAGTTCATGAAAAAAAGAAAGTACTGTAAGAGCCATTTCTGTTCAGCTCTGCTTTAGTGTTTCTGGGTTCACAGATACTTTGGAAACTGCACAAGCTTTGCTTGAATGCAAGGTCCTCCAACTCTGAGGTTGTGAAAGAAGCAGAATCTTCTGAAAAGCTGTGCCATATGGATGGTGCACTAAGCTCCCTAATAAATCCATGCTCAAGGTTTAAGTTGCTTGTCTTCCCAGTGACAGGTGGGGGTATGTGTGCCTTGTTTACTCCCCTTCCCTGTGTTTGCCTGCATTCACCCTTGTACTAGAGGCTGATGACTTCTAACTGTGTCCGATTGACATAGTTTATGCCACATGTAGAGTGCCTCCTCTGATTGACCAATGAAGTTGAAGAAAAGGCCAGTTATATTGAGGGGAGAGAGCTGCAGCATGGTTGTAGAACAATGTTTCCCAAACTTGGGTCTCCAGCTGTTTTTGGACTACAACTCCCATCAACCCTAGCTAGCAACACCAGTGGTCAGGGGTGATGGGAATTGTAGTCCCAAAGCAGCTGGACACCCAAGTTTGGGAAACACTGTTGTTAGAGGATATATGTTGCAAACAAAAGTCCCCCGAGTTGGTCTCTGTCATCTCCTGTTAAAAGAGTCTGAGGGGAAAACTTTTTATTTATTTCATTAAATATATATACATACTGTTGGAAGTGCAGCAGCAGAGCTCATTCATTTTTTAACTCAGGGGTTAATTCTGTTCTCACTGTTAGTCAGCTACCCAAGATAGGGTGAAGGTGTTGCTTAGCAACCAGTCTGTGTGGCCTGATCCTTAGTGAGGTAGAGCATGTCTGTGTAGATCTGAGGGAGTTTTTCCACGGTGGACTTAGTCAAATGTCTCCCTGCTATATACAAGACCGGAAGCAAGGAAGTAATAAACAAATAAACGTTGTTGTTCCTTTCTACCCAAAATATTTATTTGCTCTCTGGACTCCATCTGCACTATTTCAATGACTTTGCTAACATACACCATCCACTCGCATGAAATATCAAGGCAATACACAACAATAATATACAACTACAATAAAACATACAATACCAATACAGTGCACAATAATCACAAAATGGCTGGCTCATCTTTTTCGCAATGATTCATCACATAAAATTTTTTTACGTGAGATCTGATAGTTAGCTGTGAGGATCCTGGAAGAAGTCAAGAAGGGGGGATTGTCATCTGGACAGCTCAGGACCTCCATACACACTGCCCAGGCTGTTGTGCCATGGAGAGGTCACTTCGGTGCTGCTAACACAGAGAAAACAACATGGGAGGCAGCAGTTATGAGTTCCTGGTTTCTGCAGCCACAGCAGGTGCTGTGATTCTCAATTTCTCATTTTATCATTGCTAAGTTCCGTTGCCCAAATTTCTTTTAAAGCCCTCATGAAAATTCACTTATGAAAGGTGCAATTTTCTCCAGATAATACACATTTTGCTTGCTGTGCATGTGCTTGCAATAAGTCGTCTTGACACAAGCCTTTTTTTATGTTTTGTTTTCACTAACATGCACCTTTTAAAAAATGCACTTTCCCGTAACGGATACATTTTCCTACACATTGTTTCGTTGGAGAACTGCATCGTGCAGTCCTGAGAAGTGCAAATTTTGAAGGATCGCTGTCCTGTTTCGAGAAGCAAGCATTAAAAACCGAACTCGGTGTCTCCTCCCTTTCCTATTAACTACCCAATGTGTCTTGCCTAGTAAATATGGCAACAGTGTGGTCATGCACACCAAAGATTAATGCAGCACACTGATGAGGTGCTAGAAGTCTGATCCCTTGAGAGGTCAATTAGAGAACAGTGGGCCTATCATATTGTATAGCCACGGGCAGCCATGTAGCCCTACTCATTAATGCTTCAGGAAGTCAATATAGCAAGCGTGTGTCCCTTGCATCATTTCTTCATGGATACAGCTGCATTTGGCATTTAGTTGGATGGCTTGAATTTCAAATCAGCCTCATAGAGAGGGTCACTTTGAGAAGTGATGGGGAGAGCTGCTTCTGGATCGTCCTGAAGCAGAGTTCTAATTCTTTCTGAGGATGCAGTGCTTCAGACTGCAGCAATAACTTTATTAACCCCCCCTCCCAGTTTTACCCAGAAAGGAATTAAATGCGATGAACAAAACAGAGGATATTTTACAATATTAAAAAGCAAGTTATCATGCCCACCTTTACTAACAGCAACAATGGTGAACCCCACTTTTTTTAAAATAAACAACCCCAATGACAATGACAGTTTTTTGGACAAGCAGGTCAAAATGGGGACAGCATTAAAGAAATATCAGCTAGAAAAAGTAAGATTCAGTTGGTTTACGTACTTGATCCCTCTCTCTTTTTTGTTTTGAATTGCAGCAGACCGAAAGCTAGCACACCAGGTACTATGGCTTCACTCTAGCCTTTCTCCTTGACATTCGATTTTGGTCTTTGGATATTGTGGGTGTGTCTAACTATAAGACCTACTCAGAGTAGTTTCACTGAAATTAATGGGCCTTTGGTAGTGATGGCCATTAAATTCAGTTGCCCTACTCTGAGTAGGAATAGCATTGGATACAACTCCAAGGAAGATGTACCATATTTTTCCGTGCATAAGACAAGTTTTTTTAAAAAATAAAAAATACGCTAAAAATTGGGGATCGTCTTATACAGGGATAGTGCATAGGGGGGACGTGGGATTGGTTGCTGCCGCAAGCCAGAGATTGTCAGCGGCTATTAGGCATGTTATTGGTGGCTGTGGCAAGGGCTTGCGTTGATTTGCTGTCGCTGCGGCAGTAGGGCGTGTGATTGGCGGCGTGGGGGCAGATGATTGGTGGCTTTTCCGATGCATGCGAGTGGTAGTGTAGGTCAGGCGGGTGAACAATTTTCAGCAATCCCCCCCCCCGAAAAGCTCAACAACCATGGGCAACCCTCCATTTTCTTTGTTGGGTGTCCCCCAAAATAGGGTGCGTCTTATACACGGAAAAATACAGTATTCCAACAGGCAAGGCTTCATCTGCAGACATCTCAGTTTGAAGTGAACTCAGGGCTTTCCACACAAAACCTGGGCAAAGAAGAAGAAGAAGAAGAAGAAGAAGAAGAAGAAGAAGAAGAAGAAGAAGAAGAAAGTGTTTTGGAGAAACTATTACTTATTATTAAATTTATATCCTGCTACTCCTCCAAAGGAGCCCAGGTGGTAAACATGTCAATACAGTTAAAACTCCTAAAAGCAGTTAAAAAAAAAAAAGAAGTAGTGACATTTTGTGTATTTGTAAAGTTAAGAAGCCATATAGATACGTACATGCTGTTTCTGCATGTTGGCCAGAAACTCAAGGAGCGTAAGCAAAGGACTCACTCAAGCCTCCATTCCCCCCCCCCAAAAAAAAAACAAAACCTGGACTGCATTGCAGGGTTGAACTAGATGAACCTAGGAGTCCCTTCCAACTCTACAATTCTATGACAAGGAGGGAGATGTACCATAGGTTTGTACCAGCCCCAGATAAAGGATGCAGCAGAATTGCATCCGCTGTGGCATTGTGTTGCATGCCTCCAGACTGAAGATGAATGGCACTTTTGCATGTTTGTACTAAGGTAAAAGGTAAAGGTACCCCTGCCCGTACGGGCCAGTCTTGACAGACTCTAGGGTTGTGCGCTCATCTCACTCTAGAGGCCGGGAGCCAGCGCTGTCCGCAGACACTTCCGGGTCACGTGGCCAGCGTGACAAGCTGCATCTGGCGAACCGGCACCAGAGCAGCACACGGAAACACTGTTTACCTTCCCGCTATAAAGCGGTACCTATTTATCTACTTGCACTTAAGGGTGCTTTCGAACTGCTAGGTGGACAGGAGCTGGGACCGAACAACGGGAGCTCACCCCGCCGCGGGGATTCGAACCGCCGACCATGCGATCGGCAAGTCCTAGGCGCTGAGGTTTTACCCACAGCGCCACCCATGTCCCTTTATGTCTGTACTAGTTCCACATTAAACTTGTGGGTTTTTAAAAGTCCTCTCAAAATACATATTTAAAAGTGTGCGCCACTGCTGTTTAGATGCATATTTTGATATGTTTAACCTGCCAAGCAATGGCGCAGTGTCTCTCAGAACGTGGAGAAGTGCAGTGTTTGGTTGATCATTAAGTTAGTCCAAGAGGTACAGGTCTGGTCACTGGTTGTAGGAGCATGCAGAGATCAAATTGTTCAAAGCATCTTTACTCCATGCACCATTGCTTCCCAAATTAGGAGGCTCTCAATGGAATGTCTACATGCAGGGGCAGTTCATTGCGTTTCACCTCTTTAGGCAAACTGGGAAGTTCTGTCCTGCCATGCTGCCACCGCTGCTCCCACCATCGCCATACCTGCCACTGGTGTGTACCCATCGGGCGGGGGTTGTTTGCCAGCTCAAGGGCTTCTGCTGCCTGAGGCAGTGGCCTTACCCTGCCTAATGGCTGGGCCGGCCCTGTCTACGTGTGTGTGGCTGTTGTGCTTGCCTGAGGATGCTGTCAAAAGAGGCAAGAATAGTAACCTCTTGTAATAAGCTTGGGTCCCACTAAGTACTTCAGCTCTTCTCCAGGGAAGAGATCAAAGACAAATTACGCCACGTCTTATCATTGCTCAGCTCACCCCGTTTTTCTTCCTGGCACAATTGCCTACTGCCCTGGCTTCAGCCCCCTTAGGATGAACCCAATGTTAAGATGTATTTGCAGGCACTGGTAACATGCCAAAGTAATCTTAAGTGTTTCATTCCTGACTATGCATAAAAGCCAATCACTTGCAGAGTATTGTCTGGTGCAACACTGTTTTCATAGGGCTTACTGAACATGTGCTGCTTTTGATTTTGGAGTAGAAACTCGGAATTCTGGCAGAGTTCTGCTCCCCTCCGTCCCCCCTAAATTCGATGCAAAATTACCGTATTTTTTTGCCCTATAAGACTCACTTTTCCCCTCCTAAAAAGTAAGGGGAAATGGGTGTGCATCTTATGGAGTGAATGCAGGCTGTGCAGCTATTCCAGAAGCCAGAACAGCAAGAGGGATTGCTGCTTTCACTGCGCAGCTATCCCTTTTGCTGTTCTGGCTTCTGAGATTCAAAATATTTCTTTTCTTGTTTTCCTCCTCCAAAAACTAGGTGCACTTTGTGGTCTGGTGCGTCTTATAGAGCGAAAAATACGGTAGTTCAAAAACCCACCTATTCTTATACTATTCAACAGGAATATTTTGCCTTGCTTTTTATCTCTTGACACCATTCATACATGGATACGTGCTTGTTGCTTCCTCTCCTCCTGAATTTGTCATGAATCCTGCCCTCCCACCTCAATCAGGGATCACACTAAAATGCTGGCATGTTTATGTCACTTCATCAGCATGAGTTAGGCTTGGCTCATAATGTCAATGTCTCGGAAGGCAACAAAGAATGAATAAGTGAATGTTTTACAAGTAGTTTGAGCTCATTTCAGCTCTTTTGCAGAATGTACCTTGAACACTGAGGTTGTTTTATTAATCCCTCTTAAGGATATATATATGTGTGAATTGCAGAGTGTGGGGAGCCTTAAGGAGACAGAGCAAAGTGTTATACAAGTTCCACATACTGAAGTGCCCTTCATTTGTGCAACCATAGTTTATTTCCCCCTGGACCACCTTCTACAAGCGTTCCTTGGGACCAGGGGTCAGCAAACTTTTTCAGCAGGGGGTGGGTCCACTGTCCCTCAGACCTTGTGGGGGGCCAGACTATATTTTGAAAAAATAAATAAAAATGAACGAATTCCTATGCCCCACAAATAACCCAGAGGTGCATTTTAAATAAAAGCACACATTCTACTCATGTAAAAACACACTGATTCCCAGACCGTCCCTGGGCCGGATTGAGAAGGCAATTGGGCCGGATCCGGGCCCCGGGCCTTAGTTTGCCTACCCATGCTCTGGACAGTACCACACATTACATGCCAAACCTCCCCTCCCCTCTCCCCTGACAGAATTTGGTGAGTTTTAGCCAAACTCTCTTCATGTCCCTTGAAAATTCTTGCATTTTTTGCCCAAGCGACAGCATCTACATTTGCCTCCAAATTTCACTTTCGGCGAAACGCGGGATGGCAAAACATGAGATGTCATCCTATTATGCCTCGGATATCCATCCAGGTCAGTTGGGCACATGCAGTCTGAGAGAGACTGGCAGAGAAATCAAAAACAGAGCCTCTTTTCTTCTCTCTGGTCTCATTTTCCTGCGGCCACACTGCCTGCGCATGCACACACACACACTTTAAATCCCTTGAATGGATAGGGCAGAAGCTACGGCTTTGGGATTAGTGTATATGCAGGATTTAGCATTTCAAGCAAACATGTGTTGCTCGAGCTGGATTGCGGATTGCTTTTTCTCTTCCTCCTCTTGCTGGATTGAAAATGTTCCTCTAAAGATGCTGATTAAGCAGTTCAGACTCGAGCGAGAAGGCAAGAAGATGGTTTAAAAAGGATACCTTTTGATTTGGTACGTATAGCCATCGTCGTCATCTTCTTTTTAAAGTATACAACAGTATAGCAATAGAGGACGAGACTCTCAGCTGCCTAGATGGATTTGAAGTGGCATTCAGAGCCCTCTGTGGCCCTGGCATGGAGCAGAAAGAACCTCTTGTCTGAAGTGCAAAAGCAGGCATAGGAAATTCATTAGGATTTCAAGTGCCCTCTCGGTGCAGGATGCCTGCAGGGTTGGACTCTGAGCGGTCAAAAGGGGAAGCAGGATGCAGAAGAGGCAGCTGTGGCTTGAAGTAACAGCACCCAGAGCTCGCCGTCAACCAGTGACGATGGGAGGAAATCTAACACCATGAATCAGAGGCCTTCCTTTTCCATCACCCCAACTGCCGCGTTGCCTCTCAGGGGACAAATAATAATGGAGGCATCTCACCTTCCACCCCAACAACGTCTTAAATGAGATCTTAATTTTTTTAATTTTTTTTTTTTTGAGTGCCCCAAAGTGCTAATGACTTAGATTAGCAAGAAAACAATCTGGGAGTTTGTCTTCCAGCCTTGCGGAAGGACGGAAGGAGGCCGGAGACTGAAGCTGAGAAATTGGCTGTGACTGAAAATAGCCTAGAACGATGTCTGACTTTTAATTCACAAGTAGAATTTAGCAGTCTGAGGGTTGGGTTTTCTTTTCTTTTTTATGCTTTATATTTTTGTACATGCCCTTCCACCGGGACCTTGTAGTTGCCTGATCTGAGCCTCCTGGATGTGAGGCAGAAAAAACAACAACCCTTGCGCTGAACACAGAAGCGGCCTTGTCCTCCAAAATGGAACTCTCCAGAAGTCCTTTGTTCCAGAACAAGTTTTCAGTTGCCCGCCTGGCAGAGGAGTTTTTCTGGATCGGAGGCAGCATAGTAGCCACTCCCAAATGGAAAATGGGCCAGATGGGTAAGACTGCGAACCTGCAAACATCCCTCTTCTGCTCAAGACAATAACGTCTTAAAGGCTTTGGGGCTTAAGTGGTATTTAATGACAGCTTTGTCTATTTGTAGTTGTGGGAGGGGGTTGTACAAAGTGAGATGTATCCTCAGGCAATCATAAGCTATAGTCCTTCTGCTTCTTCCGTGATGTGGTGTAGTGGTTAGAGTGTTGGACCTAGACTTGTGAGGACAGGATTCAAATCCCCACTCAGCCAAGAAGCTCACTGGGTGATTGTGGGCCAGTCGCTGCCTCTCAGCCCAACCTACATCGCAGGAGTGTTGTGTGGTTTAAACAAGGAGGGAAGAGACTCATGCTAGCCATCTTGAGCTCCTTGGAGAAAAAGTTGGTATATGTGCAGTAAAATAAAAATGAAATAAAATTGTCAGTTGTTAGAGAAGATGTTTCAAGAACATTTTGGCTTAGAACATTTGACCTACAGTTCAGCTAGTTTGGCATCTATACCATAGATACAGATCTTGCCAAACATTGTCCGGCTTTCCTGGTTAATTTCCGGTGTGCATTTCCACAAGTGCTCACTCCCCAGCCTCAGTTTGCAGAACGTTAACTGCGCCTCTGGTACAAAAGCTATTTTGCTTTTTGTTATACAGTCCCCAGACCAGACTAAAGGACCCTACAAGCTTCACTGCAATGTGATTTTTAAAATACATGATTTAGGGATGGATGTGAACAGGAGTCCCCCCCCCCTGGCCAATTGCATCATGGTGAAGAGGGGAGGCTGATTTTTGTTGGGATCACAGCTATGGAGGAGAGAGCAAGACCTCCTCTTCCCATCTACTGTGGTCCCAAAGAAAATGTCCTCTCCTGGCATGCTTAGTGTTTAGCAACCACACCTGGTTTATTTTAATCTAATCACCCATTTAGAGTAATGCTGGGGTGGAGAATCTGTGGTCCTCCAGATGTTGTTGAGTTCCAGCTTCCATCAGCCCCAGCTAGCATGACTAGTAGTCAGGGTGAAGAGAGCCATAGTCCAGCAACAGCTGGAGGATCACATATTCCCCATCCCTGTGGAAATGTCTACTTTGGCCCTGAATGAAGTTGGGTTAGCCATAGCAGTGCCACCACACATACAGCGGAGTGGGGGGGGGGGCAGGGAGGAATCATACTACTTAAATAAAAATGCCAAGCCCTAGTCTATGCAGGAAATTTTACATTGGAGGTTTTTTTGCCAATGACCCCCACCCACACATTTTTCCAGTTCTACATCTCCCAGGTGGGTCAGGGAGAGACTCCTACCTGAAATCTTGAAGAGCTGCACACATTAGATTTGTTTGTTGTTTAGTCGTTTAGACACATTAGATTAGATTAGATTAATTTAATTTCTATACCTCTTAACAAAAATATCTCTAAGTGGCATACAGAAAACAGAAGTAGCAACAGGCAACTTAAAATGTTACAAAGATATCATTACATATACAAATGTTACATTAATACAAAGCTACTGATATACAGACCACGACCAATTTACATGTGTCTGATAAGTGCGCGGCCACTCAAGCGTGCATCCCAGCAACCCAGAAGTGGCCTGAAAAGGGGGCAGAATGGGGTGGGGCACCACACACAATTACCCAGAATGCAACTCCCCTGCAAATCAGGGGGTGCCTGTACAGTGGTACCTCGGAAGTCGAACGGAATCCGTCTGGGAGTCCGTTCAACTTCCAAAACATTCAGAAACCAAGGCATGGCTTCCGATTGGCTGCAGGAAGCTTCTGCAGCCAATCAGAACCTGCAGAAGCAGCATTGGACGTTCAGGTTCCAAAGAACGTTCGCGAACCGGAACAATCACTTCCGGGTTTGTGGCATTTGGAAGCCAAAACGTTCAACTCGCAAGGTGTTTGGGATCCAAGGTACGACTGTATACGAATCACTATCAATTCATTTTCCTCCTGACAAACCCTCCCTCTCAGCCTCTGGATTCTCACCCAGGACCCACACAAACTGTCAGCTCACCCACAAAAGTTCCACAACAAGAAAAGTTCCTGGAAGTTCTCCTGCTCTGGTCTTGCTTTTTTATGGGCAGGTCCAAGGTAGATGGTACTTCCTCAGGCTGCCCACAGCTGTGTCCCATTCTGCACTCTCCACACCCAATTCCAGGTGCAGCAGGTTTGTTGAGTTTCCCAGGGGGGTGGGTCCAGAGGATGGGAAAATGGTCTCCCTCCACTCAGCTCTTTCTTCACCCTCTGTCCTCTCCTTAATCTCCAGCTGCAAAGGATGCAGCTCAGAATTTCCTGCAGGATAGGTCTTTAGCTAGGATGGTATCTGGCCTCTTCATCAGCCTCAGCCTTGTAGCTGGAGTCAGCCAGGGCCCCGCCCTCAGAGGTCAGGTGGAAAAAGCCCTGCAAGTCAGGAAGCAGGTCTATCCAGGACTCACAGCCAAGATGAGCTCGAGGGACCAACGTCTGCCTTGGTAGAAGGAAACTTGTGACATTTCTATCCTTGCTGTGGAGAGTATTCCAAAATTTTATCACTGGATAAGGGAGTCTGTGTTACTGGACTGTGGATCTCCAGCAGCTGCAACTTACAAGCAAAGTGACCATGTAAAGACAGGGTTCTTATGCTTTTTTAATTGTCAAAAGTCCTTGCAGTAGTTTAATGTTTTGTGTTGAACTGGGTCGTGGGAATCACGGTTTCAGATCCCAGCCCAGACTTGATGCAAACTGGCTCATCTGGGCATATTGTGCTGCTCATACTGTGCCGGGCTTTTGAGAGGCTTACAGTCTTGCCAGGTGCAGAGGCTTCAGATCCTGGCTCAAATTTTCACTGCGAGCTCCGTGGAGGAACATTGGGAATGTAATACATGGCTCGTAAGTGCTAAATAAATCATTGCACGAGAGCGGTGATTTCTGTAAGTGCAAGGAAACCTTTCCTTCGTAGGGGCTGGTTCCTGTTATGCTTAGGCTTCCAATGACTCTGTTCCTCCATTTGATGCTGAATATGTCAGTTTCCCTTTATTAAAAAGAAGTGTGCTTGGGAATCGCTGCCACAGGTTTAGGTGGCTTTCCAAGACCTGTTAATGGAGAAGGAGTCATCTTTCAATGGCTTTATGGAACCTGCCCACTAAATACCAGTTGCAGGAGAATGCCAAGAGAATTCTGCAGTGTCTTGTGGGCTTCTTGGGGATGCTGGGTTAGCCACAGTGGAAACAGGGCTTTGTTCTGGTCCAGCTCATATGATGCTGCAGTCATTTGCAGGTGGGACAGTCCCCCACTCATCTCAGCCTGCCCTCAGCCAGCCCCCACCTGCCTACCTTCTTGCAACCGCTTGAGGCAGCAGCATTGCCTATCAGCTTCCTCCCTCTTAGTGTTGGCCATTGTAGAACTCAGCAGGGAGGAGGCAGATGGGGCAAAACTAGAATGTTGGCTCTGCCTGCCATTGGCTCTGGCACCACCTCTTGTTGGTCTCCTTTGCCTTCTGCCCCGGTGGGCGGGGAAAAGGCGTCACTGTTGCATGGCGACCCTGCATGCCTAAAACAGTTCACTGTGGCAAAGAGAGGAGAAAGCGTGATATGCAGGCTTGGGGGCTATGCAGAGTCTGCCTCCTTCCTTCTGGTATAGGGGTTGCTCAAAGGGAAAACGCAGTTTTTGTAAACAGCAATGATGCAGCAATGATGACACTATGTGTGTGTATGTGTTTTACCTCTCGTCTTGGCCAAGGACGGGTGTTGGGTGGACAGTACCAGGCGCTGACAGACAGTCCCTTCTGCAATGCATGCCTTATTCTTCCAGTGAAAAGCAACCAGTTGCTCAGTGCTGTTTAAGCTCCCAGTATTCAGCAACAAAGCCAACTCAGCTGCATTCTAGTCATCACCAGGGGCGGGGGCAGGAGAGGAATTTGACCCAAGCTGGTCAGCTTAATATCTGTGAATATCTTTCCCCTTCCATTAACTGTTTTATCAAATTTAACAATGTAAATTAGAAACAATGTGACATATTAGTGGCTAATAAATGAAATATTTCAATGTTCTCTTGTAACAGCTAAAATAATGCTAACAAAACAAAGGTCAGGATTTGGTGTAAAGATAAATCAGTACTTTATGATGTTTTTATTATTTAATTTACAATAGAGTCACAGGCAGGGATGTTGGAGAAACGGAAACAGAAATGGGAGCAGAAATTGCTGATGTTCACTTACCCATCTCATGTTCAGAATGGAAATCAGTCCTGCAAATACAACCAGTATTTGCTGTTGCTTTGATCCAGGAAACAACATCATCCTATTGCTGTTGATTGTAACATTTTAAGAACTTCCTCTCTCTCTCTATTTTTCTTTTGAAGAGTAGAGGTACAAAAAAGCAACAACCCCACTGTAAACAATTTTCCCTAGGAAAAATATGATTTAGCCTCCAGTTGAGCTGATTTCAGTGAATGTACAAGGCAGTGAAATGAATTAGTACCTTCACAATAGCATGCATGGCATAGCTCTATGTTCTGATAACCTCATCAGAGCAGCTGATACATAGCTCTTGCTTCAGGAGCCAAAACTGTGGATCTTTGTAGCATCTCTGATTTGCTCTCTGGTGGATGCTGGGGTGAGCTGTTGGTCCAGTGGGTTAGCAAGTTCTATCAATAAGATGTTTCTGAAGACTGTTGCTTTAACAGTGCATCATTTTTTTATCCGGGACACAAGTAGCTAATAAACCTTTAAGAAATCAGTGTCATGCACACCTTGGATGAATGCTCCTGTAATGCTTTCTGTGAATACCACCAGCATGGCTGCATTTTGCTATTCTTCTGGCCTGCCTTTGCTTTCATTCTTCTCTGTTCTTGCACCATGAGGCTGATGGAGATGCAAGGAGGCCAAGCTAAGGATCAATAGCAAAAGAGTTCTTTATTGACCACAGGTGGCTTTTATCCTTGCCAAGCCTCATCTGGAGCACTGGCATGTTAGAAGCATATCATGTCCTTTTTAATGGGCCAATTCACTTTCATTTTAAAATGTGGCATTGACTAAAAGCGTAATATGAGCTGGGGCCAAGTAGTGCTGGGCTGTGGGCAGCTGTCCGAGGTGAACCAGGAACCAGTGAGCCACAGCCCTTCCATAAAGAGGCAGGGTTGATACACAAACCCGAAGCCATTGGGCCCTCCTGGAGAGGAAGGCCTATAAAATACAACCTGTTCAGGTAGGGACCTGGCTCATCCAGAAGAACTCTTTGGCTCAAGTGTGCTTCTAACCTGTTTGGGAAAGGTCTTGTCAAAGAGTGGGCCGGCAGTAAATCACACCGTTCAAAGTTGGATTTAACTCTTTATTAGCAAAAATATGATCTTCACAGACTTGGCTGAGTGGCAAGGTTAATGAGCACAGCATCTTATCCCTGGTAGGGCTTACCCAAATACTGAAAGTCCCTTCCTTCCCAGGGCTTTTCCCAAGCAATCGGAGACTGTGCCTGTGTGCTGCCTGCTGTTGCTCCACCCTTTCAGCTCTCTTCTGGTTCTGGGAAACAAGCGGGGAGGAGAGCTTGCCGTAGCAGGATGGGAAGACACCTGTGACTCTTCGCCAGCCTGACTCATCTCTGCCTGTTGGCCTCCCTTCTCTGCTTCAGCTTCTACCTCTGATTCTCGACTTATCCTAGCCACTGACTCCCCCAGCTCACTAAGCCCCATTACCTCTTCAACTTCTGACAACTCTTCCCAGTCTTCTCCCTCTTCTTTCTCTGCCCACTCATCGCCATCCCACTACCACTCCTTGGGCTCAGCCTTCTTCCTTTGGGGGTTCCCCAGCTGGTTCCTCCTACCATCCCTCTGCATCCAACCAGTCCATGGCAGGTCTGCAGCTCAATGGCAGGTCATCTGCTTTGCATGCAGAAAGCCCTAGGTTCTATCAGTGGCGTAGCGTGGGGGGTGCCAGGGGGGCCAGCCGCACCGGGCGCAACATCTGGGGGGGGGTGCGCTCGCTGCCTCCCGGAGTCGCCGAAGAGCCTCCGGCGCAGGCTGTAGCAGAGCCCCATGTCTCGTGGAACCGACGAGCTGTGCGCACGTCCGGCAGGCAGCAGCTCTCAGCCCCGCGCGTCAGGGCCGCGGAGAACGTGCCAGGCAGCCCCTCCTCACAGCCCCGCCTCCGCTGCTGCAGCTGCTGGGCCATGTTGCATTTTCCTCACCTCTCTGCCCCCCTCCTTCTCCGGGCAAGCGGCGTGGTTTGGGCGGCAGCGCCAGCGGCAACTCACCTCAGATCGGCAGGTTAGGGGTTAGGGGGGGTGCAAATTACTTGACTTGCCCCGGGTGCGGGGGCGCAAATTACTTGCCTTGCCCTGGGTGCTGACAACTCACACTACGCCGCTGGGTTCTATTCCCAGCCCTAGGTAGGGCTGAGAAGACCCACTGCCTGAAACCCTGCAGAGCTGTTGCAAGTTGGTGCAGATATTAACTGAGCTGGATGAATCAGTGTTCTGACTCTGTACAGGGCTGCTTCCTGTGTTCTTTAGACTCCCTGGATTAACTCCCACCTTACCTCTGACAGCTGCCTGCATCTCAGCCCCGACATCTGGGAATCTTGGCTGTTGTGTGATGATGCCAGCAATAAGAAAGGAAAGTGGAGGAACTTCTAATGGGGGGCTTACAGTGTGAGCAAATTACCAAAAAGCAGTAATGGCTACTTTGGAATGAGTGACTAGTGGCATTGCTCAATCGTGCTGAACAAAGCAATTTGGAAAGTGTTGTTAAGGTATCTTTGCCCTCTTGATCCACTTGTCCTGCCACCTTTTTCTGCTTTTTATTCCGTGCGCAAAGCATTAATAGCAGTGGGAAAGTGTTATCTGAATCAATGCCCACCTTATAACAATGACTCCTGACAGTGAGAAGCAGAGTTCAGACCTTCGGGGAGGAGGGAAACCTCAATTGCATAGTTTTGTATCGTACTGTCAGTCATGTATTCAGGCAGTTAGCCATGAATGCCAAGCCCCAAATCTTAAATCTGGAGGATTAGAGCTGGACCCGTTCTTTGCAGCTGATGTCTTTGCAGCTAATTCCGTAGTAACTGATAATGCCCCCGAGGAACAGAAGCCTTACTTGGGCACTAAAAGGCTTGTGTGATGTGGGAAGAGCATGATTGTGGTCCCACTACCCTCTATGTGTTGGAGGCAGTGGAAATGGCGCACTGCCCCATTGATCTCAGCCTGGCCTGTCAGCTCCCTTCTTCATAGTCTCAGTGTTGACCATGGAAGGAGGACTTAAGTAGAAAACTCTGCCCCCTGCCTGTTTCTTTATTTGTGCTGGTGGCCAAAGAATTATAAGCTAAATTTGTGTCTTGGCTCTGAAGGTTCTTTCTGCATTACTGTGGCTTATAATGAAAAAAATAAAATTACTACCTACCTACTACATTAATTCACATTTGACAAATGATATATGCAATGGAGGAGGAGCTAAAGCTCAGCTATAGAGCTTGCATGCAGAAGGTTTCATGATCTAAAGTGGTGTTTCCCAAACTTAGGTCTCCAGATGTTTTGGACTACAATTCCCATAATCCCTGACCACTGGTCATGCTAGCCAGGGATGATGGGAGTTGTAGTCCAAAACAGCTGGAGACCCAAGTTTGGGAAACCCTGGTCTTAAACCTTGGAGAGCTGCCACCAACCAGTATAAGCAGGGCAGAGCAAGATGGAACAGTGGTCTGAATGGTTATAAGGCAGTTTCCTATCTATCTTCCAGTAAGTGAATGTGAATGTCATGCAAATCCAAGCATGCAAATTGTTATCATCTTATTGGACAAGAAAAAATAATGAATGCAGATAGTGCATCAAAGGTATGGAACAGGCTATAAAAACAATGAAAGTGAGGTATGTTGAAAGTTGAACAAATTAGTGGTGGGGCACTCCTTGGGGGCACTGTGTGGTCTAGGGGCACTGTGCAGCCCTCTCACAATTTTATTTGCTGTATTTGAATAGGCTGCTCAATTGCATTCTTAATGGATCATAAGACAAGCTATAGACTAATGCACTGGTAAATCACCAAATTGCTTTTCTTCCCAAGAGTAGGATACATTTCCACCAAACATGGATAAAACCACCTTTGGGTGGTTGATGCTTCTAGTGTTTATCTTTTGTGCATCTGCCAGTCTTTGTCCTACCACATTTAAAGCCATAGGCAGAACTAGTTTTGAGTGTTTCTTGTTCCAGCACTTAATATGCAGTTCTTGCCCAGAATCTGCATAAGTCTTCCATCTTCCTAGTCTGGAATTCTTTTCAGCAGCTGGCTGTCTCACACTGAGATGCAGTCAGGATCCAGTGTGCTATGGAACCATGTTGCTGTTAATTTTTAATGCTTTCCCTTCTGTACTAAAAAAGAAAAGTTCTAAAGCAATTTGCCCTGGTGTGTCTTTCTCAATTTCTATACGGTTACCAGAATGCTTACAATAATTCATGTGTCCCATGGGATGATTCATAGGACCAGAATTCTACACTTTTTTTTTGCAGCTACTTCCTCCTTCTTCCCTTAACCATGATCACACATAAACATTGTATTGCCTTCAATGCATTTTGGCAATGCGTTCTTTTTAAAACAACAACAACAACTGGATGGCTGGGTTGTTGTAGTTTAAGTGTTATCTTATGCATTTTTGGTGTGGTTTTTATACTGTAAATTGTCCTGTGATCCTAGGAATATAAATTCAATTCAATTAATTAATTATCATTTCTTTCTCTCTCATTTTCTCTCTTTGTATAGTGGAAAAATGTATGAGTTCCATGCAAGCTGGTACTCAGATGATCAAACTCCGGGGCAGTTCCAAAGGTCTTGTTCGCTTCTACTACCTGGACGAGCACAAGTCATGCATCCGCTGGAGGCCCTCGCGAAAGAACGAGAAAGCCAAAAGTAAGTGTGCGGTGCACTATGGAGGGGGCTGCCACTCCATTCACATTTCTGTGAAAGCATTTTGTTATAGGAATTCTACGGTCATATATATATAAACATTCATAAGTGTACAAGGCAAACACATACATAAGTATATAAACCAAGTGCCTGAAATAGTACAGGAGAACAATCCTGAAGCCATTTTGACTCTCCCAAATTGACCTCAAATATTTCTCTGCAAGGAGGAAGGAAATGGGAAAAGCTTTTCAGTTGTCTTTGGACTGTAGGGGCTTACACCTCCCTGTAAATACAGTCTGGCAAGTACCTGTTAAGCTGAGCACACTATCAATATCCGTAAGAGATTCAGGAAGTATTTACCATCTCAAAGGAATGGCCAGGCTACCCAGAAAAGGCAATCAGATAAGGCATTATCAGGTATCCTGGCAGACAGGAGAGAAGCAACATGCTCAAATTTCTGCTGGGGACCACCTCTTTCTGTGGTGTATGTGTGATGTTTTTTTTTGGGGGGTGGTGGTCTTGAGCTACAGGGTATGCAATTTCAAGTGTCTATAGAAGTCTATGTTCTGGGTTCCTCTCCTCCATCCCTGCATGGGGTGAGTGGGGGAGCCTGTTGCAACAGTTTAATGAAGAACAGGCTTACTAGCTGCTTTGCTTCTCAATATTCTCTGGCCTCTGTTATTTTCTCCTACTGATAGAGAACCCACATAAGGACTATATGGGCTCTTGAATACCCCATAAGGGAAAGGGGAGCATCTTTTTCTTACAACAATTTTAATTATACAAGGACTATTTCAAGATGTCCCTGAAACGAGCATTACAGAGCACAGTGATGTTTCTCTCTGGGCATTCACCAAGCAGGATTGCACATCCAGTCTGGATTCCCTGCTGCAGGGGGCGCAGCCACACGTTCAGCTGTGCGCATAAAACAACTTAACATGGGTCTTGCAAAATGCAAGGTGGTTCTTTTAAAATGAGATTCAGAAGTAATACAAAACACAAGTGAGTGAGAAGATTAAAGATTTTTATTCTAAACAGCAAGCAATATATACATATGCAGCAAGCACTTCGATCTGCCACTTGGAAGCCCCCAAGAAGTGGTGAAGCGACTCCCCCAGGTAGACTTTAGTTTGCATGACCCCACGGCCAATCAGCCCATGCATGAGCTTCTTCCAAAAATTCTGTCCACAACCAACTGATTTATAGCTAGCCAGCCCGTGTGGCTTGCCTGACTGGCTACTTGCAGATCATTCATTACAGGTTACATGCAGATTATTCATTAGCCCCCCCCCCATGCCTCACTTTCTCAAAACAATTACAGGTAGGTAGCCGCGTTGGTCTGCCATAGTCAAAATAAAAAAATTCCTTCCAGTAGCACCTTAAAGACCAACTAAGTTAGTTCTTGGTATGAGCTTTCGTGTGCATGCACACGAAAGCTCATACCAAGAACTAACTTAGTTGGTCTCAAAACAATGTCCAACATCCAAGGGGTACTCACACTATCTCTTCTTCCTAACTGATTAGGACATTATAGGCTGTTCTCATGCCATCAAAGAACTTAAGAGACAAGGAGAAGGGGAAGGAACAGAGGCAGGAAGAGGGCAACCATGTCACATCACTAACTCCTCAATCTACAATTTATCTTCTGGATAGATTGCCCATACAACATGTAATCTGGGGCAGGGGCCCTGAGTAACACAATTCTTAGGTTTCCAAATGATAATTGAATGCTCAGCAGCCTTGCAGTCATGTACCACAGTCTGCCAAATGGCCCCAAATCAGGTTGGGGGGAGATAAAAATCAAACTCAGACCAGGTATCAAATGTGGGATGGAAATAGTTTCTTTATTCAAGAGTGAGTCTTTATTCCAACCTTTTGCATGATTGCCCAGCCCACCCCCTCACCTCCTTGCCTTATTTTATTTTTTCCCAGTCTCTATCGATTCGATCCAGGAGGTCTGTGAAGGAAAACAGTCAGAGATCTTCCAGCGCTATGCGGATGGCAGCTTTGACCCCAACTGCTGCTTCAGTATCTACTATGGAGATCACATGGAGTCTCTTGACTTGGTGTCATCCAGTGCAGGGGAAGCTCGGACGTGGATCACTGGCCTGAAGTACTTGATGGCTGGGATTAGCGATGAAGACAGCCTGTCAAAGCGTCAGAGGACTAGAGACCAGTATCCTTCAGTGGAGGGCAGGGGGGTGATGCACTGTTGGCCATACAGTTTTGATGGGCACCTTGAACCCGGGTTCTTCAGTAGCCGCCCCCTTCATCCTCACTTCTGTTTCCCCTACCCATTTGCCTAACCCACACCATCACCCAGAGGAGAAAAGGGCAAAGCAAGGGAAAGATGTTGCTTCCTTTCCACATTCCTATCACTGCCAACAGTGTAGATGAGCAGAGAGTGACATTAAATCACTGGCAACTAAGTCCTGATCACAGTAGACCCATTGGCACAAATGGACCTAAGTTAGCCATTTCTGTTAATTTCGAAGAGTCTACTCTGAGTGGGACTAACATTGGTCACAGCTCATTGTATTGCTGGAGGATCATTTTAGGAATTCTGTATTGCACACACTGCTACTTCATTTAGTTTTATCTGCCTGTATTTTATAATGAGATTAAGGAATGTCATCATCATCATCATAAACAGCAGCAGCAGCAGGAACCTCAGTGCACAGACAAGAGCAGAAGGGCGTAGGGTTGCGGCTTTTTGCAGTGAGCCCCTGGCTGGGACCTTGGGCTTGGCAGATGTCCAACAATGCCAAACCCTGACGCTGTGTAACACAGGCAAGTCAGGCGTGTTCTTCCTTTGAACCCCTCCCCTCAAATTTTTAAAAATATATTTTATATCCACCAAATATCAGGTAAATCTTTTCTCAGGTAGCTAAGCTAGGAAGGACCTCCCTCTGTCCAAGGTCTTGGGGAGCCTCCCCAAGCAGCACTAGGCAAAATGGAGCAGTGGTCAAACAGCAACAGTTTGCTTGTCATGCCCACTGAATGGATGGTCCCATCTTGTGGCAGAAAGCTTGATCCGATGGCCTTCCACGATTTTATTTCTTCCTGATTTAAGTGCTCTGTGGCTTTTGAATCCCTTTATTTCTGTAGTCCCCGGGAAGCAGCCTTCATTCCCTTCAGCATCTTCTCCTCTTTGCTTGCCGTGGCAGAGTTGTCTCTTCTCTTTTCCTTGACTCCTGCTAAATGTGGTTGAAGCAAACCTTCGACGAAGCGGACAAAAATGGCGATGGCAGCCTGAGCATCAACGAGGTGCTCCAGCTGATGCATAAGCTGAACGTCAACCTACCCCGGCAGAAAGTCAAGCAGATGTTCAAGGTAAGGGCACTCCGTTCGCAGTCGCATCTCTACAAGGCAGACTGCAGGCACTCGGGGGCGATAAACTGCAATATAAACACTGAACAGACAGCTCCTTTTCCTGTTGGGCTCTTTTTATGGCTGCAGCCCTGGCAGACTTGTTTTTCTTCATCATTTCTACCACCAGATGTCCTCACTTTCATGTTTATTGTATGTTACTGGCATGCGAGTCACAAAGTGGCCACAGAAGGTGCGACCTTCATTCTCTAGGCTTAACAGTGCCCCCCTGGGAGGTGGTTAGTTTCTAGAATTACCATCAATTTTTTTGCATAGCACCAAGTGTCAAGATGAGGTTTGCAGGTTCCTGATTTGTCAGAACTTGGAGAACTGTTGAGGGAATGAACCATTCTAACAATGATTGGGCTTTCCACCTCTGAAAAGCAGGAGCGCTCTCCCCTCCTGTGGGCTCCAGCAACTGGGATGCTTGTAACATCCAGAATCACAAGGGGAAGGATCTCCTCCACTCCTGGGTGCCTGCCTTCCAGCCTGCTTCTGCTCCTCATCCTCCTTTCTCCTGCTCTGGCATCTAGGGCAGCAAAGTCATGCAAGATCTTCAGGGAGGTCCCATGACATGGAGAGACAGAAGCTGTCAGAGAGGCTTCAGAATTCAGAGCAGGAAGGGGAAATGTGGTTCAGAGAAGGCCTGGCTGGTGTTCCACCTGAGCCAAAGCCCAGCGGGACAAAGGTGCTGGGAAGGTGCTCAAGGATCCAGCTGGCCACAAGGTGAACAGTGAGGCCTCAGACTGTTCCCAACTGGGGCACCCAAAAGGAATTGCCAGGCTGCATTTAGTGGGGGAATCGTGTGCAACACAACACCCTGCCAGCTGAACATTCCAGTGGTTGTGGCTATTTGTGCTCAGGGTAAAAAGGGCTCGGGGACCTGGAGACCTGGCCTTTTGATGCACCTCTGTCCCTAGGAGCCCAACGCTTGTTATGGTGGCCTTGCATCCATCATCAGAACTGCTGCATATTTCCTATTTGTTACGAGGGCTTCCGGAACACAAGGACCATCTGTTCCTCTGAAGTGTAGCCGCTGTGCTTAGCCTGTACCAATTTGTGCTCTTAGGATGATAGGCTCTGCATCTGGTGGGGTGCGGGGGGTGGGTTGGTAGGAAATCTGCCACCAGGCACACAAGGGCTGCCTCTGAAGCCTGTCTCTGCATTTTGGCCCTGACCTATTTTATAATTGAATGGGGGAAGATTAAAGCAACGCTGGCAACGTGCAGCGCTATTCAAACGTCTTGTTGCGTACTTCACAACGCTGCTGGGAATTCGGACTTTTGTGGTAGGTGAATGTGTGTGTGTGTGTGGCTTCTGAAGTGCGCAGATTGCCTCAAAACAAGCCAATTCCCTGGCGTCAGCAGAATCTAAAAGTGTTGCTGGCACCAACAGAGATGCTGAGGGTTTGGGGGGGGGGAGAGGCAAGGAATAATTTCTCCCTCCTCAGATGCCCAAATCTGCCATTGTTTGTCCAGGTAAAGATGCTGCGCTCTGGAAGGAGAATGTGTATGTGTGTGCTGAGACTTAAAGGAGAAGGATTTCTCTTAAACAGCAGTTTTCACTTCCCCCGCAAAGCTGCTTTTGTTGATCCTTTTCAATTGATTTTCTTATATATAAAGCGGAGCTTCAGCAGCTCTGCCTGACATATCTGTTTTCCTTTGGTCTCATTGCTAGAGCTTATTGCAGATGGAAGTTCTTTAAGTCTGTAAAGACGGCCTTGCTGGATTTGATCCTCTAGCCCAGGGCTGAAGAATCTCAGACTGAACGCAACCCCCCACCACACACCTCCAGTCCTCTCTACCTGATCCCCAAGACTTTGCACCCTCTTCTAGTGATTTTGCCTTGCTGTAATGTGTTGTTAAATGGTGATGCTTGCTTGCTTGCTTGGAGGGTTGTGATTGGAGTGTCCTTGGCCACACCCACCATTGGTTTGCAACTCCAGAAGCAATGTGACCCTCAAGCTGAAGAAGGTTCCCTGCTCAGTATGAGAAACCTGTGGCCCCAGCCTCATTTTATGTGGCCCCTGACACCTTCCAAAGTGGTTCATTCATTTCTCCCTTGCTTCAGTTCCTTGCCTCTCTGGCTCCTGTTTGTGTGTATTTAGTACACCAAAGTAAGAAATGGTTTTTAACTGCTTTCCAAGACAGCAGCTGTGCTGGTCTATTGCATTTCTTTTTAATCCCCAGCATACTTATTTGTGAAATAAGACTTACTACTGGGTAGACCTGCACAGGATTGAGACTAGTAATATAACAACAACAACAACAACAACAACAACAACAACAACAACAACAACAATAACAATAACAACAACAACAACAACAACAACAACAAATAAATTGTTTATACCCCGCCCATCTGGCTGGGTTTCCCCAGCCACTCTGGACATCTCCCAACTGAATATTAAGAACACAATACAGCATTAAACATTAAAAACTTCCCTAAACAGGGCTGCCTTCAGATGTCTTTTAAAAGTAAGATAGTTGCTTATTTCCTTGACATCTGATGGGAGCAGGCGCCACTACCGAGAAGGCCCTCTGCCTGGTTCCTTGTAACCTCACTTCTCGCAGTGAAGGAACTGCCAGAAGGCCCTTGGCGCTGGACTAGTAATCTGGACGTGGCTAAAGTTAAAACTGAAGCAGGGCAATCTTTTTCTGTGTTAGTTAATCTACAGCGCTTTTCTCCTCATCTGCTGTTGGCTCTGCAGTCTCCAACAGATTGTCCTAGGGAGCAGTGAAAGCTAGTCCATGAGTGTACCAAACAGAGCACTGCTTCACCAACCTCAAGTCTGCCCTCAACCGGACTCATGGGCTGGAAGTGACCGACCAAGCCCTTCCTGATCTGAACAGGAAATATGCAATATTCTCTTTCTCGTCTCCCTGATGTTGCCTATAGTTGCTCTTGCTTCTGTCTCCCTGTTTCTGTGAGCTCCCAAAGCTTGCTCCTTACATCTTATTACTCTGAAATAGGGATGTTTTGGAAATTATGTCAGAAGTGGGAGCATATATTGCTGCAATTTGCAGGCCTGTCTGAGGTCAGGAATGGAAATCACACAAGCAAATTTGAGCAGTATTCAACTATTGCCATGGTTGTTTTTAGTCTGCAAACATTATACTGTATAAATAATTGTGTTGTTTCCCCCCCTGCCTTGTTTTCGATGCTCCCCTTCCTTTGAAATGCATGGAGAATAATCGTGTTAGTTTCAGTCATAGCAGATAGCAAGATGAATAATGTGGGTTTTAGTGGAAGACAATCTGTGGAGGAAAAGAAACAAGACTGAACAGGATGGGCACCTCTGCCTCTTTCCATCCCTTCTCTGAAACAACCGAAGCCTTGAACCTCTCACACGTAATAGTTCTTTCACAATCTCTTCCTTGATTTCCCTTCCTTTATGCACAGACCCAATGGCCTCTTTAAAAATTACCGCTGATGTGTAACACGACAGTGTTGTCTATTAAATTGTACAGAGCTTCAGAGGCTCCC
The DNA here is from genome assembly GCF_964188305.1 of Podarcis bocagei. Classification (NCBI taxonomy): domain Eukaryota; kingdom Metazoa; phylum Chordata; class Lepidosauria; order Squamata; family Lacertidae; genus Podarcis; species Podarcis bocagei. Next base: position 72,141,002 of record NC_138132.1, on the reverse strand, counting down.
GTAGCATATGGACTTTATTAGCCTCCCCACACCATTAAGTTTCCTTCCAGCATACCCTGTTCGTTTAATCATAGGGCCTGAACAGTATTGAGGCAACTAGAATCCAAAGGGGGAACTTGGAACATAAGAAGTTACCTTATCCATCCATCTAGTTATATGCTGACTGACAATGGTTCTCCAGAATTACAGACATGGGTCTTTCCTTGCCTAACCTGGAGATGCCAGATATTGAACCTGGGACCTTCTGCATGCAAAGCAAATGCTCTACTGCTGAGCTACAAGTCTTCCTAACTCAAACTGCATCTCTGCTGTGAGCCGATCATGTTTAATAAACTGTCTTTTTTCACACACACTCCGTTTATGCTGTTCTAGCAAATACCGACCCTGCAGAGGTAGCAGCATGGAAAACTAAATATAAAACCCATTACAATCTGAGGATTAAGAAATGAAATGCTCGCATCTGTAAAAAGAAATAGCGAGGGTGGAGGGTAACAAGAATTAAAACGGGGAAACTAGAGGAATGGATATATGGATTATCACTAAGTGCCCATTAGAGCCTTTCAAATTAGCTCCATCGGTTCTCCAAAAGTGACTTTTTAGATTCATGGGAAAGCAGAATGTATGTTTTCCCTATAAAAATGCACTTGTGAAAAATCCATGACAGTTTATATTAGAGCAGAATACAAACTGGTGTTTTGCTCAGGCTTTTGTATGTATCTATTTAGGAAGGCAAAGTCAGGTACTGATTGTGGGGAAGAATGGTTTTTCCAGTTTATCCCCCTCCCACTTACTGGGAGCCAGCTTCAGTTTATTGGTTCTCATTCAGTCCATCACCAACCCCAAACACTGGTCGAAGACTTTCATATCACCACCTGATTCAGATGGTCACACTCTACCAGCCCTCTACCAGGTAGTCCAGCAGGACAACCAAGGTTGGTTTGATCCCAAAACCAGACCTGAAGCCAAAAATGGATCGAGATAATTGGTATCTGTGCTTTCCCATTTCTGCATTAATCTACATTAAAAAAATAATAATCCACATTTAAATCAGTATTTAAAACATATTTTCTCTTAACACTTTTCTTCTAAATGTATTTCCTCTCCAAATATGCACATTTAACATATTTTTTTATTGTTCTGTGAGCCCAAGACCAGGTCTCAACGTTCTGAGAAGCACATAATTGAGTGGATAGTTATATACAAATCTGCACATTCGTCTGGGAGGGGAAAATCAGAACAGTTCATCCCAGAATTCATGAAGACCAAATTCCACAGGCATCCCTGCTTGTATAGACACTGGCCTAACTATCTTTTTTTTTTGTGGTGCCATTCTTACATCAATCCTAAGAAACCACATGAAAGGGTGGAATGAATGAGGGTTCAGTTTTAGAGCCAGGCACCCTTAGAAACGTAGATCCTTTCATTCAGCTGAATGGTTGCTATTAATTGAAGTCAGCTCAGTGTCTGGCTTTCAGCCCTGGCTCTACCTGGATTGGGGGTGGGGCGTTGAATGCTCTGCATGGTTCTTTATTTTCTTTCATTAATTCTCTGTCTGGCTTGACGAACATGAGAGACAGTTCACTTTTTAGTTCATTATTAGAAAACTTTCCGCAGATGATATTAGGGTAGTTTGGGTTCTCCCCTCCCCTTTCTCTAGCTTGCCTGGTTTCCTTTAGCTATTAACCTCGTTGGAACTGAAACCGTAGTGGGTGAAAATGAGACAAGGCACCATTGTGCAGTGGAGGCCCATGGAAAGCGAAAAGGGTATTGAAGTGGCTAGATATGTTAGCTGGGGAAAGTGCCATAGCTCGGTGACACTTCAGTTGGAAGGGATCTTAAGGTAAAGGACCCCTGACAGTTAAGTCCAGTTGCGAACAACTCTGGGGTTGCGGCACTCATCTTGCTTTACTGGCCGAGGGAGTCGACATTTGTCCGCAGACGGTTTTTCCAGGTCACGTGGTCAGCATGACTAAGCCACTTCTGGTGAAACCAGAATAGCACATGGAAATGCCATTTACCTTCCCGCCGGAGCGGTACCTATTTATCTACTTGCACTTTGACGCACTTTCGAACTGCTAGGTTGGCAGGAGCAGGGACCGAGCAATGGGAGCTCACCCCATCGCGGGGATTTGAACTGCCAACCTTCCGATTGGCAAGCCCTAGGCTAGTGGTTTAGACCACAGCGCCACCCGCTTCCAGTTGGAAGGGATCTTAGAAGCCATCTAGTCCAATCCTCCTTTCTCAACACAGGCTGTGCAATTCAGGGTACAACCAGAGCATCCCTGACAGATGGCTATCTAGCATCTGCTTAGATACCTCCAGTAAAGGAGTGCCCATCACCTTCTGATGCAGTCTTTCTTTCCCACTGCCAAGCAACTCTTCCCATCAGGATGTTGCTCCTAAAGGTTTGGCAAAAAAACTTCAATTTCCAGCAGTTTGACTTTGCCCCCAAAAGTGCATTCCTCCATTGTCTCCCAAGACAGATGGATGCCAGCTAACCACATTCTAGTCCTACCCGCCGAGGCAACAGAAGCAAAATTAGTTCCATCATGTATGCGGCAGCCATTCAGATATTTGAAGGCTACTCTAAAGCCTCCTGCTATTGTCTCATCTCAGTGCTAAACATGCTTGGCTCTTTCAACCATTGTTCATAGGACTTGGCTTCCAGACCCCTCACTCTCCTCTGGGCATGCTCCCGTTGGCATTCAAACCTGGGCACTTTGTTCCAGATGTGGCCTGAACATCACAGACATTTTGCATGCAGAAGGTACCAGACTGAGTTCCTCACACCTCCAGCGAAAAGTATCTCAGGTGATGGCAGTAGTAGATGGTGTGGTGGGCAGAGGTGCCTATCTGACCTCCTGGCAGGTGATTCACTGATGCTTACTGGGAGGGAGGAGGGGAGTGCAAATTCACCTAGGTGAGTCAACCCAGCAACCCTCCCTGCTTCTCCTTTTCCTGGTAAGCAGCTGCGACGTGGCTTCTGGGAAGCCAGGTATGTGCCCTTACCCCACCATTTTCTACTGGGGGATGGGAAGGGCCTCTGCCTGAGAACAGTGCTTTTTGGTGCATCATACTGAGGCCTTGTTTGTGCATGCCTATTCATCACTTGATGCCTGCAGCCTCAAGCGATGACTTGCTTGTGTGAAAGGTCCGTCACAGATGCAATGGCTCAGGTAGAGTATTTAATGACTCCTTTTCACAGCACTTCCAGTATCTGAAAATAGATTCCTCCTGAGGTGGAATTTTGCTCCATTATTTTTTTTTTAGGAGCTCCATTGAAAGCCTTTGAGGGTGCTGGGTTGGTGATCTCTGTCGTAGAATGAAGTCTGCATCTGTTGAGAGCTGCTGTCCGTGGTGCTGATTCCATATCTTCACCCAAGAGAAGTCAACAGAAATCTTTTTTTTTTAAAAAAAATGACAGCTTTTATGACAGCAGGCTGAAATGGGGGAATGGGAGCAGTATTTGGCATTGTAGATGCCCAAGGTATGAGTGAATGAGGAGGAGCTACAGCCATAGCTTACATTTTCTTTCTCCCTAACAACCCCACAAGGTTAGACAGCGACAGCAAATGACTGAATTTCAGCTAGTAATCCTCATGGCTGAGTACAGGATTCGAACTTGTGTCTCCTGGGAACAAGTTCAGCTCTCCGGCAACCACCACACTGGCTCTCCAACTGTTGGATTGTAATGGGAGAAGATCCAGCTTCATCTAAAGGGGGAAAACAGCCTCATCTCTTTCAGAATATCTGTCAAATGGGGAAAGGGATAATTAACACTGACATGCGAAGGTTGCAGAGGATGACAGGATGGATGGGTGATAGGGCTGTTGTACCACCAGTATGTCCAACTCCCAGTCTTCCTACCTGGCATCATCTGTGCAAGTGACCCTTCAACTGAGCCGTCAGCTCCCCAATACCTCGTTACATTGCCCAAAGACAACTTGACCATGTTTCACCCAATAAAGTGTCTGAAGTGTCAAGTCCTGAAGGCGGGCAGTTAATTTTCTGTGCTTTGCCACATGACCCTTTCCTTTATCTCTTGGCAGCCGCTTGGTTTTAATTGAAACTTCAGCAAGGCAAAGCTGCAGACTGAAGCTCTGCAGCCATGATCAGAACTGCACCCTCTGTTTGGGAGCTGACGATGCTCTGTCTGTTCTGGATGAATGGCTTATTTCTCCCCCCCCCCTCATTATGCCCTCGAGCCCCCTTGCTCCACGTTTATTGACTCTGTTTGGTCTTCTCTGGTGGAACATGATGTAGATTTGCTCTCTTAGTGGAGCGAGCTTTGCGTATATCTGGCTTTGTTCTTTTTATTTCTTTTTTCATGTACCGAGGGCTTCTTTAGATGGGAGGAAATGGATCGGTTTTGACGTTTAAAAAAGTGGGCCTCTTTTGTTGGTGTTTTTCCCCCTCCCCCTTTTCTGCAGCATCCTTGATAATATTTTTGCAATATGCAAGGTTGAGCATATCCCTCTGAGCTTCTTAATGTAGTTACTTATTTATTGTTGAGTTGGTGGAGGCTTTTTGGGATGTAAGGATGGTGTGGGTGTTACGTGAGTTATCCCTTATGTATAGTGATTGTGCTGTGAAAAAGAAGAGTGTGTGTGTGTGTGTTTGTGTGTTGAAACTTGCTGTATTTGGAAAACTAGTGCCTCATGGTAAGGACTAGCCTGGCATAAGAGCTGTGAGTGGCTGCTGGGATGAGGGCAGGATTGATGCATTGCCCACTGCCCCTCAACACAGGAACATAAGACGAGCCTGCTGGATCATAGCATCCTGTCCTCAACCTTCCTTCCAAGTCCTCAGAAAGGAGCAGGTTCTGCTGTCCCTGGTGGGTAGAAATGGGAGAGAGATTAGATCACGTTAGCATTTACAGGTGAACCTATCAAGATCACACTTTTCCAAAGCAATGCATGAGCAGAAATACACCCACCTTCAAAGTTCAAACTTCTCCAAAATTTGCAGTGCAGTTGTCCAGCCAAGTAATGTGTACAAAAATGCATATGCTAATGATAAGTGTCCATTAAACTATAAGGAGCGTCTCCACCCCCATAGTTCAACCTGGACACTGAGGTTGAGGGCCTTCTGGTGGTTCCCTCACTGTGAGAAGCCAGGTTACAGGGAACCAGGCAAAGGGCCTTCTCGGTAGTGGCGCCCGCCCTGTGGAACACCCTCCCATCAGAGGTCAAAGAAATAAACAACTATCTGACGTTTAGAAGACATCTGAAGGCAGCCCTGTTTAGGGAAGTTTTTAATGACTGATGTTTTAATGTATTTTTAATATTTTGTTGGAAGCTACCCAGAGTGGCTGCGGAAACCCAGCCAGATATTATTATTATTATTATTATTATTATTATTATTATTATTATTATTATTATTTAGTGAAAATAGCATACAAAATGCTTTACATTAGAGGAAATTGCTTTGTAAAAAAATTGTATATTTGGAGAAATGTGTATATTAGGGCTGATGTGCATACTGATGTGGAAGTGTGGAGAACTGAGCGTGACATTGGAAAAATGAGAAAACAGATTTGATGAATTTGCCCATCCCTGGCCTGCACAGAGCCCTCCTCCACCACCGTGTGCCCAATTCTCCAATGATCCACCTCAATAACCTTACTCCTGGCATCTTAATCTATGCATGTCCACTGAGGTTTCCCTGTCTGTAGCATGAGACATCTTCCTTGGTAGATGGAGTATCTCCTTGAACAGTGCAACATCACTTTCCTAATCTTGAGTCAGATCATTAGCCAACTGGCTAACCAAGAACAGTGTGTGTGTGTGTGTGTGTGTGTGTGTGTGTGTGTGTGTGTAATCTGGTCAAAGTGCCATCTGATGAGACCCCTCTTGTATCAGGGAGTAGCAGTGAACAATACCAACACTCCAAGGCTGGCTTGGTGACACCCTTTTAATTTTCCACAGAGCCCTTGAGTGCCTGATATAGCAAGCACCAGGGCAAGTGACCCAGCTGGCTGTCTTGGGGACTACAGGGCAAGTGTTAGCACTTGTGGATCTTGCTTGGGTCTTGGCAAGTGCCTGGGGATACTATGTGCTGGTGTTGAGAACATGGAAGCATAAGAAGCTGCCTTATATTGAGTCAAACCATTGGTCCATCTAGCATTGGTCATTGGTGGTGACTGGCAGCAGCAGCTCTATGGGGTTTCAGAAAGGGCTTTCTCCTACCTGGAGATGCCAGGGATTGAACCTGGCACATTCTGCATGCAAAGCAGATGCTCTGCCACTGAGCTATAAACCAGAGCCTGCTGGCCACACTGGTGTGAGACTGGAGGGTAGGCTTCCTTGCAGCTTCCTGGGCCAGCCCAGTGGATGGATACATCAGCCAGTCTGATATCTGCTTCAGGAGAAAAACCCAAGCCCTGGTTTCCCATGGGCTGGTTGCTTTTATTACTGGGCCACCACATTTTAAGGAGGACATCTTAGGCTAGATGGCCTAAAAAGGTTCTTTTCAACTCTTTGATTCTATACTAATCAACAAAGCTCCAAGTTGCTTTAATTTATTGTACAAGAAAGAGAAGGGGCATTAGGAACCTTTTGTGTTTAATGATGCTTATTTGTTACATAAGTGAGAGAGAGCTCTTGTATATTCTGGGGCACATCAAAAGCTTCAGTGTGTTGGAGTTGCTTGCTATTAAATGCCAGCAGATGCTAATGGAGTGTGAAGCTTTGCATAATGACAGCACTGAAAACAGAATCAGATGTTTTGCAGTCAAAGAAGGTGAATCAATGATCAGTAGGACAAGGGGGAAATGCCTAGCAGAAGCAACAAACACAGTTAAAAGCTGCAATGAGAAATCCGTTAATGCCTATTGATTTACATTTGTGAATTACACAGACAAAAGTGAATTCCAGCCTTGTTGGAGATGGCAGCAGAGCTTGATTAAGAAGTGACCATCTTGGCAGCTCTGCAGATCTGCCAGGGATCTGTTTTCCCCCACAATAACACCCATCCCAGTTGAGACATCAAAAGCGGTGATTAGGAAATGCTGTAATTGGGGAGAAGTTCCCTCTTTGATGAAGAGGGCTAACTTAGATCTCCACTCAATATACAAGCATCTTTTTATAATTAGTGCAGTGACAAAACAGAACTAGGATAAAAGCATTTTTAAAGTTTGTGTACTCACATTATAATCCAGGAACGTCTTTCCCAACCTGGTGCCTTCCAGTTGTTATTAGGCGACTACTTCTATAAAGTGAGTTGTAGTCCAACATCCGGAGGGCATCAACATCTGGAGGGTAACATCTGGGGAGGCTGGTCTAGGGTGGGCTCATCAGAATATGGGTTCACCAGAAGGAACTTCAGAACCCATGTGCAAGGCCATGACTGAGGCCTGTCAAGTAATAATAAAGAAGAGGATGACTCTGAGCATGTACAGAATTATATTCCCTCACTACTTAATAACCACAACTATCCCAAATATATGTAAGATTGGGATGGAGATTTCAAGATCAATGGATGCAGTTTCTAGCCTGGATTTATCCTAACTGGGGCCAAACCACTGAATACATTTGAGGAGAGAAGGACCAGGCTGCTATTTCAACAGTTTTTTGTGGGTGAGGGCATCTGTGAAAAGTCTACAGTAGATGCCCACGGTTCTGGAGAAAGAAATGGCATCCTTTGTTGCCCGCTGCCAGTTTTTACCAAGAATGCCCTGGGAACACACCACATTCTAAAAGATGGGAACATCAGGCATTAGGAGGACCACTGAATATAGTCAGAACTCCTGGGAGGGAAATCAATCTGCTCCTCCCTCACCCTAGTGGGGTGCAAAAATCTGCCCCAGATTCACTACCTGCAAACTGTGGGGAGTGGGTGGGTAATTTTTGGAACCATTTTCAGTCCCACTCTGCCCCCAGCACAACCCGTTTTGGAAGTTAAATACTGGAATTCGGTCTTGGGCTATATAGGAACTGGGTTCGTTTTACTCTCCACGTAGCTTAGCATTCTAAACTTCTGCTGTAGTTGTTGGTCTGCTCACCGTGTTGCTTCTCAAGGGACAAGATGGAAGCCTGCTAATTGCAAATGTCCCTCTGTGCCACCAGGAGGCAGACACAGATGACAACCAAGGAACTTTGGACTTTGAAGAGTTCTGCGCCTTCTATAAGATGATGTCGACCCGCCGGGACCTGTATCTTCTCATGCTCACCTACAGCAACCACAAGGACTATTTGGATGTGGATGACCTCAAACGCTTCCTTGACACTGAGCAAAAGGTAAGCATTGGGGGTTCACTCCTCAATTTTTTCTAAGGGTGTGAGAAGGCATTGTTATGCCTCACATTCGCTGCGTTACAGACCTGATTCCATTCCGCTGCAGTTGGAATGCCAACCAATGCAGAAACAGGGTGAACTGAATTTAAGCATGGGAAAATAAGAAACTGAAATCGACAGGTTTGTCAATGCCTAGGCATGACCCTGTCCAAACTTATGTATTGTCGCTTCCCAACTTCTCCCCTGGCAGGAAGGCTGGGATTTGGGTGGGAAGCTTGTGCAATGGAAGCAAGTAGCATCATGGCTTCCTTTAACCTTAAGAAAAGGGACAGGCTGGTCACCACCCTTCCGAAAGAGATTTCACATTTTCTGCTACAAAGTGAGCTTTGCAATGTCTGCTCCATTCTTCTCAGTGTGATTTTTTTTTTTGCCTCCATTAAAATACATATTGAACACCAAAGTCACCTATGAAGACAAGGTCACCCCTGAAGATCTGGGAACTTGTCCAAGCATTTGCAGACAAACATATAAATCATCTTGAGGCGTTTCTTTGGGGGGGGGGAACCCTCCACAAACAAATCCTTCCAAATATTGATAGTCCCCAATAATGGCATGGATATTTGAGGGAGGAATAAGGAATAACTTGGTTTCTTCAGGACCATGTAGCTTGTTCGTTGAAACAAGAATAAAGCATACAAACTGTAGTCCTCTTCTCTTGCAAATAAGACATATACCACTGTCCTACTCTCACCATGAATCCATGCCCACAAATTCCTGATGATAAAATACTTGTCTTTGGATGTTCTGTTCAGCTTGGTGTGGGCAGGCTAACACTGGGGCAAATGGAGGACCGACCCAGAACCTCAGTGCTGACTTTGGAATATAAAGCTTTTTCCAACTAGGGACCAGGATACCTGAAAGATCATCTCGCCCCTTATATAATCAAATCTATCACTACTCTCTGCGGAGGAGGGCCTTCTGCAGATGCCTTCTCACAAGGGAATACAGGAGAATATAGAATTCAGAATTTTACTGCTGTGGTACCTACTCTTTGTAATTGCTCCCATTTAATATTAGACAGGTTCCATCTTTATTTGTCTTTTTAGCACTTGCTGAAGACCTTCCTTTCCCAACAAGTCTTCTAAGTAGAGGTCTTACCGCATCAGCATTGGAATTATTTTAAAGATGTTCTATGGTTGGTTTGGTTTTTTTCAATGGCTTGTGTGTTTGCTGCCCTGTGCTCCTTTGAGAAGAAGGCAGGATAGAAATTTAATAACTAAATACAATCATTGTAGCTTACTTTTTGTGGGCTGCAGTCTACTTCATCAGTTAGTTACAGGTGTACATTTATACCATATGGCATGGATTGTAAACAGTGAAATCAGAGGAAGTTTTGTGGTTACCCAAATTCTGGGTATTTGCCCTCAAAGACCAAAAAATTTAAAAATAATAATAATAAAAAGAGTTCAGATTTTTAGTTTGGGCAGACTTCACCACACTCAGCAGTCTTCTCCAGAAGAGCTTTCATTCTGGACTGGAACCTAATGGCAAGTATGCTTCTTCTTAATGCTCTCATAAAAACTCAAATACATTTGCCAGCTTTTAATCCTGGCATTTAAAGGCACCTTTTGATAATAAAACACTGAGTACCACCTAGCAGATCTGGCTTGCAGTTATTTATGCATTGCCAATTAAATGGCAGTCAACTAACATCACAGCTCTCTGTTGTAACGTTTGCACTGCACTATCAAATTTATGATTTTGTTTTCTGCATTACAAGAACTAAAAAACTAGAAAAAATATAAGCAAGGTCTTACACTTTTCTGCATTGCCGCATTTATATCTAGGCATGGCTGGATACTGATGAAAGGTGCCAGATCTTGTTTTCTAATGTTTGTGCAAAGCTCTCATAAAAAGCAAATAAACCTGCTGCTGTTTTTGCCTCTGGCAAAAATTAAGTGGCATATTCCCCTACACAAAACTTTCCCTAGGCTTCTTGTGCCAGGTAAGTGCATAAATATGATTTCAATAGGAAGAATGTTGGGTCTTTTGCTGCTTTATTGTAACATTTAGATTGGAGGCTGCAAATTCATTAACTTTGCATTGGTCTAAAAGCCAGGGGGTTTCCCCTCTCTAAACATGCACAGAACAATTCCAGCAAATTATCCATCTGAATTTAATAGTGGTGCCGGAAAATACTTCTTCTGCCCTACCTGCTGTAATTAATCTGAACAACTTGCTTAACCCCAAGATTTACATTTAAATGCCTGGAAACTGTGAAGCAATTATAGGCTTTCTCCAGCTAAGTTCTGTGCAGAGTAGGTCCGTTGAAATGAATGAACCTTATTCATGCATATCGATTAACTTCAAAGGATCTTCTCTGAAAAGGACTGGAGTTGGATTCAACTGTTTGATATCAGTGCCTCTGAGCATGTCTAGAAATCCTGTCTCTCAGCACTGAATATACAGAGCTGAACTTGCCTTCAAAAGTCGAGCAGTGGAATCTCACCCCCCCCCCCAATAATCCAGGTTTTCTGCCATTCCTCTGTGGTGCATTAGTGCCCTGTGTTGGGCAGTGGGGACACCTTGCTGTGAGTTTTCTTCTCCACTCTCTTCCTAAAGAACTCTCCACCTGCTTTTTCATGGTCTGTTGGAGATTCTAAATGTGCCCTTTGCTCAGATGATAATCTTGTATTTGTGACTGCTGCCCTTCTAAACAAGTTAGCATTGGTTTCTGTGTCACTGGGCTATTGATCCTCCTAATGCTGAGAAGGGAGGGGGAATCAAATCTCGCTGCATGTTTGGGTCTGTGTAGATAATCATCAGGAGATACACCAGGTGCTTTTACTTCCTGCTTACCACCTTTCCGAGGGACGGGCCCACTGAGTTTCTGCAGTCATGTGTGAACTAGTACAAAATGTCTCCCAGCCCTCTTTCCTTCCTTTAACCCCCCATTTGGGTCCGATGAGTTATTGACTTTGTTCTGCTCACCCCACTCTTCCTCACCCCCTCTTCTCTTTCTTGCCCCCCCTTCTCAGCCTCTCCACTGTGCTTCTTCCCCCACACCACATATTTTCACATCTAAAGGCTACAGAAATGCATAGGCAAATATATAAATGGTAGGGCCGGCCTAATGCATTTTGGCAGCTGAGGCGAACCACAAAATAGTAGCCCCCCCCTTCCCCATCAGGGAAGAAGGGATAAGTGAAGCATCAACATCAGCAACAATGGCTGGTGTCCATTGTGACTAGTAGGGCAGGAGGCAAGAAGGCTAACTGTAGGCGGAGCCAGAGCCAATGGCTGGTGGAACCAACTAACTCTTGCTCTGTGCCCATCCTCCTTCCTGCTAAGTTCTGCAAAAGCAACACTGGCAGTCAGTGAGGAGGAGGTTGGCATCTGGTGCCATCACCTGGACTGGCTGTAAGTAAGGAGAAAGGCAGGTGGAGGCTGGCTGAGAACTGAGTGAGTTTGGTGGAGCAGAGACACACCTGTCCTAATGGACCTGTGTCTCCACAAGGTAAATATGTCCCTAAGCTGTACCACATCAGACTGCATCTGGTGTTGTACATTACTGAGTATTCTTCCAATCTGCCAAAATACAGGTGGGTGCCTGTTCCTTCGTTTGAATCGGTACCAGAGGACCCAGGCATACAGAATCGCAAATTGTCTATCCTTGATGCAGGGGGTGTTTGCTCCTACACAATCCATTCCCCCACCATAATATTTTTAAAAGCACTTTCAGTGCACAGTTTCCTAAGGACGTCTTACCCTACCGCCTAACAGACTCTGCCTGGGTTATTTTTTCTGGAGATTCCCAACTCTTACTCTTGCTTTGTGTCCAGGAGCATCTGCCACATGGACTAAATTTATTGACAAGCCAAAACTGGTCCGTGTCATCTTGCCATAGGAGCTGTCTATCACCAGGACGGGGCAATCAGCATTGTGTTACTTTCTGCCCCTGGGCACTAAGGCGCCACTTGGGATGGAAGTGGCCTAGAAAACCATGCTTTGCGTTCTGTGGAGGACAGCCTGGCAATCATTGACGGGATCGTAGCTTTCACCCTATCAAAGCTGACATTGATTGGCAGAAATGGGAATCTCACTGGCCGGTTGGAAAAGAGGCAATGGGGGGGGGGGAGAGAGATGTCGCACACAGCTAGAAAACCACCCAGTTGCATAACTACTCAGAGAAAAGGAGAGTTGTTAAATGGAAGGATTTGTTGGCAATCTCTTATTTTGTGCAAAACAGCAGCAGCAAAAAACAACAACCTTCCTTTCTTGTTCTTAGATGATTAATGTGACCAAGGATCATTGCCTGGAGATTATCAATCAATTTGAACCATGTCCAGAGAACAAGGAACAAGGAGCTCTTGGAATTGACGGTAAGATTTCAGTTGCTTTTATAGGGAGAACTGAGCAATGTTACTGAATAAATGCCTTAACTGGATCCTGGCCGGGGTCATTTCCCACAAAGAATGGACGTTCCCTCCCCCCCCCCCCTTGTACCTGCTGCATTTTGCCTTCCTGTTAGTACTTTCAGGGTGATGCTGTTGTCATTCATTTCTCATCTGCCCTTTCCGTAATGTACAAACCCAAGGTGGGACCAAGATCCTAGCAATGTTAAGAATAATTAGCTAACTAAAGAAGAAATCTTGTAAATGAAAAGCACTGTGTGGTTTGAAAGCATCAGGGCACCTGAAACGCTTCTCCTGCCAAACACAAAAATTTTCATCTTCTTTCGGAAGGTCTCAAAAATTAAAGTGAGCTGAATGAAGCTCTTGAGGGGCTTCAACAGGAAAAGGGGTCTGATATTTGTAGCAACAGACTAATCTCTGAAGGTGGGGACACTTGACGACAGCTGTAAAAGCATTGGTGGTTTTTGACAAAGGTCTGTTGTTTTATTTCTGTATTGCATTTATACCCTATCTTCTGCTCACTATATTATCCTCACAAGAGCCCTACAAGATAGGTTAGGCTGAGAGATAGTGGCTGACACTACCAGTGAGCTTCATGACTGAGTGGGGTCTGCACCCTGGTCTCCCAGGTCTTTTCCCAACACACACTCCTTGCTAAACCACACTTGACTAAATGAACAAAGGATTCAGCTGTTATACTCACAAGTAGGTAGAGCATGTGCATAGGGATGAATGTGCTAGCTCTGGCCCCAATTCCCACCCCCATTGTTCTCCCTGCAGAGTTGGGGTATCTTCCGCCCCCAAATTGTTAACATATTAATAGCAATTCTGTTAGATTAGAATAATATCCCAGTTTGGGGACATTGAATTTCCCTGCAGTATGGAAATATGGGAAATTGTGTAGCCCCAAAGAATAGACTTATTCCCAGTATTCTGGATTCTGGTCCTAATCAAAAACAGATATTTAAAAAGCTAAAACAAAATACATTATGGATGAGTTGACTATGAGTTGGCAGGAAGAGCAGAAGGTATCTGAATCCTATTTCAAGCTGATCAGGAAAGGGGGCGGGAATGGGCACCCAGTCCAAAGTCCTCAAATTCAGACTCCACCCCACTGCGGCATCAGACAGTTATCTGAATGGGAAGCCTCGGCACAAATCTTCCTGTGTGTTTGCCTTTGAACTCAACCACTCTGCCTGCTCTCTCTGCCTCCAGCTCAGTCCATGCAGCATGTGTGTGGGAAGTTTTTCTTCCTAGGAAGTACGCTAAGATGCTATCACTTAGCTTCTCTCAAAGCAAGGTTGTAAACTCTAGCTTCCTTAGGCTAGTAGAACCCATCAAAGTTATTTTTGAGCTGGTGGGGAGTCGCCAATACTTGCGAATTGCGTCACTTTTTGACTAGTAGTAATTATAACAACATCTTTCTATGGCACAAAAAACACACACCTCTGAATGGCACAGAATAATTTGTTCCTGGGATGTCCCATTAATAGAACAGAGCTCTTCCCTCCCAGAATGAGGAATGGGTTGATTCTGCCCTCCCTAGTTCTCTGTTACTGTAGCACAGAGGTTTTCAACCTTTTTGAGTCCAAGGCTCCCTTGCCCAGCTACATTCTTTCTGCGGCACCCCTGTAGGGCTCAGGAGCCCAGTTATGTCACCCCTTGCCTGCACAATGGACAGCCCCATACCCCTTTTCGAACAACCTCCCTTGTGGAGTGTTCCCTCAGCCTTCTTTCTTTTCCCCTCTCCTTGGGAGTCCTCTGGGCAGCCACTGCTGCCTCCCCTGGTCTCCGAGCTGCCCCCTCCTGCCCCAAAGTGAGTTGCCTCCTCACACTGCCCCACAGGGGCCTGGGAAGCACCCCCTGGCCAGCCCCAGAGGCACCATTCACTTGTAGCTGCAGGGCCGCTGCAACAAACAGCTGTGCAAGCCTTTGGGAGGCAGAGACATGAGAGGGCATCAGAAGAAAGAAGGAAAAAGTGACAGAGGCCAGTGTTGCCCGCTGTACCCCTGACCATCATTCAGGGTGTCCCTAGGTGCCATGGCACACTGGTTGAAAACCACTGTTGTAGCAAGATCAAAACTGATCTTGTTCGGCTAACCTGTATTTGCTCAAATGGGACTTTCTGTTTGCTGCAAGATGTATTTGTAATTTGTGAGCCAATTCCTTTGCCTGCTGTCTCAGTGCTGTAGCGTCGATATTATTAGCTTTGGGAATAATTGTCATTAATGGATTTATTTGAACATCTTGTCAAGCTCAAAGCAAATAATTCTGCCGGATAGCCAGCTAGTGTGGTGAGCGCCGACAGACTTGGGGCTCCAGCTGGCTTCCTTGAGAAACCAAGAGAGGAAGGTATCAGAACCCACCCCAAGGTTTTCTGAAGTACAAAAATATATTTTTAAAGAAAGGGTAAGGGGCAGGTTCCCCCTCCCCCAGCTGGAACTAAGTTCCGGCACTTCTCATGTGGGTGCCATTGCCATTCTAAGAGAACAAGGGAGGCCCTCATGTTGAGTTCCAGCATCTCTTTTTCTAGAAATATAGCACTAGTGAGGGATAAGGGTGGGAGAAAACAGCTAAATGAATATTGAGTGTGCTGCACATCATTTGGGAAAGAGACCAGGCCCAGACAAAGAGAGGGGGGCATATGGGCCACTTGGCCCGGGCCTCCGATTCCAAAAGGGGCCTCGGTCAGCATATTCACAATATTCACAAATATATACTTACTTTTTTATAAGACTTCAGTTATCCCCAGGGTAAAAAAAGGGGGGCACATTATCTACCTGGCCTGGGCCTCTGCCTGGCTCTGCAAAGCCCTGAAAGAGACACACAAGATGAAGGGAAGCCAGATGGAAAGGATTAGCTTGAAGTAAAGTGGCAGTTGTCTGAATGAGCACTCCTGCTAGGATGGGGAAGGAGAACCTCAGGTCCAGGGGCCAGTTGTGCCCCCCCTGACCCTTGGGACTCTCCCTAGGCCACAACCCTTCTCCTTGGGTCACACTCCTCACCAGTCTTGCTCTGCACCTTCCTAGAGTGTTTTTGCCTGATTGGCATGTGTCCTTGAACTCTAATCATGCCCATTGCTTGCTTGGATGGAGAGGAGA
Organism: Podarcis bocagei; assembly: GCF_964188305.1. Taxonomy (NCBI): domain Eukaryota; kingdom Metazoa; phylum Chordata; class Lepidosauria; order Squamata; family Lacertidae; genus Podarcis; species Podarcis bocagei. The sequence continues at coordinate 72,125,252 of NC_138132.1, read as the reverse complement.
GGAGGGGTGTGCATGAGTTTGTGTCGTAATCAGCCTGGTGTACAGTAGCCGCATACATTGTTCCAGCCACTTCTGTCTCTGTCCTTGTCCACCGCTGGCAAGTGACCCCCGGGAAACCTGTCCAAAAGGTATGTGCCCCCCATCTCTGTGCTAGGAGGTGAGGATACAACTGTGTGTTCTGTTGCCATTCTCATTTGTTTGCTCTGTTAGGCGTTTAACCACTGAAGTTTCTCCATAACAGTTTGGAACTGAAGTGGGACTACTTAACAATGAAGTGGAACTTTCTGCATAGTTTTCCAAATATGTGATACTAGATAAATTGGCAAATTTAAAAGAAAGAAAAGGGCATGGATCCAGATGGTGCTGGACTCCAGTTCCCATCAGCCCCAGGCATCCTGACCCAATGGTCAGAGATGATGGGAGTTGTAGTCCAATGAAAGAAACTAGGAATTGGAGAGGCTGTGTCAGTCTGCCAACTAAATTTATGACTGAGAACAGCCAAGAAGTTGAATGTTAAGAGGTCATTTTTGCAGGGGGCAGGGAGCACTAGACGACAAAAAGTATCTGGAAGTGGTGCCTGTATGTGTTATGTTTAAATGTGTGCTGTGAGGTTGAATAGGCAAATTTTCCCCTTCACTTTACAGGAAAGGATAAAGAATTGTGTGCTGCCTCCAACCCCATTCTGTAAAATGCTGAGGTTTAGATAGGGAAACCTCTGCTTAATTATCTATTTTGTTACTTTATTTTATTCCACTTGCTTATCTAAAGCATTTTATCCCACTCTTCAGCCCAAAGAGGCTTCCAGGGCAGGCTGACATATGGTAGCAAGACTTACAGTTGCAAAGGCATGGCACAAAAGGAAAAAGGAATGGAGAGGGAGGAGGAAAAACAAACAAAACCAGACACCGGTTTTTAAAGTTACATAGTAGCATGGTTATTGGAGGAGGTAGAACACTTCTACTGTAAATGAGCAGTCTGAGCAATGCAGATTTAAGGCTTATGCATGGAAAATGCTGATTGCCGTAAATAATCAAAGTAAAGCTGTCACTTTAACAAGCAGACATAAAATATTGATGGGGTGGGGGAGCAAATATTACTGCAGCGCCATCAGATGTGCGTTCCTCGACCTTTTATTTTATGATATGTGTTCTGACATGTGAGCAATATCTCCCCACGTTGTCACCAACTCCTGCAAACATCCAGCTTTTTCTGAGGAACTGCCACATTCTTTAAAGTATTGATTTCATGCAACTGGATTAAGTCAGAGTCAGACTTGAAAAATGATCGTTCCTTGTTTATACAGAGAAGAAGTCAGAGAAGGGGGTGATAAATGAAAGCTGTGGGTCCAAAGCTGGCCAATCCCTTCCTGCCCCTCCACACCCAGCCTGGACGCCAAGGGAACTTGAATTGGCCCAACAATCCCCCCCTTCTTCCTTCTGGGGGTTTCTGATAATGTTGCCACACCGATAGATATACAGGGAGTGTGCCCACCATCCATTTAGAGTGAGTTTAAAAATCACATGACTTTGCCCAAAGGATCAGGGGAACTGAAGTGTATTAAGGGTGCTGTGAACTGAGGGGTGAACTACAGTCCCCAGGATTCCTTGAGGGAAATCGTGCATTTTAAATGGATGGTGTGCACGCAGCCACAAAGTGAGATCTGCAACAAAATATTGCAGCGTAACTTCCTCCCTAACTGGAATCCCATACTTCAGGATTTCAGCTAGTCATGCTCTCTTCCAGGACACTATAAACTGTAAGGGGCTGAAGCAGAATATCCCTCTTCTCATCCCTGCACCCCACCCCGGTTTTCAATTTATTTTCAGTGGGAAAGCTGAGAAGCGGAGCTCCCTCCATTGGCCAGACCCATTGGACGTCCTCTGCTTCCACAGTCATCTGGGGGGCAGCCATTCCATTGGGCTGTCTCAGTGGGAGAGATAGGAAGGTTCATTCCATCATCTTGGTGCCAGAGTTTTGGTTTTCTTCATCACTCCTCATTCCTTTTGTGTTTGTGTGTGAGTGTATGTGTGTTTAAAAAAAGAGAGATTGTAAGCCTGCAGGTTTGTTCTGATTGTATGTAAGCTTGCCTGGGAGCATTTTCAGCTGAAGAGTGGATTACAAATGCTCAAAATATGTAAAATAAACACTTTCCCCTCCCAATGCTGAACATTCCACAGCAAGGTTGTGTTAATCTGCCCAGAGCCAGTTGATTATTTACCGTAGTTTAATATTATAATTATTTTTTGAGGGGGGTTGTAAGGTGCCAATGCGTCCTACTGTGCAGAGGAAAATCCTCTGTTTGAAGGGCTGGCCAGTCCATGAACCCTAAGAAGGAAGAGCAGGAGAGGGTGTTAAGTGACCCATCCACAATTAAGTACCTCGGACAGCAACTGATCAGGCACCCAGGTCAGCTGGTTGTTGTCTTCTGCACCACAGTGAGATGCATTGCATTTATACTTAAAATACAGTGATTATATCTAAATTTGAACCTCTCTATAAAAATTACCAGATGCACATTTCATAAAAAAGTGGCATTTTCTTTTGCTGTTTTGAGTGTTGATGTGTAAGTGGCTATCTTAATCATTGTTGGCCATTCTGATTATGGCAAGGGGCAAGCGTGTATAACAAGGCACTGGTTTCCATTCTGACCTGTGTTTACGAAACTGAACATAACCTACATTCTTTTTGATGTAAAGGAAACATCAAAACAATGCAAAAAGTAAAGGTCATTTATTAGCTATCGTTTGCAGACTGAAACAGCAACCATGGTGTGAACAAATGCCGACTGTGTGTGCTTGACTGATTTCTATTCATGATCAGAGATGAACATGTGAACTGTGGTGATTTTGGCTTCCTTTTTCCATTTTTATTGGATACCTCCAACATCCCTAGCTAAGGGTGGAGCAAGAGAAGGGAAAGCCTTGCCTTGAGGAATGGGTGACAGAAAGCAGAGGGCTCTTTTTGGCACAGGAGGCATCCTGCAAGGCATTGTCTTGCCTGCATATGATGCACACAGCACCAATTCCTGCCAGGAATCTTGATCTATAAACCGTATGGTCCCTGGCTAGGAAAAGACAGTCTGTATGAGTCAAGGAATCATTTGAGTCAAGGAAACACATGGAAAGGTTCATCTGCATGAGGAGCTGTTTGCTGCTTGTTGCCCCCTTCCCTTTTCCCCAAGGAAAGGACTGTCCGGGAGAAGAGAGGAACACCAATAAATTTGATTTTCCTAGTGTTTTAGTATTCGGTGTCTGTTTTAAGCATTTGATTTGACTGTTAAAAAACAAAACATCTTGAATTTCAGGATGAGATTAAGTGAGACTCATATATCCTTAATGATAACAGAAACCATGAAACCTAAAGCTCAGCTGCTAAATAAGCTCAATGTACTGGTATTGGTGACATGCCTGAAGACAGCCACGCACACACACACAAACTTCAGAGATCCAAGTTGAATAGCTTTGCTCTTCAAGCTCGGTTGCTAGGAAGTCTATAGCAACAAAAATTGACAAAGCTGTCACACAGCCCAAGAGCAGACACAAAGTCAAAACAGCAAAATGCTGTTGGGGGAGATTAGAAAATATATAAACCAAGTAGAGCGGGTGAGACACAGAAGGTGCAGATCACCCAGCTGAAAGAGAAAAGCCAACAGCAAATCGTTAGGAGGACCCAATGGAAGGTTTTTAAAATATTAAGCCTGGTTTTCCCATGGGTCCGAGAAACCACATTGGGGGGTGGGGGTGGGGAGCTTTCAACGTGTGTAACTGGTCTGGAGAGGATTTGCCCGATCAAAATCTGCATCTGTCGCCTCAGGTGGGACTGTTTGTTTGAAAGGTTGCTGAATGAGCCGAGGGAAAGTTTCAGTTGCTAAAAGCAGACTTGAGTTACTTTCCTCTATCTCATAAGTAGCCTTTCTTATCCCAGCTCAGTTCTCGAGGCAGGCTTTCACAGCTTAATTAATTCTCCATGGACCTGGCTAGCTCAAATGTCAGGGAATGTGCAGAAGGTGTGTTTGATAATACAGATTATTTTTCTAAACAGAATGCTTGATCTTCCCTTAATATAGAGCATTTTGGTTACTTTGCCTGTGACGCACCTGGCCCTAGCAGAATAACCTCTGTGTGTGGGACAGAGCCAGGTCTAAACTCCTGTGGGAAAATGTGGGAGCCCTTTGGACAAAGGATTGATTCCCCACCCCCAGTTCCCTGCTGATTGAAGAAAGGAACTTGCAGGGTCTTAAAACTGCAGTGAAACAGGAAAATGAAAATGCAGTGGTTAGTGCAATGGATTTTGGGGTTTTTTATCACCCTAGGAAGCAGGCTCATGCTGTCAGAGGAGGTATCTGAAGATAAAGGAAGGGGAACCACTTGTGGGCCAACAATGCATTCACCTGCATGACCTGTGGCACTAGCCCTCCCAACTTGCAATACTGAAGATGCCTCCTTGGAACTATTGACAGATCAAGGGGCACCACTTTCCTATCCCTTCACATCTAGATTGAGCAAGAGACTTCCAGCCCCAGCCAGCCAGGACTTGAGGAATATGGCACGGGCCCTTTAAAAGCCCCAAGAGTCTTCCTCAGAGGGGGGTGGAGCCAGAAACACCAACCTACTTCAGCCCTCATGGGTCTCTAGACCAGGTATCCCTGACCTGCGGTCCTCCAGGGAACCCCCCCCCCAAAAAATCTCCAAATTAATCTGTTCAGCATAGGTGCCAACTCCCTGGGTGCCCAAGCACCCACAAAATTTCCCATGAAGGAGCTGGGCACGCACAAATTTCAACCCATGGTTGTGGGGCCAAGGTAACACTCCTGCTGCTCAGATTAATTTATGGATGCCCTGTGGATGTCACCTTAATTAATTTTGGCTGTTCCCCCCGCCAAATAAGAATCAGATTGGGGTGCATTTGTGCAACATTAGTTTAAAGTACCTTGTAAGGAATGCGTTGATCCTAAATGTCTATGATCCCCTCCCCAAAGCAAGCAGTTTTCTAGAGAAATTAATCTCTGAGATTGCCTGCTAATTTTCAGACAGAGAAAAAATAATTTTATTGTTTTTAAAAAACAATATCATCTAATCATAGAATAATAAGAATAATCTAGTCTATGATTTTAATTGTGTTTTATTGATTGATGTTTGTAAACCATCCTGGGATCTATTTTGACAAAGGTCAGTTTAAAGGTAAAGGTAAAGGGACCCCTGACCATTAGGTCCAGTCGTGGCTGACTCTGGTGTTGCGACACTCATCTCGCTTTATTGGCCAAGGGAGCCGGAGTACAGCTTCCGGGTCATGTGGCCAGCATGACTAAGCCGCTTCTGGCGAACCAGAGCAGCGCATGGAAATGCCGTTTACCTTGCTGCTGGAGCGGTACCTATTTATCTGCTTGCACTTTGATGTGCTCACCCCGTCGTGGGGATTCGAACCACCGACCTTCTGATCAGCAAGCTCCCCACCCCATGGTGGTGTTATTGACGATGGGACTTACTTGCAGTGCTGCTGCCCCTAAAATGCAACTGATTATTAAAATACATTTCTTCAGCATGACTGTGGGCAAACCAGAGAAAGGGTTAGGAATGCTGATTTCTTTTCCCGCATGGAACACTACAGGCATAGTGAGTGGGGATTTAGACCCAGGCCTGCCTAGGCCTTAGCCAACGCTCTAACAATTATCCCCCACTGGCAGGTTAATTGCATCATTAATCCAGCCCATGTGACCTTCCTTCCATAGGGTTCACCAACTACATGCGCAGCCCTGCTGGGGATATCTTCAACCCAGAGCACTACCAAGTCAACCAGGACATGACATGCCCTTTGAGTCACTACTTCATCACTTCCTCTCATAACACCTACCTCATGGGGGACCAGCTGATGTCTCAGTCCAGAGTTGACATGTACTCTTGGGTTCTGCAGTCTGGATGTCGTTGCGTTGAAGGTAAGGACCAAAAGCACACACACCATGGCCCATCTCCTTTTGTTAAAACAACAACAACAACAACTCAACTGTGGAATCATTTATGTGTTCCATAGATTTTTTTTCTACCCATCATCATCCCTACAAGAGGAGATGTTCGTCCACCATAGCAGGTCTTTTGCTTTGTTTTAAATATGCTATTGGCCTGTATAGCTCAGTATTACCTTCACTGGTGGCAGCAGCTCTCCAGAGTTTCAGAGAGAAATCTGTCAAATATTTAATACGGCCGAGCAACCATGAAGGAAAGTACAAAATATTAAAAAAATGGAAAATCACAGCCTCAGAAGAACAAAGGTGACCAGTTAGGACAGGCATAGGCAAACTCTGGCCCTCCAGATATTTGGGACTACAATTCCCATCATCCCTAGCCAACAGGACCAGTGGGCAGGGATGATGGGAATTGTAGTCCCAAACATCTGGAGGGCCAGAGTTTGCCTATGCCTGAGTTAGGAGCTTACCATCATAGCTGGTCTAAGAGATATTACAACATTCAGATATTACAATATTCACCGTGCTAATGGATTTATTACAACCCCCCTCCTTAAATCTAAACCTTCTGTTTTTGTTCTTTCCCTTTGCAGTTGACTGCTGGGATGGGCCAGACGGTGAGCCTATCGTCCACCATGGCTACACCCTCACCTCCAAGATCCTTTTTAAAGATGTGATTGAGACCATAAACAAATATGCCTTCGTCAAGAGCGAGTAGGTATCCGTGTGGGTGCTATATTTTAAGAATTGGGTGTACCAAGGGGAAGGTCAACCATCATCATTGTACACTGGAATGATTCATCTATTTTGTATTTGTGTCTTGTTGTGATGAGGGGGAGTTCTGGGAGAGGACAGATTACCGTGTTGGGAGATGCAGGTGTATGGAAAGTTGGCTTGGAGTTTCTAAGTTTTATTAAGAGCCAAGCCCACTGTCTACCCAACCACCCCAGGTCTTCATATTAAAGTCTGGCTCCTCCCCCCAGTCTAACTTTCTTTGCTCATCCCCCCCATCCTCTAGTAGACATCCCTGCGAATTAAGGAACCAGCGGTGGAAGAGGGTTAGTTGGGCAGCACTAGATTCCTGTAGGCATTATCTTTACAGCCTGTATGCATAGCCATTATCCTTAAAGCCCATGGGATGAATGGCAATTGTAGTTACCTAAGCTTCTGAGTTAAATAAATCAAGTTGGGAGACACCAGAAATTACTGTTCTCATGGATACCAGCAGCAATGGATCTGAGCCATAAAGGTGAGGCCTAAAAGGCCTTTGTTGTCATCAGCCAGCCCTCCCCTGAAGGGCAAATTGGCATGCAAAAGGGAAAGGGGCCTTCTAGGTTGGAATCTACACACATATTTAAAAAACACACGCTGTGAAGTTACTTTATTTTAAAATGTTTTGAAAAATACATTGGATTTTGCATAGCTCGCTGTCGCCATCTAGTGTCACATTTGTATATTGCACTTTACAACACATTCGAAACATTTTATTTGCAGCTGTGTAGCTGAGTCCTAGGTTTGGTCTTCCCAAGCTTTCTTAGCTAATTCTTGGAAGGACCCCAAGAAGCACAGGGGGAGCCAATTTCAAGACCAGCTGCTGTTCCCCTTGCTCTTTGAAAAAAGTCTCAGGAAAGCTTGGCCTAATGTGATCATGGGGATGGGGGACATGTAGCACCCCAGATTCTCCTGGAGTACAATTCCCATCAGTCTTAGCCAGCAAGGCTAATGGTCAGGGTTGATGGGAGTTTTAGTTCAGCTCCCTCTGTTTGTAAGTAAGAAGGCAGGCCAGGAGGATATTGGTGTTTGACATAATGGACCAGTGACAGGCAAGCTCCACTGAAAACATGACTGCTTATTAGCAGGTAGCTGACAACCCAGCTGCTTGGCCTCCAAACTACAGGGTATTTTGTCAGGCAGGAGACAGAAAGTCCGAAAGTGCCATTATCCAGATGGCAGAAATGCATCCTGCTCAGATGGGATGAGATTTGCTGCCTCTGAATCTAGAGTCACTCAGATAATCAGAGAGAGAAAGTGGGGCAGGGATGCCTTCCAGATTTTTTATTTTTATTTTAACTTGTCCTGTTTGTCTGAGAATAATGGGTCTCTGTGTCAAGGTAAGTTCCTGCAGCCAGTGCTTTTGCAGTGGCTTCCAAGAGTGTGTGGAGAAGCTCTTTTATGTGACTTTCCTCTTTCTGTGCTTTGATTCTGCAAACTTAAAGCTGTGACAGCAGTTCCATCTCCTCTCACTGTGCAAGCCAGAAGGGCTCAGGATATCTTAGCAATATTTGTAGTACCCTCACCGGACTACAATGCACAGAATTAAAGGGCTATTTTTTCTAGAAAAAGTGGAGCCAGAACTCACCATGAATGCCTCCCTTGTTCTTTTAGAATGGCAATGGTTCCCACCTGAGAGGTGCTGGAACTGAGCTCTGGTGAGATCCAGCTGGAAAAAAAGCCTTGAGAATTAGGAACACAAGAAAATCTGTCTGTAACCCTATCTACAGTGTCTGTTGAGACTCCTAGGATGTAAGGCAGGAGGCCAACAGTAGGTGGAGCCACTTCCAATGACAGCCATTCTAGATTTGCCACCATCTTCCTCCTTGCTGAGTTTTAAAACACTGAGACTGAGGAAGAGGAAGCAGACAAGCAGTGCCACGCTCTGGGGCTGGGTGAGGACACTAAGGTTGATGGGGCAGTGCCGCAGCTGCCCTGCTGGACCAGATGCTACTGCCTATCTAGCTAAGCGTCTTGTTTCCCCACAGTGGTTAACCCAATAAGGAGCCTGTAAGCAGACTGTTCAGAACTTCTGAACCTTCCTGCTGTCCCACTCCAAATCAACTAGTATTCAGAGGTAGACTGCATCTGAACCTGGAGATTCTGTGTTGTGACTAGTTGCAACTGAGAACCTTATCCCCCATGAATTTGCTGATTCAAACTATCTAAAGTATATACTGTTTTTAACGATGTGCTGTGCGAATTCTTTGGGAGATGGGAAGCTGTGGCAGTCAGAACTGTTACAAAACAAGTCTAAATTTCATAGTGAAGGCATACTGTCAGTGCAATCCTGAATGCATATGACTCAGAAGTAAGTCGTGGTTGCGTTCAGAGATAAGGATGAGGCTGTAAGCTGGAAGGAGCAAGGAAGAGGAGTGTAGGGTAATCCAAAATTATTAGCACTATTACTAATTTCCATAGCACAAACATATATAAAACATACCTATGCATTGCACAGAATTTCAGTTTAAACCAAAAGAGCATAAAAAGAGGTATGTAGTTGCAGACAGCTGTTTGTTGAGCATCCATTTTGATTTATTTGCAGGGAGACTAGATAACATTGGCTATTTAGTGAGCATTTGCCCTGATTTGTTTATGTGGAGGTTATTTGATGTTGCATCAACACATGTGCTTTCTCATGCTTTCCAGAATATTTCCCCTCACTTTCCCCCATGCAAAAAGTCTGATCTTTTGGGCGAAGTGGCTTTGTTGCGCTTTCCCAATCGGTTAATAATAGTGGGGGCCCAAATGTGCTTGCATGCGACTGGTATCCCAACTCAACCGTAGCGACAGTCTGGAAGCAAGAAAATTCAAGCAGAATACATTAAACAAACAGAAACGTTAAAAACGGTTGATCTGCCAAGAAGGCTATAAAAACTATAAATCATTTTCTGAAGAAGGCTTGGTGAAATGACAAGTCTTTAGTTGATGCCTGAAGCTCTGTGGATTATACCAACTTGATTTCACTAGGGAGAGAGTTCAATAACTCTGGTACCGTTGCCGCCACACTAAATGCACAATTTCATGCTGAGGGCACCCTGACGCTGCCAGATATCAGTGGAAGATTGCAAAGATAGCATACACAGCTCAGTTCCTCCCACTGTATCTTCTCGGTGGATGTCCGAACAGGCTTCTGTCTCACTTACCCTGTGTACACACTCCTGTTAATTCTGCACCCAGTGCCCACTCATCTCTGGTTTTGAAAGTGATGCACATACGGCATTAGCTGCAACCCATATCTATCCTGTGTCTATCCTATTGTTTTCTTATGAAATGCTGCATTTTGTTGCATTCCCCCACCCCCAAACCAGCTCCAATCCAAATTGAGAAAAATGAATGACCTAGTGTGTTCCAAGCTACTAATGTGCACAGCCTCAGGCCACGTTCCCTGTGAAGAGGTGTTGACAGTTAAACCACTCTGAGAATTGTAGCTCCATGAAGGAAATTGGAGGTCTCCGGACATCACTCAGCACCTTTAACAAACAACAGCTCCCAGAATTCTTTATTTTTTTGGGGGGGGGGAGGGGGGAGAGAAGCCATGACTGTTTAAAGTGGCATCTTCTTAGTGCTTTACATGCATCATGATGTGATTGTGGCCTGAGATTCAGTGAAGAGGGTAAACTGAGCTGCGGCAGGTACTGAGCCCCATGCCTTTTGGCTAAAAACCCCCACCTCTATTTATTTTTGTTACCTTGTGCATAGCACGCAGTATGGACATAGCAGGCTTAGTCGGGCATGGCCGATTTAGTGGAGATAACAGTAATGGCCTGTGCTGGGCAACTGGTGTGGAATTGCCTTTCCATCATTCCATCGTCTCACCTTGAATCCACTTTTCCTCTCAAAGCCGTATGATGAGCTCCAAGCCATATGGAGCGCTTTCAGTGCCTAAGCTCAGAGAATCCAAAAATAGATACTGAAACCCCAAAGAGAGCCAGGAGATTGATTGATTGGCTTGTAAAGTCTGTCCTTTACAGTGTGGTGCCAGTGCTGTTAGACCCGGTTAATGAATCTTCCCCGGCGGGAGACTGTGGCTTTCTCTCTGTGTGTTTGTGGCTTATATTTCTAAATATAAACACCAGCAGAATTCTCAGGTTAAACAGTCAACCCCCTGTCCCCCAACCCTGGGTTGTAGCCATTGCTTAGTCCTACTCAGAGCAGACCCTTTGGAATTAATGGAGATGACTAACTCAGGTCTGTTAAAGTCCGTGAATCTATTCCGAGTAGAACTTAGTTGTATACATCCCGTTCTTTCCTGGAAGTTCTCAAACTATGATCTGTGGGCTAGGGACAGGCAAATCTGTCAATTTTCTTTTCTGAAAATGCCCTTGGCACACTGTGTGTGGGGCATAAACTGGTGGAATCTAAGAACCCAAGTACAATTTGCTGAGTTCAGGGAGCAGGGCTTCTCTCCATAACTGGTGAAACCAGACTCAATTATGCAAAAGAAAAGCACTTCCGAAATTTCTCTCACTTTGCATAATTTATACCTAATGTGAAGTTCAGGGTATTTCTTGGCTTGGAAATGCGAAAATGTTTAGCACACATACACAGTACCCACTAGGGTCAAGCTGAAAGTCTGAAGGTTTTTTTACTTCTGGCTGAAATCTGCAGGAAGTGAAAGAAATTATCTTAAAAGTTCAGAATGCTGGCGGTGGAGATAATTTTTTGCCCTCCCCTCTTTTTGGTTGCTGCTGCCTGTTTAGCAACAGTGGTAGTCAGAGGCTAACCACTGCTATCTGCCCCCCCCCCAATGCTGAGGTCAGTGTTTTTCCAGGGCACTCTGGGGAGCTGCCTGCACTGGGAGCGGCCGTTTTGTCCTCACAATGAGTTGTATCCAGCACTAGTTCTAATCAAAGTTAATGAACATGACTAATGAACATTGAATTTAATGAACTAGACTAATTATCTGGCCCATTGAGACTTGGTTGGATACAACCCTATGTCTGTGGGCAGTCTGGGAAAACAAAATGGCATCTGCTAGCTGATGTGATAAACTTTGCCAGCACCAGGGATAGAGCTGCCCTTCCTACTGGCCATGCGGCTAGAATCCCATTTTGTCACCTTTGAATGCAAACCCTCGAAGTGTCTCTATTTTCCAGGGACGTTCCTGATTTAGAGAAGCCGTCCAAGTTTCTGATTTGATCCCGGAATGTCCTGCTTTTCCTTAGAATGTCCCTATTTTCACTGGAGAAATGTTGGAGGGTATGGAGTTATCTGACCCTTGAGCCGTCTCAAGGCAATCCTGTACAGTGGTACCTCGGATTACATACGCTTCAGGTTACATACGCTTCAGGTTACAGACTCCGCTAACTCAGAAATAGTGCTTCAGGTTAAGAACTTTGCTTCAGGATGAGAACAGAAATTGTGCTCCGACGGCACAGCAGCAGCAGGAGGCCCCATTAGCTAAAGTGGTGCTTCAGGTTAAGAACAGTTTCAGGTTAAGTACAGACCTCTGGAATGAATTAAGTACTTAACCTGAGGTACTGCTGTATAGGGAAGTTTTTTGTGTTTTTAAAAATGTTTAATGGTGTTTTTATATATGTTTGAAGCTGCCCAGAGTGGCTGGGGCCACCCAATAAGATGTGTGAGGCATAAATAGTGAAACTATCATTATGGAATGGGACGTCCCTATTTCCATCGGAGAAATGTTGCGGGGAGGGTATGTGAACGGGACAGTGAAATAGCAAGGGGTGGGGAAGAGGACATCTTCACTTGGCCCTTACCACTGCCTGCAGCCCTAATAGACAATTCTCAGGGCAGTAGTGCAAATAACAATGCATTCAGCTCAAGTGAGCAAAACGACCCAAATGCACATTTATGAAGAAAGTGGTGAGAAGAAAACAGCCACAGAGTGTGCTAAATTCAAGCAGGTCCTTCTGTTCCTTTCCTGTTTAAGTAGCCTGGTGGCTGATCATAAGCAGCCTGGATGCCTGTGCAGGGAATAAATTGGGCAGTATTTTCAGCTCTTTCCCCAGCCACAGTCTTATTTATGAGATGCTATCTCAGGTTTTTATCGCCTCTGAATACTCTGAGAGTCCTTTATTTGCAAGAGCATTTTTTGACTTTTTTTTTTTTACATTTAAGCAAAACAGGAGAGCAGAGGAGGACAAGCCACAAGGCTTGCCGCTATCATAAATGTGATAATTAAGGGATATTCAGGGTGGTCTCAGAGCCTGCCAACAAGCTGCATACAATAAACTGGCTCAGGTTTGGAGATAATGATGGGCACTGGAAGTAAAAGGAACCTGTGGCTTGCTTTGTTTATGTGATCCATTATCCAGTAGTGCCGACTCTTTTAACTCATAGGAGGTAAGATGGGTACTCAGGGAGATGGAGATGACTGCTAGGGTGCACTGCACAGAGGAGGCTTCCATTGGCCCTTTATCCAGCTTGGCCATTCGGACTGGTAGGTTGGAATGCAAGGAGCCCATCAATAGGTGGTGCCACAGTCAATTCCTCCTCCCTGCTGAGTTCCATAAGAAGCAACACCGAGCCTGTGGAGGAGGAAGTCGACAGGCAGTGCCACCCCCTGGACTGCTTCTAAGTATGGAGGCAGACAGGTTGGTGGAGCAATGCCCCATTCTCCCTAACGTACCAGCCTCCATTGGTTGGGACCCAGTTTTGGGTAGAGGCAGTATGCGTGTCTCTGTTCTGTGCCCAGGCACACTGCCTTCTCTCAATCATACTGGATTTTACTCTACATCCATGTCTCCTCCATTAAAAGCAAGAAATGACCAAACAACACCCAAAAAATCCTGTTAAATCTTACCAATGGCACCATCTGCTCCAGCATCCTGTTCCCACAGTGGCCAACCAATAGGCATTTGAAACCTTGTCATTGAACAGAAACTTGGAAGTGGCTTTTATATAAAAGAAAACATGAAATTCTGACCTACTAAGCCAGGGATAGTCAACATGGTGCTTTCTAGATGCTGTTTGACTTCCAACTCTCATCATCCCTGACCACTGGCTATTGTGGGATGGATGGGAGCTGTAACCCAACAACATCCAGAGTGTATCACATTGGCTTTCCCTGGACTTAGTGACCACCATTGTTGGTATCTTCATGGGTGCAAACCGAGAACTCCCTTGTGTTTGGCATTTTGGGGCTGGAACCAGAAATGTGGCTGTGCATCTGCAGAACAGCAAGTGATTACAGGGGGGGGGGGAATCCTCGGGTGTGCAGCTGAACCATTTTCTCCTTGTGTGGGTTTGCTCTCCTCCTCCAAAGGTACCCTGTCATTTTGTCAATCGAGAACCACTGCAGCGTGGGGCAGCAGAAGAAGATGGCCCAGTATCTTATTGAAATCCTGGGGGACAAACTGGACCTGTCTTCCGTGAGCAATGAAGATCCCACAAAGCTGCCTTCTCCAGAAAGTCTGAAAGGGAAAATATTGGTCAAGGTAAGATGTCTACTATATATTTTGGGAAGCTATTGGTTTGTCAGCTATACACTATATTAAGATAAAATAACCACATTTTGCATTATGGTTCCTGGGACCGAGGAGCAGGTTTGAATACAATTACAAGCCGTTTTGAATCAAGGTGGTGGGTTGAACCTTTCAAAACTGCACTGATTTTTTTGGTTTCTTAGAATTCTTAAGCAACACTGGCTATGTGACTATTACTATATGTATATACACAGAGACACATTTTTGCTTAGATTTCTTCCAAAGTCTGCGTGTGAATGGAAGCCTCAGTATCAGGCCATCTTCCAAACCGAGACTATTCAGAATTTTAAGATTCACAGTGTGTGCTTCGGCCGCTCCTCTTTGCTGTGGCTGCAACCAGTGTAGACCCAGTGAAGGTTTGTGCGTGTCTAAATGAATAACCATGGTTGACTGTGCCTGAACTGCCAGTGTCTCTCCGGAATCCTCCTAACATCAATCAAACTCTAATGGCATGTAGCATGAAGCTTGTGAAGTTAGCCTCAGGAGAGCCAGTCGAAGTGCTGCCGTTGTCGCTTCCCCTCTCGTTACTCTCCTACGTGCCGGCCAAGCAGTCCTCATTGCCTCCATCCTTTTGTTACAGCTAGCTGGTGAAGTTGTTGAATGGAATATCCCCTGGAGTGGTGGCAAAGGTTGTTGGTGTTATTGTTTAACTCTCTTTGCAAGCTGCCTGACATTTTGATAGACATTTGAGGGCAGCAAGTGAAGTACCCTCTGGATTTTTGGGGGAGGTGGTGGTGGTGGGGTTTAGGAGGCAGTGTTAATATATCAAATGGAAAACGCTTCACCTATTGGCCAGGCTAAATGTTGGCTCAAATGTTCCCAGTGCCTGAGAATGGGGGCCAATTTGGTTTTGCAGCTATGTTCACTTTGTCCATTAATAATAATAATAATAACAACAACAACAACAACAACAACAACAACAATAATAATTTATACCCTGCCCTCCCCAGCCAAGACTGGGCTCAGGGCGGCTAACACCAGGTATAAAAACAATTGATCAAAATACAACTTAAAAACAAGATTAAAATACAACATTAAAATGCAGCCTCATTGCAGAGGTGAATTCGATTTGTGAAGCTTGAAGTAGTCTAGGCACTCCTGCAGCTCCTTACTATTTTGGGCAGAAGGGTGTCTCCAGCTGCTGTCCCCAACCTGGTGCCCCCCAGATTTCTTGGACTACAACTCCCACCAGAGCCAGCCAGCATCACCAATAGTTGGGGTGATGGGAATTGTAGTCCAAAACATTCCTGGTTTGGGGAACACTAGTCTACTGTAACTAGGACTCAGCTGGAATCTTCTCAACAGTAGCACCAATTTGGCCTTCCCATAAATCTCAGCTGATTCCCCACCCACTCTGCACCAAAGCTCTTAGATATAATGATAAGTCTCATCGTCTCTTCAGGCTTACTATAGTAAGTTTACAAGCTACATTAAATTATAGTATCTGGGCAAGAGCTTGCAAATGAAGATGGCATTCAGTGTTAACCAAAGGTACTGGGGCTTTTTTTGGGGGGGGTGTATGACATCCTTGGGGACATGGGTGGTGCTGTGGGTTAAACCACATAGCCTAGGACTTGCTGATCAGAAGGTTGGCGGTTCAAATCCCCACAACAGGGTGAGCTCCCGTTGCTCGGTCCCTGCTCCTGCCAACCTAGCAGTTTGAAAGCACCACAAAGTGCAAGTAGATAAATACTTTCGGCGGGAAGGTAAACTGTGTTTCTGTGCGCTGCTCTGGTTCGCCAGAAGCGGCTTAGTCATGCTGGCCACATGACCCGGAAGCTGTATGCTGGCTCCCTCGGCCTGTAAAGCGAGATGAGCGCCGCAACCCCAGAGTCAGCCACGACTGGACCTAATGGTCAGGGGTTCCTTTACCTTTATATGACATCCTCATAAGAAAGAGGTTGTTTAAAATTTTAGTTAGGGCTGCAGCCAGGTTGCTGACAAGGATGTCCCATAGCACCTCCATTGAGAGAGCTGCTGTAGCTAACACTATGCTGTTGAGTGCAGTTCAAGGGTTTTGCTTTTAGCATTTAAAGCCCTAAGCAACTTAAGTCGAGGTTACCTATGGGATCACCTCACCCCATATCTGTGTGTCTAGCAATTGTTTTCCTGAGCATACTACATGCCCCAGAGGTGCACTTAGCCTGTACTTGAAAGTGGGCTTTTAAGTCTCGTAGCTCCAGCCCTCTGGAATCAATTACAAGCTGAAATTTGGTGCCCAGCATCCTGATGTTTAGGCAATCACTGATCCCCACCACCCCATTTTGTGACCCAGTCATTTGTGAAATATTAATTGTGCATTCTTAGGAATTGTTTTTACTATGTAGGAATTTTTTTCCCATTCTTTTGGGGGAGGTTGTAATATTTCTATTTCATCTCCTTGTACACCATGTTGGCTGTGAAGCCGTTTATAAATTTGTAAAACAAATAACCCATCACAAATGCCAAAGACATTTTTAGATGCAGAGCAGAAGCAAAACAAAAGATCTCTAAACTATCAAACACTATATGCTTTGCATCACTGTGGGAGGGCTGTTTGAGACGGATATGAGCTGTGATGTTACCTGGAGGAAGCTAGCCCTGAAATAGAAGGCTGTGGCCTTTAAGGTATGAAACAAAGACTCAAAGTACAGACGTAGGTCTTTTTCACATCTACTCTGCTGGCAACACAAGTTCTTATGCAGGTTCTAGCTGTCGTGACTCCTCCCTGCAAAATAAAATCTTGGGAACTGTACCTTAGCAGAGCCCTGGTTTGGAGAGTGTGGGTACGCACATGGAATTCATATTGTTGCCCCAAGATACATGCATTAGAGGCTAATAAGCCCTCTGACATTCTGAGCACATAGTGACACTGTCATGCTAACAGAGGAGAATTTCTCTTTTTTATATAGCCTTAACTATGCCCTGTTAGTCATGGTTATCTATTTTTTTTCCAAAGTAAAAAATATATATGGAGCATTCAAATCAAAATACTTGACAAACCTGAATATTTCACAGCACAGGTTAATTTTCAGGCAAAACCTTCTTTAACTCAACTGCAAAATCAGCTGCTGGACAGACATTATAGAAGTTTCTCCCATTGAACCTCCCCACCCCCATATAAAAAAATTCGGCCAGCAACAGAGGGTCAGCATTGCTGGTTACAGCCCTGGAGTCTTTTTTAAAAAAGTCTTGGCCCCAAACCTGATGGATCTGTTTGTCTGCCATTTGTTGGGCTTTATCCACAGGTGGCGCTGTGGGTTAAAGCACAGAGCCTAGGGCTTGCCACTTAGAAGGTTGGTGGTTCGAATCCTGAAACGGGGTTAGCTCCCGTTGCTTGGTCCCTGCTCCTGCCAACCTAGCAGTTCAAAAGCACTTCAAAGTGCAAGTAGATAAATAGGTACCACTCCAATGGGAAGGTAAACGGCGTTTCTGTGCGCTGCTCTGGTTCTCCAGAAGCGGCTTAGTCATGCTGGCCACATGACCCGGAAGCTGTACGTCGGCTCCCTCAGCCAATAAAGTGAGATGAGCGCTGCAACCCCAGAGTTGTCTGCGACTGGTCAGGGGTCCCTTTACCTTTATCCACTGTGAGAGGCTATTATGACTTAAGATGTTATCTGACTGTGCCAAAAGGAATAATAGAATTATAGTGTTGGAAAGGGACCTCAAGGGTCATCCAGCTCAACCCTCTGCAATGCAGGAATCTCAGCTAAAGTATCCGTGACCAATGGCCACCCACCCTCTGCTTAAAAGCCTCCAAGGAAGGAGGAAAGTCCATAACCTTGCAAGGAAGACTTTTCCACTGTTGAACAGCTCTTACTATCCGAAGTTTTTTCCTGATGTTTAGTCAGAATCTCCTTTCTTGTAACTCCAAGTCATTGGTTTGAGTCCTACGCTCCAGAGCAGGAGAAAACAAGCTTGCTTCAAACTTATAGCTGTTATAAGAAAACTTAGAGCTTTTTTGTTTTTAAGCAGCAGTAGTAATAACAACAACAATAATAATAATATAATAACCCCCCGTAATAACACCACCACCCCATAGTGAATGGGGAGGCACACAACTTAGTTTCTTTTAACTGAGATTTGGACCTGGATCAAATTGGTCAGCCTCCCAAGACAGAATCGGACTGTTTCCCATAGTGCCAAATTGAGGTCTAAAATGAATCTTGTGGTCAGTGCATACTCTTACTGGGAGGACATGGGTGGCGCTGTGGTCTAAACCACTGAGCCTCTTGGGCTTGCCGATCGGAAGGTTGGCTCCCATTGCTCTGTCCCAGCTCCTGCCAACCTAGCAGTTCGAAAGCACTGCAAGTAGATAAATAGGTATCACTCCGGCAGAAGGTAAATGGCATTTCTGTGCACTCTGGCTTCCGTCATGGTGTTCCATTTCGCCAGAAGTGGTTTAGTCATGGTGGCCACATGACGCGGAAAGCTGTCTGTGGACAAACGCTGGCCCCCTCAGCCTGAAAGCGAGATGAGCACCACAACCCCATAGTCACCTTCAACTGGACTTAACCATCCAGGGGTCCTTTACCTTTACCTTACTGGGAATGGATTTCCATCATAAGGATGTAAGAAGAGGCTGCTGGATCAGGCCAATGGCCCATCTAGTGCAGCATCTGTCCCTATAGTGGCCAGTCAGGTGCCTATAGGAGCTGAGTGCATCAGCACTCTCCCCTCTTGTGATTCCCAGGCACGGATATACTCAGAGGCTTGCTGCCTATGGCAGTGGAGGCAGAACACAGCCACTTTGGCTGGTAGGGACAGGACTGTGGGATATGTGGCCCACCAGATATTGCTGGACTGAAACATGTGTGTCAACTCAGCCCACTTAGCATGCTGGTTGGGGCTGGTTGGGACATCAAGGACATCAAGATTCTGCACCTATGCTCTCTATTCTCCCTGTGTATACCACACAGAGCTTGACATTGTTCAGTTAACTTTCACCAAGCATTTTCATCCAGTCTGCTCCTGGCGGTGGCCATTTATAGACGATTGAATTTTCAAGTGCGAGAGATCAATGGCAGCTCTCTTGAAGAAATTCTCCCATCTTTGAAGCGATTCATTTAGATGGAGCTTCTGATAAGTACCTGGGGTGATTCTTCACTCATAATGGATAACCCAGCACCTCAGGTCGTTCAGCCCTTTTTTTAAAGGATTTGGTGGCTGTGAAGATTATCAGTCAATAAATATATATTACCCTGCCTGCTTTGGACTCCTCCATTTCGAGGCATTGGTATCAGAGCAACCTGGGCCTTGGTCAAAGTTTTGGCTCTTCAAAATGACACAAACATTATTAGAAGATGTTGCTTTTTTGGTGCCCAAATGGAGCAGCTATAAATTATATTCTGCCCAAACAGTGGCATGCTTACTTGACAGGGTTGTGGTAAAGATGAAATAAGGGAGATGGACTTATCTGAGTGTACTACCCTGAGCTCCTTAAAAAAGGTAAAGGTACCCCTGACCAACAGGTCCAGTCGTGACCGACTCTAGGGTTGTGCGTTCATCTCGCTCAAGAGGCCAGGAGCCGGCGCTTGTCCGAAGACAGCTTCCGGGTCACGTGGCCAGCGTGACTAAGCCGCAGCTGGCGAGCCAGCACCAGCGCAGCACACGGAACGCCGTTTACCTTCCCGCTGGAGAGCGGTCCCTATTTATCTACTTGCACTTTGATGTGCTTTCGAACTGCTAGGTGGGCAGGAGCTGGGACTGAGCAACGGGAGCTCACCGACCTTTCGATCAGCAAGTCCTAGGCTCTGTGGTTTAACCCACAGCGCCACCCGCGTCCTTTACCCTGAGCTCCTTAAATGGACCCTGAGCTCCTTAAATGGAATAAAAATGCAAGAAATGAATCTGTGCATGTATCTTTCTGTGATTTTTTTTTTTAATGCTCACTTGGCTAAGATGCCATCAATACAGTGCTTTGTATTGATTCTTATTTCTAGTTTGTGCAGCTTAATTATGCTTTTGCCTCCCAGGGGAAGAAACTTCCAGCTAACATTAGCGAAGATGTAGAGGAAGGAGAAGTGTCTGATGAGGACAGCGCCGATGAGATGGAAGATGACTGTAAACTGATGAATGGAGACGTAAGTATTACAACGCAGAAGGGGGCCCTTAATGCAAAAGTTGGTGCAGAGTGGAGTTGGGACTGATCTAGTGAATAACATTTACCAGTGTTAAAGCTGAGTAAAGGTGTTTCTGCAGGAATTGGGGTGGGGTGCTTTGTTAGCTGTGAAGAACACCCTACCTTTTACGGTGGGGTGATCTTCATCCCCTAAAATCATAGAACTGTAGAGTTGGATGGGACCATGAGGGCCATCTAGTCCAACCCCCTGCAATGTAGGGAAACTATTGCTCAAACCCATGACCCTGGGATCAAAAGTCTCATGCTCTACCAACTGAGCTATCCACAGGGATAAATGGCATGCCCTACTGAAACACCCCACACATCTTACCCCACAAGAACCCTCTTCACAGACACACCACTCCAGACTTAAACACACACACACACAAACAAACACACACACAAACCGCCTCCCCCTCCAGAAGATTTGCTAGGAGGAAAGTGATGTTCTCATGGTTATCCAAGGCTGTAGATCATGGTGAAAGAGATTTACTATGGCAATATGTCCCTGTGAGCCACATGCCACGTGCTTAGCCAGTCAAACACTCAAGCCACTAGCCCATACTACCTGCCCACTTTGCATTGTGCCACTGCCATGCTCTTATCCAAAGTAAAGAGGCAATGTGGTGTAGTGGTTTGATCATGGGCCTGGTAAAACATATGGCATGTGCTTGACGGGAATACACTGCGGCAGGCGGGGTTTTTTTTCTAGAGCAGAAAAGAGCCTGTGTTTAGGCGTTATGATCTTAGCAGGAGGATCTAGCAATACGGTAAGCCTCTGATGCTTCAAAAAGCAGTACAGAACCAGGACAATTGTGGGGAATCTTTGGCGGTCCCAGGCTCCCCATCTTCCCCATATAGGGAGGCATAGGCAAACTTAGCCCTCCAGATGTTTTGGGACTACAACTCCCACCATCCCTAGCTAACAGGACCAGTGGTCAGGGATGATGGGAGTTGTGGTCCCAAAACATTTGGAGTTTGCCTATGCTTACCATATAGATTTGGGCCTGAAAGACCAAGGAGAAAAGTGTGGGGAGGAGCATGGAGGTTAAGTTGTGAGCCAGCAGAATTGGTGGTGTTCCCCAGCTTCCATTGCTGGTAACTGGGCAGGCCTGTTAAGCTTCCAATTTCCCTGTTTTGTGGAGCTTGAGCTAATAGGAGATTCTGATCTTAAACAGGCAGGTATTTGGTGTTTTGTTTTGTTTTTTTAAAAAAATCATCATCGAGTACCATTTTTTGAAGCAGGCGGCATTGGAGAAAATGATGGGGTTTTGGTAGTACTTTTACTCTTGTTTTTTTCTTCTTCCAGATTTGCTATCTCTTATCCTCACCTTCTTATTGCTACATTCCTCTTGTTTTTACCTTTATCCATTCAGCAGAATAACAAAGAAAGGCATTTCCTGGACTGCTAAAGGTTGCAGGTTAAGGACTGCCTGTTTGAATGTTTGCATTTTTCAGAAGAAAAACAATACTCACCACAGATATTTTTAAAAGTGTTCTGTTCTACTGTCTCCTTGACATGCTGTTTTTCCTATGTGGTAGATTTCTTCGGGGGTTTTTTGTGGGGTGCTATTCAAAGGTGCAGTGATAACAGTCCAGGAAAAGTTTTGCCTCTTGGTTCTCCTGAGTGTTTCCTTGGAGGACAAACTTTTTAGACCTGCGCTGTACTGGAGGTGGGGGCTTCTTTCAGACCTTGTCAACCCAGCTATCAGTTCTTTTGTGATGTCTGACGTTCCCTCTGATGACTTTTTGTCTCCTTTTCTTTCCTGACCCATTGCACCCTTTCAAAGTGGAAGGTATGGTAAAAGCAGATTGTCAGTCATAGAGTTATAGCCTGCTTAGCTTTGAAGCAGTGTAGAAAATTGCTGCGTTACCAAACCACAGTTGTGCTGAAACAGGGGTGGGGTGGGTGAGAGAGATACTGGGTGGTGGTGTTGTGGTCCTATCACATTGGAACATTAAAATGCTCAGCAAAACTATGAAACTCAAATTGTGCTAAATCCAAACAAAACACGCACCTGTTCCTGATCAGAGACTGGTTAAAACTCAGGCCATCGTTCTGTCTCACACAGGTGCACTTTGTTTAAATATTATTTATTCCAACCATTAATATACTGCTTAATAACAATGGTTGCTAAGTGGTGTGCAAGCGGCTTTATAACAATGATAATAAAAATCAGTTTAAACTATAATATCAGAATTCAGTTTAAAATGCCTGGTGGGATCAAAAGAAACATCTTCAATAGATGCCAGATGTTTGCTAGGGAGGGGGTTGCTGGCTGACCTATAGTGGAAGGAAGTTCCATAAAACTGGGGCCACAAACTTGGACAAATGGCTGCTGGTGGATACGAGCCACACATCTGAGCAACGGGCCCACATCCTGTGCGAACTGATAACTGTTCTTGGCAGTACAAAGTGCTTGCAGGAGGCGTTCCAAGTCATACAAATCTGGAAGAAAGAAGCCTGGCCATAAACATGATCAGGACCATGAACGCTGGAAGGTTCAAGATGGATGAAAGGAAGTCCTTCTTCATGCAGTGCATAGTTAAATGGTGGGAGTCGCACAGACCAGGAAGCAGCAATAGCCACCAACTTTTGGATGGCTTTAAAAGAGGACTGGACAAATTCATGGAGGGTAGAGGCTGCAACCTGTGATCCAGCAGGGTATTCCTATGTTTTTATGGTGCATGTGGAAGGGTGGGCGTAGCCAGGCCAAGTACTTCAGCACCAGGGCAAGGGACCTGTGGCCATCTAAATGTTGCTGGGCTAGAATCCCCATGATTCTTGACTATTGGCCATGCTGGGCTCATAAGAGCTGCAGTCGAGCAACATCGGGAGGACCACAGCTTCTCCATCCTTGGCTTAAACTTCCAGTTACAGACTGGAAACTGGTGACACAAAAGCCTCCAAGACGACCTGCTCCTAGCCTTCTGGAGAGCTTCCCCACTGCTTAGCATCAGGACCTCCTCCTTCTGGACAGCTCCCTTTGTCTGGCTTGCAAGGCTGCAGCTGTGTGAGGAACCCCCTCCCAGGTTGCTCACTAGGCTAAAAATGCCAGCATGAGGTTCAAGCCCTAGAAGCAACGGGAGTAGAAAGTAATTTTGTCTGTTTTCTCAATAGCTTGCGCAAACACTATAGAAAATCAATACTTAACCCAATTGAATCTGTTGCCATTGGCCTGCTGCGAATCTTCCTGGGCTTCACTCAAGCACCAGCCTTTAGCGAGGAGAGGAGATGAAATTTCATTTTCCTTTCTGCCCTTCCCAACCCCCACAGAAAAAGAAAAGAAAAAGTCTTGGAGGAAAGTTGGGAAGACGAAACTAAGAGAGGAGAAATCTTCATTCCTTCTGAAGGGGCCCATCTGTATTGTATTAATGTTTCCTTTTGATTTTGTTTAAATTATATTTTTTTAAAAAGCCGGAGCAGGGACCTTCACTTTGTGTTGCATCTTTGTCTTCATTAGCTTTCAATTTGTTTCATCTGCTTTAAAAAGAGAAAAAACAAACAAACCAAAACTTTCTGCAATCAACATCTGGGTTTCCAGATGCGTTTGACAGGCCCTTCTCTTGAACGGCACTTTGAAAGCACGGAAACTGACAGCTGGTATTTTGATACCATTAATCCCCATTCGGTGGCTAATTAAGAAAGCATAGGCTGTCTTCTTCTGAAGGTGCAAGTTGCTTGGAAGTTAGAGCCAACAGGTAGGAAAGATGCACGCATATTCCTACTGTGCATCATATGCCATTTAACCCTCTTCCAAGGAAGCCAAAAACCAGGCAGTTTTATGAGGTCGTTTTCTACCCTGCACAACTTCCAGTGTAGTAGAAAATCAACACTGGGTAAAATGAAACTGATAAATACAGTTTATGGTATATTTTTTCTAGCCAAAGTCAATTCACACATGTTTCAGGATTGTAAAGTGTCCGAAAACAAAGCCATGTGTGTAGTGTCAGGAGAAGGGCACTAGAATCCCTTGCCTGGGTTGATTTGGGCTCAAAACACCACATCAGACTCTCTATTTTACCCCAGTAAGTTAACACTGCCTGTTTTCCTTCCTTGTTTCTTTTAAGCATATACTCCATTTGGAAGATTCACTTGGTTTTCTTGGCATTTTTGTCTGTGTGGTTTTGTTAAAAAAATATTATTTGCAGAGTGAAAACTGCAGTGACGTGCCTGAAATTTGGGGGCCTGGCTCACTGCCGGGCAGATATCAGTAAAGTAGGAGAATGACATTGTAGGTCTATTTCTGAATAAATTCTGCAGTGAAAAGTGATCCCAGGGTGGCTTCCAACCCTGTTTTTGTGGGGAAAGTTTTAACGCATAATCTACAAAGAAGCTCCAGAAATAGACCAGAATACTATGCTTTTAGAAGATACTTTTTTCTGAGAGCTCAAAGCATTCCCTATATGATTCTGTCTCTCAGTCTCTCTTTTGTGGACAAAAATACAAGATTCTATTTATTACATGTGGGACCTGCTGCAAGAAAGTTGCTGTGTGGAGTGTTCCTGCTTGATATTGCAGCCAGCTGGCTCAGCCCATATCCAGGACACTCCATTCTGTTTCCCTGCCCGGTATCCCATTCTCCATCCCAGCAGACATTCATCATTCTGTGACCACAGAGCATTCACAGTTTTTATTGGCTGTTCCACACCCCCCCCCAAAAAAAAGAGTTTTTGTACTTTTGGAAAGTTTGGGGGTCCTTCAAGCATTCTGAGCATCCCTTTTGTTTCTCAATAACCCTGTTTGGGCTACACAGCCAGCATATCTCATAATTTGAGTTTGCTCTTAATACATCTAAGTGGAGTCTGTTTGCTTCAGATCCCACTTACATGTATTAAGAGAAAACTCAAATGCTGATGTGGAGTGCTGCTGTTCATTGAGCCAGCCATGTCATTTTAAAGATCCCATTCCATTCCCCTTCCCCATTTTCACTGCCCCATTTCTCAACATCATCTGACAATTGAACAACCTCATTCCTCACTGGACTGGGTTTGTTTTATAGTGGGGGAAGGGTGCTTATGTACATGTGTGTTCTCTTACATTATTTTTCTAAAGATTTTTGGTACTACTTCAAACCTCAAGGGTTCCCACAAGCCTTCTAATACCTCCTCCTCATAAATGGATAGAGCTGTTGTCTTTGTGTAAGGATCCTCAAGGAGTGGTTAATATATTGGATGAGACATACTTGGGCCACTTTCCTGTCTAAAACAAATATTGTGCATGTGGAGTGTTTTGATCGCTCTGGAGATGCTATCTAAATACCGTGGTACCTCGGGTTAAGAACTTAATTTGTTCTGGAAGTCTGTTCTTAACCTGAAACTGTTCTTAACCTGAAGCACCACTTTAGCTAATGGGGCCTCCCGCTGCTGCCATGCCACCGCCGCACGATTTCTGTTCCCATCCTGAAGCAAAGTTCTTAACCCAGGGTACTATTTCTGGGTTAGCGGAGTCTGTAACCTGAAGCGTCTGTAACCCGAGGTACTACTGTAATAAGAATAGCTGTGGTGCTCTGCATTGGATCTGAATCGCCAGCTCCACAATACCAATGGAGGACTAAGGATACCCTGTGCTGGTCAATGAATGCAAAGATTCTGAGATGATTGACAGGGACTTGGTGCTGAATTTCTGATTTGCCTCGCACCTAACTGTATATTAAAATGGTTTAAAAAATAGAGTCTGCAACTATGCTTTTTAGTGAGGAAGCCCCATTGAAGTAGGACTTACTTCTGGGTAAGCATACATGGGATTGCATTTTAAAGGGGTGGGAAACCCTAAGCCTTTCACTGTGTATATGTTCAGCATATTGCTCTTTTACACTGAATTATGACCTACCTACCATTGACTTATGATAGGTTCCACATCGAGTACCCTTGGCCACCTCTATCTTAATCACAATTTTTCTCTCTATGGGTCCAGCTACCTTTAATGGCTAGTATTTGGCTCCCTTGCAAGTGATTTAAGCCTTGGAAAAACTGCACGACGATGAGTCTGTTAAGGTTTCCTTCTGTTCCGGGAAGAACGCTAGTGGCTTGGTAACAAAGCATGTCTCGTCAAAGTTGTTCTTGTTGCTAACAGTAGTTTCCTCCCTCCACCCTTTTTTTTTTTTTTTTTTTTTGGTTCCTTTTCAGTTTTGCAAAGTATTCTTAAAAATATGTGCTTTTCGCTTTTCCTTTCAACAACATCACTCTGTTTGATCACAGACAACACATTTGAGGCACTTTTCCACCAAAGGAATTTGTCTTGTTGAGGGCACTTCAGAATACCTCTCCTGGGTATCAAGAAGAATTCTATCATTCTAGCAAAGAAGAATAGAATGATAACTTTGCTGCCCAGTGTAGAAATCATGGGACTATATCCATGCTGCAGACTCAAACTGAGTTACCAGTCATTCCCTGGGAAGGAGGGCTGGGGATCTCAAACAGAGGGTGCTCAGCACTTTCAACCAAACAACATTTCCCAGGATTCCTTGGGGGAAGCAATGATTGTGTAAAACCAGCATCTGTTTGTAGTGCGGATATGTCCCATGAGACTACCAATCCAGTCTTGGCATGTAGTTTATTTTGAGCAAATGTAGAGCTTGCCGTAGTCTGTTTCCTTTTCATTTAACATTTCTGTAACGTTTTAGTAGGCTTTGGGCTAGAATCCAAGAGTCCAGCTCTCCTGTGTCTCTTAACCCCCAGCCTCCCCTTTCTTACCTGCAGGCCTCAACCAATCGGAAGCGAGTGGAGAACATTGCAAAGAAGAAGCTGGACTCTCTGATCAAGGAATCCAAAATCCGTGACTGCGAAGACCCAAATAATTTCACAGTGACCACCATGACGCCCTCTGGGAAACTTGGCAACAAGCATGATTTCAAGAAGGTAAAGAAATTGTGCTCTTGGGTTTGTTTGTTGCCTCATCTGCTTTGCCACAAAAGACAAGTGGAGAATCGCGTTCAGGACCATTTCAGTTGTTTCACATTGCAAACACATTTGCAATGGCTGTTTCCCTGAGGAACAAAAAACAAACAATCAAACAAACACATGAACAGACACCTTTAATCCCCCTTGTTTGCAGATTCAAAGGCCCTGTTAGGCTGAGGACTCCATCTCCTTATATAGCAAATATATTCCATCTATACTTTATATGCTTCCTGCAGAAAATGCAATAAGTATGGGGCATAATTCCAGTACCCTTAAAGCTCTCAAAAGATCAATCTCTAATGTTGCATCTGTAGTGTTGTAGCTCCATTGTGGGCCCATGTTTATAATACTGTGTGCAAATCTGGTCTCTCCGTCTCAAAAATAAATATAATAATATCCAGAGAAACCGAAACAAAGGTCAACTGAACCTTCCTTAGGCAAGGCTGAAAAATTTTGGGAATGGCATGCATCTGGAAATAACTTTTTCTGAGGCTGTATAGACACCATATGTGTTTTAAGCATAAGGTAAAGGTAAAGGGACCCCTGACCATTAGGTCCAGTCATGACCAACTCTGGGGTTGCGGCACTCATCTCACTTTATTGGCCGAGGGAGCCGGCGTACAGCTTCCAGGTCATGTGGCCAGCATGACTAAGCCGCTTCTGGCGAACCAGAGCAGCGCACGGAAATGCCGTTTATCTTCCCGCCAGAGCAGTACCTATGTATCTACTTGCACTTTGACATGCTCTTGAATTGCTAGGTTGGCAGGAGCAGGGACCGAGCAACGGGAGCTCACCCTGTCGCAGGGATTTGAACCGCCGACCTTCTGATCAGCAAGCCCTAGGCTCTGTGGTTTAACCCACAGCGCCACCTGCGTCCCGTTTTAAGCATAAGACATCCCTAAAGAATTCTAGGAATTGTAGTTTAAAGGTGCTGGGAATTGTAGCACTCTCTCTCTCTCTCTGTGTGTGTGTGTGTGTGTTAAACTATAGCTCAAAGAGAGAAACGAAGAGTGAGAGTGAGTGAGTGAGTGAGTGAGTGAGAGAGAGAGAGAGGTGCTTTAAATGTATGGTGCTATGCAGCCTTAGTCCCTTGAGCCCATTACAGATCAAAACCCTTCAGAGTTAAGGAACAATACAGAAAGGAGATGCATTTTGCCACAAGTCTTTCCTCCTGCTCAGGGGCGGAGGAAGGGGGGTGCAGTGGGGGCGGGCTGACCTGGGTGTCACCACTGAGTGGAGTGACAAAATGCCAGGCGGCACTCAATGCGGGGCCTGCAGCACGCCTGAGCCACACATTTCTCCTGGGAGTGACACGGTGGCTTGGGCACCTGCAGGCTCTGTGCTGCCCCAAATCACTTGTGGTCCTCGTTGGGCTGATGGATAGGGTGGTGGTCTTGCTACCCTGCCTTTCCCCTTGACAAAGCCATCTGCAATCAGTACTCTCCTGGGAGGACTGTACCATCTGCTTTTTCTTTAAACAAAACAAACCTGCATTCAGTAGTACACTGCTTTCAGAGAGCAAGGGAATTATTACTCCTCTTATTAGCCCTTTTGCTGCCTCTCTGCCAAGGTACTCTGGGCCATTTTTCTGCACCGCTCCACTAATGTCAACATAAACGCCGTTGTGTTGCCTCAGCAGGGCTGACTCTTCCCATTAGCGTGAGTTGTTCTATTAGCAGTGTTAGTTGTGCTTGGATAAATCTGACTGTATTTTTAGAGTAGCAGCATCCTTTTGTTTGTAAACACAAACACCCACACAATTCTCTGCCGCCTTTTAAATAGCAGCTGAAGTCTGAGAAATCCATCTATTTTGGGATAGGTCTCTTTTTTGTGTCATTATTTGGTATTTCTATTCCTGAGTAGCTTTCTTTCTTTCTTTCTTTCTTTCTTTCTTTCTTTCTTTCTTTCTTTCTCAGCTTTGGCATGCTTAAATGTTCTCTTTGTTCTTTGGCTATTCTTGCCGGATAATTTCCTACTAAGGGGCCAACAGGTATTAAGGATTCTGCCTGTGGAGAACAGGATCTGCCATGGGGAAGGAACAGGAGGGGGGGTTGGGGCTGGGGGGGGGAGGCTTAGGCATGGATGAATCTGTCAACTTCAGTTTCTCATGTTTTCCAATCTTAAATTCTGTTCTTCACATTTCTACAGCAATTTGTTGTTGTTTTAAAAATCCTCAGGAAAAAATTGCCAGCATTTTAGTGAGAATTTATCCCAGAGTAAACATGTTTGTATGCAGTTTTGAGTCATATAAACATTTGTACAAGCATTTTTCTCCAATATAATGCATGTTTGGACATTCACTCAGGCATGCATTTTATGCATACATGCATTAGCTGTGATTCCTGCATTGCAGGGGGTTGGACTAGATGGCCCTTTGGGACCCTTCCAACAATTTTATGATTCTGTGATCTATGTACACGTTGTGTGCTTGGGGAACTGCACCTAAAAAATTTGGAGAACTGAGAATTTTGAAGGATGGCCGTGTTTCCACTTGCATGCTGATTCAAAAAGTGTGAACTGGATGGTTTCTCATTCAAATGCAAACCGAGTTGAACTTCTTGCTTCAGCCTCCTGTAAGTCTATCCCCCTCCTGCAAAAAAAGACAAAAGAGATGATACTTTCATCCAAAGGAAGTGGTGTCTGAAAAAGAAGTCAATTGATCATTCACATTACATGCTGGCTGTTCAAAGTTCTCTAGGGACCTTTAGCTGGAAGTGTCTGGGCTAAATCCTTTGGACTGAGACTGTACGCTCTGAGGTAGGGTTGCTGGATTGCAACCTGGAGACCTGCCCCATAAATGCCTCAGGAGGCGAGACACCGCCTGTCTCCATCTCCCCCAATATGTCACAAGCGGGACTGCCGTGTGCCGCATCAAGTGCAAATACAGAATCATGTGGAAGCAAGCTGCCTAGTGGCTGATCCCTAATAACACAGTTAATCCTGACTGATCACCGCTCTGGCTTTTTCCTCCGCGAGGACAATTGAGCTTGAGCACTAATGGTGCAGTCACTGGCTTCTCTGTTAATCATGACAAATATTTATTGTCTGCCCAGATTGCCCATCCCTTTGTATATGTTTGCATGTGCCTGCTCTCATACCACCAGTTGCGCGAAGGACACTGATGCAAAGAGAACTGGTGTTCTGTTGTTGTTGCTCTTCTTTTTTTATCCCCACTGTGCTAAACTATTTAATATCTGTTTGTTTCCGAGACAGCAACTGCTGCTGGCTTGATCAGAAGCTGTTGAGTGTGTTTGCCTGGGGGTAGGAGAGGGAAATGGGCAGAGCATTTCAAAGAGGCCACCATTATTAGCAATTTATGGCTGCCATCTACGCCTCGGGATTTTTTCTAAAATGAAAAGCAGATGCAACTGGGTTCCAAGAAGCCAAGTTCAGGGAGAAGGGCCATAGCTGGGCGGAAGAGGATCTGCTTTGCATACAAAAGACACCAGGTTCAGTCTGTAGCATCTCCAGGTGCTCTCTTGAACTCAGGAGAGCTGTCACCCATCAACTTAAGCAATACTGAGCTAGATGCACCAGCAGTCTGATTCTGCGGAAGGCAACTTCCTATGTGTGCGAGAGAGTTCGCTGGCAAGGCTTTTGTGCCTTCTGAATCAAACCTGAGGAAGCATCGTGAGGAAGCAGCTGCCAGTAATGGTGGGGTAGCTAAGTCGGTAGAGCACGAGACCCTTCATCTCAAGGTCACGGGTTCAAGCCCCAGTGTTGGGCAAAACATTCATGTCTTGCAGCCGGTTGAACTAGTGGTTCCTTCCAAGTCTACAGTTCTATGATTCTTCCTTGGGAGGAGAGCAGTCCCCAACAGATACAACACTTGAGCCCTGATTTTTTTTTGGGGGGGGGGTGCCTTGGTGCTAATCCTTCCTCTGATTCTATTGAGGTCAAATGTCCACCATAGTCTATCCAGCTAGGACCGGCTGTAGGGCCAGGTTAGATGCTTGCACAGGAAGAGCGTGGTGTGAGCAGATGCTCTGGCTAATTGGGCTGAGTCCCTTCTGCCTTTTGTGCTGTTTCTCTCCTCTTCCTTTTGCTTCTAAGCTCACCTTTCATTCAGAGGGCATTTCTGGCTCTCTGCTCATGAATGAAAGGAGAACGGGAATGAATTGCTGCCTCCCGTGTCTCAATCGGGATCTGCCTGTGAAAACAACATGTTTAATCTGATCTCAGATGATGTTGTTTTCTTGGTCCGTAGCTCCTGCAGGGGAAATGAAGAGCGATTTTTCATACACACCACCACTGTTCTCTGTTTTGGTTAACACTTAACTCTGGGCTGACCTTCTGATAATCTGCCCTTTAATTATCAGAAGGGCTTAAAAAATAAACAACAGTGAAATTGGCATGCAGTGCGAACGGAGCTCATTGCTTTTTATTATAGGCTGCCAGTGTATTTTTGTTAAGGTATCTGCATTTGCAACAGATATATCACATAAGTAGGACGGCTTTTTCTAAGGCAACACAGGGACATTGGAAACGGCCTTATACTGAGCCAGACTCTTGGTCCACCTAGCTCAGTATTGTCTACACTGACTGGCAGCTGCTCTCCAGGATTTCACTCAAGAGTCCTTCTCAGACCCAACCAGAGATACTGGAGATTGAACCTTCTGCATGCAAAGCAGATGCTCTCTTTCTCTGAGCTTTAGTCCTTCCCCAGCTGCATTATGAGCTTGCAGCTGAGGTGAGGATTTGAATCAGGGACCCACTGTCTTTGTCATCATGTTCAAGAGGTGAACCACAATTTCTATAAAGACCCCTCCGAGAATTTCTGACATTTTTCTTTTTCTCACTCTATAGAAAATGAAAACCACTTTGCAGAATTATCTTTGTATGTTCTCAAATGTTATTTTTGTTATAGTGACTCCCACCCCCCACCCTCAAATACCTAGAAAGGATATTGTGGAGAATGCAAAGCAGTGACCTGGCTACCAAGCCAGTTTGCCGCAGTAGCAGCAAATAAGAGGGGTGGGGGAGAGGGGAGAGAGAGAGAGAGAGAAGAAATAGGAAGAGCCTGAGCTTCGCCCCTCAGAAATAGTTGGAGAATTTCTCCCCCACTCTGAGAAATCCAGTGAAATGCTCCCCTCCCCATGTCCATGCCCGCAAACAAGGTGGATAATTTTGAGAGGGCTTTTTGAACACAAGGTGAGCCAGACCCAATATTTCTTTCTCTGCAAAGCAATCCGCAGCAGCAGAAAAGTGCAGTGATCCTCCCAAATCCAAAAGGTAGGCTAGGCTAGGGTTACCAGATGTCCCCATTTCCCGGGACAGTCCCCAGATTTGTGAATAAGTCCCTGGACAAATTCCATCCCCGGAATGTCCCCGGATTTCATCTAATGTCCCCTGGAAATGCAGCAGCGGCAGTCTCTCAGCAGCCCGGAGCAGTTGGCTCTGGCTGGCTTCAGGAACTCCCCATATGAGTGGTGCAGGGGCTCTAAGATGCAGCTTCCTGGCTGCCTCCACCTTCCCTGACCCCAGCAAATAAGCTATGAAGGGAGGCTTCATGCTGCCTTTCAGAGCAGCCTCCCAACTCCTACTTGCGTGCAAGCAGGAGCGGGGCAGGGATCTCTCAGCTGTGAAGGGAGGCTTCATGCTGCTTATCAGAGCTTGGCTGCCAGCAGGAGGGGGCAGGAATTTCTCAGTTAGGCAAAGGGAAGCCTCCCCAGCTGAGGGATCCCTGCCCCCTCCTGCTTGCACGCAAGTAGGAATGGGATTGGGGCAGTTCCGATGGGAAGGAAGGCATTGCGCTGCCTGAGAGATCCCTGCCCCCTCCTGCTTGCACACAAGTAGGAATTGGGATGGGGCTGCTCCGAAAGGCGGTTAATTAATTAAAGGGTCCCTGGATTCATTGGAAAAAACCTGGTAACCTTAGGCTATGCAACCACCATGGCATCTCCCAGGTATGCCATACTACAGTTCCCATTATCCCTGACCATTAGCAATAGTGGCTGAGGTTTATGGGAGCTGGAGTCAAACAACATCTGCAAGGTACCATGTTGGCTACCCTTGCCCTGAGGGGGACTGTAGGGGGCCCAGTACATTTTTTCATTGTGTTTGTTTCTACACAGCCAGAACGGATCCTGAATCTATGCATGAGATCATTTGGATGGCTTAGAGGATTAGAAAAAAATCATAGAAGAGAAGGCTATGTTCCACTTTCACTGTCAAGAGGCAGTGTGCCCATGAATGCCAGTTGCTGGAAATGGTACAGGGGGGAGAGAGTGACGTTGCACTCAAATCCTGCTTGCTTGCTGGGTTTCCCATGTGCATCTGGTTGGCCACTGTGAAAACAGGATGCTGGACTAGACGGGTCTCCTTCCAGCGACTCCTGCAGCCAAGCTGGTGCCAAACAGATTGTTCTGCTTTCCTTTTGACCACTGAGGCTGCGAGGCAGGTCTTGTCGTCTGGGCATCCCAGGACCTCCATACACACTGCCCTGGCTTGCATCCCAGAGAGCTCACTTTGGTGCAGAAACAATGTGGTAGGCAGCAGTTATGAGTTACCTGTCTCTGCAGCCACAGCAGGTGCTGTGATTATCCAGCGGTTTGACTTCACCCTGGATGCAAACTCTGTTGTCTCTCGAGACAGGCAGGTGCCAGCAGCAGCAGCAACAACAAAGACACCGTCCTTCTCCCCCCTTCCTCCCCCCAAGCAAACTGGATGTCGACAGACAGCCCTGAATTTCTTAGCACTTGAAGAAGGGACAGTGCGTTCCCCTTTGCCAACAGAACCACTTCACTCACATTCCTGGATGCAGTTCTCCCTGTTGTGATGTTCCTCTGGTAGAATATCAGCCCATTCTTGCACATGCTTACATCTTGCTGTCATTCTACCACTCGAGAAACAAAAGGGTGTGTGTGTGTGAATCAGGCTTTGTTCATTCATTACTTTTGCTTCGGTGCTCAAATTTAAGCCCCGGAATGTCACAGTGGATTACAGCTTCTGAATAGTCTCTGCTGCTGCTCCCTTGATGGCCAGCCTACATTCCATATGCCTCTTGAGTTGAGTTGTATAACTCTCTGACGTCTCGGAGGCCTGCACAGGAGGGAGAGAAACATCCAGGCATATCCAAGTCCTTGCTTTTAATCTCTGCACCTGAGTGGCAAAGCATAAAGATCACCTGCCATTTGCTTGGATGTTAGTTAATAAGCTGTTGAGATGAGGTCTGGAGCCTTCCTGAGTCTGTTAAGAAGCTAATTCTGGATGAAAGGTGGGGGCTGGAGGAGATTGCTTCTAATCCCACAATCAAAATCCTTATAGGCTTGTTAAGATATGAGTTTACCAACAGCTGTTGCCTCGAGAGATCTTGAAAGGCTTGTCTACATTCAGACACTCAGGTAGGGAAGGGGGATAGATTAGATTGATTTCACATTTAAAGGTGAGCCTCTATGATCTGCGCTTTCCGAAACAATACGAGAACAAAAACACAGCCACCCCTTAAAAAATTGCAATGCTCATAATTTTTCAGTACAGTTATCTGGCCCTGCAATATGTTCAGAAATGCATATACTGGGATAAAGTGTCCATACAAATGTGATTTGTATGCATTGTGTTAAGGGAAATGCATTGCTTTAAGGGAAAGATCTTGCAGAAATGTTTATATACTGGGCAAAATTGCACACAGAAAAATGCATATTAGGAGAAATTTGCACTAAAATGCCGATGAATTTCCCTGAGTATTTTTAAAAATTGCGCACTGAGGTGGTAATGCAAAGAACTGAAGATCAGAGAAATGAGAAACTGGGGGGAACCAAAAATGGGCAGATTCATCCATTCCCCCCCTCAGGCAGTTACTGGGGGGCTCCAGCATTACTGGTCTGGACACCAATTTATGCCTCCCCTTTCATCAGTTTTCTGTACTCCAGTCAGTGGCAGGCAGGTAGTTCTAGAGGGAGCTGCTATTTGCATTTCCCACAATACCTGGGGAATTGTGGGAAATTAAAACAGCAGCTTCCAGATGCCCAACCCACATTAGGATGCTATTGTTTGCAAGAAGCCCCACTAGGCCTCCTCTAGCAGACCGAAGGGATGACTTTTATCACCCCTGGTGTGGATCAGGCCTGGAGGACAGAGAGGTGATATGATACCCAACTTCAAATATCGGAAGGGCTGTCAAAGGGAAGATGGCTCCAGCTTGTTTTCTGCTACTCCAGAGAGTAAGACCCAAACCAATGGATTCAAATGACAAGAAAGGAGATTCTGGTTAAGCATTAGGAAGAACTTCATGATGGTAAAAGCTGTTTGACAGTGGAACTGGCTCCCTTAGAAGGTGGTGGACTCTCCTTCAATAGAGGTTTTAAAGCAGAAGTTGGATGGGCGTCTGTCAGGGATGCTTCAGTGTTGATTTCTGCATTGCAAAGGGGTTGGACTAGATGTCCCTTGGGGTTCCTTCCAACTTCACAGTGCTATGATTATAAGTCATTTAAGAAGGAAGGGAGGGAGGGAGGGAGGGAGGGAGGGAGGGAAAGTGAAAGAAAGAAAAATGTATCTCCAATCTACTTTTTTAGGTAAGTGACAGGTTCAAGGAAACCTCAGCCATAGCCCCATATCGATTTTGGGCCATTTCCAGTTGTCCAGTCATTTCAACCAGACACCTGGAATGGACTCGGAAGAAGCTCCAGTCCCTGAAACTGGCAAACATAATCTGTTCTCTCTACCCCTCCCACACTTGAGTTTTCACTCTCAGCTCTAAATTTCATGTATGAAGCATTGCAAATTGAACGGCACAGACAAACGCCATGCTTTTCAGCGGATTCACCTCACTCAATTCACCTGCAAGGCGTCATGTTCTAAGTAATCGAGTGACGACAAATCAAATGCAGTTTGTGCTTGTGTGAACAAACCGCTCTGGGAGAGCCCAGCAGTCTTGATGGATTTATTTCACAGAGAGCGAGGGAGAGAGGAAGGGTGAAGGATTGGCTGCCTTTGTCACTGGGGCTCAGCTGTCTCTGTGATGGAGTGCTGCCCTCTAGAGGAGTTATGATTCACGGGCCCCAAAGACTCTCATTCATTTAATTCTGCGTGGGGTTTTTTTTCATCAGTAGAGCTGATTCACAGCATTTGTTCATTTTTTTAAAAAAAAATGTATTGAAGTCAACATGAGTCTACGCCTTCTGTGTCCCAGTTCCCAGCCAGGTTGGCACCATGGGACCCATGACATTCAGTGACATGCTACAGGAACATGTTATTGTGAACAAGTCCTGTTCAGGGTGTGTGTGTGTGTGTGTGTGTGTGTGAGAGAGAGAGAGAGAGAGAGAGAGAGAGAGAGAGAGAGAGAGAGAATAATATATTCGATTACCTATTATAATTGCCTTTAGTTCATGTTTTTACATATTTATTTTGAAACAATGTACAATTCATATTTGTCATAGTGATACCCAAGTATTTAACTTTTTTTCCAATTTGAAGCCCTGTTTTCTCCAGCAAAACCTTCTGGTTTTCTGTTGTCATATTCTTTGTTAAAATTTTCAATTTCTGGTGGTTAGTCTTAAAACCTGCTAATGTACCGAAGTCATTTAGTTTGTCCGTAAGAGTTCATGCTCCCTGCAATGGCCTTTCCAGAGTGAACATTGTCATCAGCATATGCTCTTAGTTTCTTTTTTAATCTTTATTGCCACAATCCTCTCATCTTGCCTAATATCTCTAAGCAACACTTCTAGGACCAGAATGAAAAGTAGCAGAGATAATGGACATCCTTGCCTTGTTCCCTTCTGTAAATCCAATTGGGGGAAGATAGCTCTCAGACCTCTTTTTCCACCACCCCAGCCTCCCATTATCCTCAGATTCCCCTGTAGCTCCACAGCCACGCAAGACCATGTGGCTGCAGAGTTGGCTGTAGGCCCTTGTCAGACAGCATCCCTGGGGAACAGGGCTGGAGCCACTGGGAGGAAGGCCCTGTCAACCTTCTTAAGCTTTTCTGGGACAACAACCTCCCTTTCTCAGCTCTCAGGCCCCCCGGGGTCTTGCTTTGTTTGGCTCTACTTAACCTGACCTGACCCTTGTTTCTGCTTTCCCTCTGAGCCCCAGGAGAACAAGATAATGCTTTCTCTTCAGAGCACATTGTAAGATAAATTGCCTTTTGGCCTCACAACATCCCTGTGATGTAGGTTAGTCTCACGCTGCAGAGCTGGTGTGGTGCGGTGGGTGGAGTGCCGGACTAGGACTTGGGAGACCAGGGTTCATATCCCAACTCGGCCACGAAGCTCACTGGGTGACCTTGGGGCCAGTCACTGCCTCTCAGCCTAACCTACCTCACAGGGTTGTTGTGAGGATAATCTGGGGAAGAAGAGAACCTTGGAGAAAAAGGTGGGGTATAAAATGCAATAAAGAAAAATAAAGAAAATGCCAGGGATCATCTGGTGAGCATTAGTGTGTGAATAATAATAATAATAATAATAATAATAATAATAATAATAATAATAATAATAATTTATTATTTATACCCCACCCATCAGGCTGGGTTTCTCCAGCCAATCTGGGCGGCTTCCAACAGAATATTAAAATACAATAACCTATTAAACATTAAAAGCTTCCCTAAACAGGGCTGCCTTCAGATGTCTTCTAAAAATCTGGTAGTGGTTTTTCTCTTTGACATCTGGTGGGAGGGCGTTCCAAAGGGTGAGTGCCACTACCAAGAAGGCCCTCTGCCTGGTTCCCTGTAACTTGGCTTCTCGCAGCGAGGGAACCGCCAGAAGGCCCTCGGCGCTGGACCTCAGTGTCCGGGCAGAATGATGGGGGTGGAGATGCTTCTTCAGATATACTGGACCGAGGCCGTTTAGGGCTTTAATGGTCAGCACCTTAGCCTTCCCATCCCTAGTCTGCTCATGACACCAGGGATTGAGAGGCTTATATGAGCAACCTTTTGAAAACAAAACTAGAACCCCAAGATTCTAGGTTGAAATAGTGGCTCAGGTGCAAATTGATGGCTAAAGTAGAACAAAGAAAGCTGGCATTTACCAGGTCAGGCCATTGGTCCATCCAGCTAAGTATTGTCTACCCTGGTGGACAGCTGCTCTCCTCCATGGTTTCAGTTTGGGAACACTCCCAGCCTTACCAGAAGATGTTGGGGATGGAAGCTGAAGTCTTCCGCCTGAAGTGTTAAGAAACCTACTATTGTGTCACACGCAGAAGCAATTGCCTACTACCGCACACCAGGAGCCACACACTGGGGTGACCTGCATATGCAAAAAACAAATCTACATTAGAGTTGCAAAAGAACTGCATCTCTTAACACTACAACTGGCCAGCAGAGTTCCACACAGACTTGGTGAAAGGCAGCCAGGTCATATTCACCTTTTGCATCCAAGGAATGCTGGGAGACAAATGTTTAGCAGAAAACCAATTTGGTTGTAGTGCAAAACGGCTTGTCAGGTTGCCAAAGACTGTTCTACCGACTTATGCACAGCACCACACTCACACTCAGTATTCCAACCCCCTCCCAAAACATGCCCTTAATTTGCTGCCTTTAATTTACATGAGAAATTTCCTCTCCGTGATGAAAATTGTCCCCTTCCTATGAATCAACTAAAGCTCTGGTTGCTTAGTCTATCAATTATAACGATGGAAACTTGCTGTCCTTTTAAAGCAGGGCTACGAAAGCTGGTCCTCCAGGTGATGCTTTTGCTCCCATCAGTTTCAGCCAGCGGGGCTGATGCTCAAGGATGATGGTGGCCAGCAAACATCTGGAGGGTCACTGGTTCCCTATTCCTGTTTTAGAGTGTCCCCTCTGCCCAATCACATGAACTTAATTGATGCAAATCTTCTGAAACATTTCCTAGGGATATTGTGTGCTGTTTTTAAATGGCCTGGGCTCCCAAGCAACTGGGTGTAAGGTTGCAAGTTGGGGTACTGGTGTGTAGTAGCTAGATCAGAGACCCAATAAAGCTGGCACATCTCATTAGTTGGATCCAAAGCGTTAGTGTTTAAATTAGTGTTTAAGCTCTCTTTCCCCCTGCAGAAAGAGAGAGGTGGAATCTCTTAGGGTCATGGGCCACATTCAAGAGAAGAGGATACCTTCTCCTTGCCTTGGAAAGCGCAGTTGTTAGAGTGTCTGGCTAGGACTGGGGAGACCCAGGTCCCAATCTCCACTCAGACATGAAACTTAGGACAGTCACTGTTTCTCTGCCTGAGGATGAGACTAGGGGAGGAGAGAGACTATGTATGCTGCCCTGGACTTCTTGGAGGGAAAGGTGAGAAACAAATGTCATAAAGAAATAACTGGCCTCCAGTTAATTTCCACTCTGAGAGACAGGGAGGGATTTAGTAGGTATCCTGGCCCTGAAGGCTAAAGCATATGGGCTACCATTCTTAAGATGGTGGCTATTTGCATAGCAGATTTCTTCTTTTTTCTTTTTTAAGTTACGCTGTGTAGTCCTTGCGTGTAGGCTTTCCTTCAGCTAGGCCTCCTAGGAATGGACCCTGCCTGCTCCCTGGGTCAATCTGAAGCAGGCTTGCTAGTATTATTCCCTGACCTGATTCTTGGTGGCAATTGTTAACAAGGCAGAACAGCTGAGTAATGCCTCATCTCGTACTGATTTCCTCTTAGCTCTTTTCATTGTTTATGAAGATGCAGGAACACATTTCTTCCCACTGATGTCCATTTAGGGTAGAGCTCTTTCTCTCTCTGTATCTTCAATAATGATGTTTTGATTAGCACCAGGTTGTTTATCTCCCTCCCCACTTTAATGGCACCCATTCCATCCAGGGGATAATCTGTCACCCGAAATGAATAATGCAACGTGGCAAGCTTTAGAAATGGAAATGGGGAGGGCTGAGAATGCAGTCTTTAGTAGCTTACTTTGTTGGATTTTTATTAGCTTTCTTTCCAAATTGTTTATTAATGACTCTGGCTTCCATAGCCGAATGCGCACAGTTAATGAGGAGGCCAGGTGAGTGAGATTTCTGAGAGGCGCGGAGCTTCCATTGGTTGCTGGCATGAGGTGACTAGAGCATAAAAGGCACACAGGTGATTTCTGCCTCCCTTACACAGTGCCAGCGATCTTGTTTTCCATAATAAAATGAAGTGCTTTTTTAATAACCAGGAGGTTTCATATGAAAATATCTCTCCTTTTTTAATTCCACACCCCCTGTCCCCTGGACTCGCGTATATGTAAATTTCATAATGTGTTGTTTCTAAAGATGTACTAAGCCTGCCACACTCAGAACAGCTCAACTCATAAGTGCTCCTGGTCTCTTTCCCAGAGCTTTTAACCAGCCGCCGGGGGCTTCAGGAAAGCTGTTGTATGCAAAGTGCATTGCAGAGGTTTTGCTGACATACATTTAAAACAGGACTTACGGGAATCTGTGGCCCTCTGGAAACTTTTGCTGGACTCCAACTCCCATCACCACCACCAGCAAACATAGCCAAATAGTTGGGGACTGAAGGAATTGTAGTCCAGAAATTTCTGGAACGTCATGGGTTCCTCGTGAATTCCTATTTCTTGGCAGATCACAACAAAACTGTTACAAGCAAGGATCTTTGCATTAGCAACTCAAAAAAACCCACCAGAGTTTTCTACAGATGTCAGCAAAGACAACAGTATTTAGACTCTGTTGTTAATCTTGGTTTTTACTGATCATTATTAGTGATTTATATATTATTAGTGATGTTATTAGTGTTAAAATTTGTCTCTGCTTCTTTTGTGCTTGTCCTAGCAAGTATCCAGATTTGCTACTGATTTGTGCTTGTGCCAATTTCTGGTGTTTGCTAGGCGCTGTAGCTTTTGCCCAATTGATGCCATACAGGGTTGTTGTGAGGATAAAAAGCTGGTATAAACTGCCCTGAGCTTCCTAAAGGAAAGGTAGAATAAAAAAGCATTCTACTTTTTTTCCAAAAAAAGAAAAATATATATTAAAAGATGACTAGGGAGG
Source organism: Podarcis bocagei (assembly GCF_964188305.1). NCBI lineage: Eukaryota > Metazoa > Chordata > Lepidosauria > Squamata > Lacertidae > Podarcis > Podarcis bocagei. The sequence continues at coordinate 72,084,193 of NC_138132.1, read as the reverse complement.
TATTCTTTCTGTAGGAAACATACTACCTAATGAAATGGCACTTTTGTTCTCTGGTACCAGGAAGCATCGGAAAGTCCAAAATGCTGTGCAAGGATGTTTAAAACAGTGTATTCTGTGTACATCTGTCAGGCTGTCCACCTGCCTTCCTGTCAGTCCGTCTTGTCATTGACAGTCTTGCATGTTGTCCTTCTTTGCTATTGTAGAACAAACATGAGGAGGATGTGGAATCCGGGGAGGATGCTGTCATCAACAAACGCCACAACCGATCGCTGATGGGGAGTTTTTCCAAGCGCAAGGTTATTCATTTATTCATAGGAATAGACACAAATTACCCTGCTTTCCCTGCAAAAGCTCAAACACCTCAGCCATTTAAAAATTTAGAACAGAAAGGGGCAACCAGTAAGGGATCACATAGTGAATATGACGTCACAGTGATATGCAGCCTGTCATGGCTGTCAAGGCTGCACCCTTCATTTTCTCTTAAGCACCCTTTCTTTAGATTGAAACTGACATGAGACTGATGCACATTCTAAAGTAACACCAATGTGGACATCAAAAGCTACATTTAAGAGCAGGGCTGTGCTGAGTGTTCCCCCCTCCATGTTTATTTTTGACCGGAGGGGAGAGAGATAAAGTTCTGAGAACCGCTTACATTTTTATGGGAAAGGTTTTGAGGCGCAATAGTTGCCATTTTTTTTTTGGTGCTGCTGTGGTGCCATTTTTCCCCCTTCCCAGAGTGCCCCCAGGCAATCAGGGATCACATAAGGAACATGATGGGCTCCCTGTTTGTCCCTTTTGAAATTTGCCCCACATGAAAGCAGGGGAGCTTGGGGGGGCACCTGCATGGAAACATCCAAAGGGGTTGTACAAACTATGACCCTACCGGCAGTGTGGTACCCTATCACTTTAAGTAGCTGTATATTCCCCCAAATAATCCTGGGAACTGTAGTTTGTTGAAGGTGCTGAGAATTGAGACACCTATCTCCCCCCCCCTTAGAGAGCTACAGTTACTAGTAGGGCTGGCCCACTCACAGGGCAAGGTGAGGCAACTGCCTCAGGCAGCAAGATCCGCAAGACACCACAGCCTGATGCAGAGCTTTCTTCCCACCTTGTTCCTGATGTAGATATTACCTCAGCTCTTCTTCCCTGGTGGGCGGGGGGGGGGGCATTTTGGGAATCCACTTCAGGTGCCGAAATGTCTTGGGCTGGCTCTGATTCCTACAGTTTCCTGAGAGGATTAAACCACTCTTGGAGGAGAATAGGGTGCTCCTAACGACTCTCAGCAACATTAGCAAAGCACAGTTGCCAGGAATCTTTGGAAGCAGTCGGTTAGAGTGTGCTGCCGGATAACACCAAGGCTGCAGATTCACTTCCCATAAGGGACAGCTGCATATTCCTGCATCGCAAGGGGGTTTGCACTAGATGATCCTCGGGACTCTTCCAACTCCATGATTCAAGACAGATCTATGATTCCATGAAATGCAAATAGGGCCAGTGTTAGGTTAATTGTCTCCACAAATACTGTTGTTGTTAATGTTATCTGTTGCTCGTTGTTACAGCAGTTTCAGTGTGCACTGTGTTTTAGAGTGTTTCATAAAAAGAAAATACACATCTCTGCCCTAGCCTTTTTCTTTTTCTTTTCTTCAACACAATTTTATATACCAGAACAAAATAGCTCTAAATAGTTTGCACTAAACCATTCAGTTAAAATGCCAATAAAGCAAATTACATGACAACATTTATATTATAAACTAATTATTATTCTTATTTTAAAAAAATAAAAAATAGATGCACTAAAATCAGATGTCAAAAATCCACACTAAAATTACATGCCTGAATAGGCTCGCTGGAAGAAAAAAAAGGTTTTTATCAGGCTCTGAAAACAATACAGTGCCTTATATCAATGGGCAAAGAGTTTCAACACACCGAAATATCGATTCTTTGCAAGTTCAAGTTGAACCACAATGTTGCCAGTGCTAGTTTGAACTTGCTATCAGAATGCAAGGACCCTGTTCTTTCATTCTAATCGAATGCCTTTTACACCTTGCTCCAGTTGGTGACTCATGTTGGCCTAGTAAAACAGAAAGTAGATACCGCAAGCATGAAGTCTGCCTCTTCCCCTGGTGTACACTAGGAGGAAATCGTGCCTTCATCATGCTGCCTTCCAGCTCTCTTACAAATAACAAGTGGAACCTACCACAAAATGTTGCAGTGAGGGAGTGCTGCTGTACAGGGTTTGGGACATGCCCATTTCCAGGATACTCCATTCCAACCCCCTCCCTACAACAGCCAGTTGGCATTCCAGGCCCACTGAGCATGCTCAGTCCTCATTGGGTGGCTTTGAGGGTGGGGTGGAGATCTTCCTCTCAGGGCGCTCTTCCTCCTGAATATATTTGTACTTCTTCAAACTTGGGGCTCCCTCAAGCTTTCCAATGCCTCTCTCTTATATATGGTGGTTGCCATATGGCCGTGTAGGCAAATGGCACTCGCACTGGAAAGATTCTCTCCCCGAAGCACAGTCTCTCTGAGGAGTTACCTATGCCTTGTGGTATGTTTCCATTTGATAAGATGGGCCTCTGTATCCACACCTGGGCCTGCATGGATATATGCAAATGTCACCTGTGACTTGCTTTAACTCTGGATGTGTCTCCCCAATTGGTGCAGAAAAAAGGAAGCAAACTGAAAAGGGCATCAAGTCTGGAAGAGGGTGAGGATGACCTTGACTGTCAAGGGAACTTAGCCAGAGGCTCGGTACATTACAGCAAGTAAGTGGCAATGCCCTTTCTTTGAACAGATACATGTGCAGAACAACTTTGCCTAAATGGACTGGTCTCTTGATCAAGTCTAACCGGATGGGACAGAGACAGTGAAATGGAATGGGTTTAGGGCGGGATGTGTGTGTGTGTGTGTGTGTGTGTGTGTGTGTGTGTGTGAGAGAGAGAGAGAGAGAGAGAGAGAGAGAGAGAGAGAGAGAGAGATGTTTGCAGGCCTTGTGACTGCAGATTATTTTTAAAACATACAGACCTAGGGGGGAAAAGCTCAGGGTTTTCTGAGACAGAGCTCAAGTCTGGAGCATCGAGAGTAAAACATGACTTTCCACATGAGCAAAGAGCATTTAACTCACTACCAGCTAAGCACATCCTCCTGCCATACCTGAAGGGTGGAGGATGGTCTGGAGCAGGCATAGGAAAACTCGGCCCTCCAGATGTTTCTGAGTAAGACCATTGGTTCATCTAACTCAGCATTATCCACACTGACTGGCAGGGTTTAAGAAAAGGGTGCTTCCCAGCTCCACCTGGAGATGCTGGACCTGGACTTGGAACCTTCTGCATACACAACCAATGTTCCACCACAGAGCTCCAGAATGCTGCCTTATCCCCAGTCAGACCATGGGTCCATCTAGGTCTCTATTGCTTACACTAGCCTTTCCCAAACTTGGATCTCCAGTTGTTTTCGGACTACAATTCCCATCACCCCTGACCATTGGTCTTGCTAGCTAGGGATGGTGGGGGTTGTAGTCCAGAAACAGCTGGAGACCCAAGTTCGGGAAACCCTGGTTTACACCGCCAGTGGCTTTCCAGTGTTCAGGCAGAGGTTTTTCCCACTCCTAGCCTTACCTGAAGATGCTGGGGGGAGGTGGTCGGGGTTTGAACCTGGGACTTTCTGTATGCAAAGTTGGTGTTTTTGTCGCTTGAGCTGCAACCAGATGAAGTATCTGGGCAAGATGGAGTTCCACCATGCTTTTCTTTATTCCAATCTGTGATTAAATCTCCGGAGTCCAGATAATCCATCTACCTACTCACCCAAGGCTGATCCAAGATGTTTTGCTGCCTCTGGTGAAAGACAACATGGGGCCACCTCACCCTGTTCCTCATTCAGAAGCTGACCAGATTGATAGTTGACACTTACTTCAGCCTTGGTGATGGGACATGGACTTCTACCATCCCGCAGAGCATCAGGCTAATTTAGGCATACACAGCTCTATCCTGCGACACCTCGCCACCATTCCCTTCCCCCAGAATCTGCCAACTACCTCATGCAAGGGCCGGCCCTGCATGTGCTTCATGGCTAGAGATGTGAGAAGGTATCCTTTCTCCTTCTGCCCTGCATTTCTCACACAGAGCACAGTTTCCCTTTCACTGCACTTCATCTCCCACCCAGAACTACATCATTTCTCTTGCTGTCTGCTGTGGAGGAATTATATTAGTGGTTATGCAAGTTACATTGACTGGGATTCAACTTGTGAGTCCCAAGAGTGGAAGCCATGTGCACCCCAAAATTGGCTTGGGGTGTCAAATGGGAGAACTCCTGGAACGGGAAGAGGGGGGAATTGATCCATCTAGCAAACTGCAAATGCTAGCCATGCCAGAACAATTGCTTTGTGACGTTAAATTTCCTCCCGTCGCCATTATTTTGTTCCACTCCATTAATTTCAGTGCAAAGGAAACACAACGCAAATGGAGGGCAGGGGGACATAATCAATTACATATCGTTTGCAGATTGAAAGCAACAGCAGCAGCAAATACTGATTGTATTTGCGGGATTGATTTCCATTCTGGACCTAGGGTGAAGGAACGAATATTGGCAATTTCCATTCCTGTTTCTCCAACATCCCTATCCATGATTGAAGTGGACTGGTTTGTGCAAATGCACACAGACTGCCTCATCTGCAAAACTCCAGACACAGAGTATACCTGCTTGTGGTCATTCCCAGTCAGAGTAGACCGTACTGAGGCAGATGAACTGAATTGGTGCATAGTAGCTCTTCAAACACCCATTATGAGCACCTGTAGCTGAGCGATAGAGCACATGATTTTGTGTGCAGAAAGTCTCAGGTGCTGTTTGGTGCTAAAGTTTAATCAGAACAGCTTAGAGGTGATTTGACAATGACAGCATTTTGTGTTCTATTTCCATGGGTACCTATTGTTTCACCAACTCCTACACACGTTGCCTTCTCCTCCAGTCCTTTGTTTGCTTGTTTCTTGTCACTGCTGAGGATCTCTGTTCTCTTAATTCCCCAATGTGCTTTGTTCCCATAGAACAAACCGACAGAAGAAAACCATGAAATTATCCCGAGCGCTCTCCGACCTGGTGAAATACACTAAATCTGTTGGGATCCATGACGTAGAATCTGAAGGTAGGTGGTCTGCTATAAAGACGAAATAAGAAGAGAAACTGTGGGTAACCTTGCAGGTATACACTGCAGTCCCGTGCACCTTTGCCTAGAAGCAGGGACGGGGAAGAAGGCCTCAGTTTCTGTTCCACTCTGTATTCATCACACACAGCCCTGCTTCTGTTCTGCTGCAGCTCATCTTCCACCCAAAATTATGTTATTCATCACTGTCTGCTGTGGCAGAATTATGTAACAAGTATAATTTACATTGTTGTTATGTTATTCCACCGCATTAATTTTAGTGTAAAGGAAATGCAATGCAAATATGTAGTCCCTTGTGATCCGAAAGCAGAAACATCAGTGGATGCCGGTCGTATTTGTTAAATAACTAAAAGAGGCGATGCACTCTCCCCGCCTTTGTTCCAGTCTCTTCCAGTTGGCAAGTCTCCTCTTTCAGCGAAACGAAAGCTCACCAGATCCTCCAGCAAAAGCCGGCCCAGTATCTGCGCTTCAACCAACACCAGCTATCGCGAATCTACCCTTCCTCCTATCGCGTGGACTCCAGTAATTACAACCCTCAGCCCTTCTGGAACGCTGGGTGCCAATTGGGTAAGGAGGAGCCAGAGGCAAAGCTTTGAGGAACGAGGAAGGTAGATGGGAAAGCTGTCAATTGGATGCTGTTTTGCCTACAAAGCCTGCTGTGTTTAAAACAAAGCGGAAACTTGCTTTGAAGAAGCTTATTTTTCCACGGAACCTTCATCCAATTTGTGGGGCCAAAACTTTTCCCGGTGCACTTTTCATTGTGCGAGTAACGCATAAGTAGACCCACATGGTAGCCTTTCTAGGACATGGTCACAAATGGCCACCTGTACTATGTCCCCAAATTTCAGCCAGTTGCCCCGCACAGTATTTCTTCTGGAAACAAAAACAAAATCGCCTGCAGCATAAAATGACCCTGGAATGCATTTAATTCTGCCTTTGGGTGCATTTGCTACCACAGCCCCATGTTAGCAGATTGGGGTAGTAAAAACACCCTACAGGCTTTTCATAGACAAATGGCCAGGGAAAAGTTGAGAAATTGGCAAGTTACCTTTGACCAAAAAAATGTTACCTGTTCTGGATGGAGTTGCACTCCTCTGAAGGAGCAAGTGTGTAGCTTGTGGGTCCTCCTGGATATATCTTTGTCGCTGGAGGCCCAAGTGGGCTAATGTGTGCCTTTTGCCAGCTTTGTCTAGTTCACCAACTGCAGACATTCCTGAATAGGAACAGCATGCAGTCCATGTATTTGTAACCTCAAGCCTGGATTACTGTACCACTCTACATGCAGGGCAGCCCTTGGCTCTGGTGCAGAATTCCCCCAGATCATAGCCTTCTGCAGGAAAATAGGTCTTAGCATAAAATTACAACATTTCCGCTAAAAATAGGAACCCGTTAAAACCTACTTGAACTTGCTTTCATGGGAGGTAATTATTTCCTTGGCAATATTGAATTAAGTACTTTCTGAGTTTATTTCTATATTCGCTTGCAATGCTTGCTCTCAGATAAGAGGTTAATTTTACCATTGCAGCCAAAACTTTATTAATTGGGCAGCCTATCACTCCTTTGCAAATTTGCATGCTTTAGCATATTCCGTCTCCTCTGATTTCTTCTGCCCTTTTCCGTGCAGCATGCTGATTCAGCTCCATCTCTCAAAAGTGAGAAAAGTAGCTGAACGCCACAACTCTTCACATCAGGGATATTGCACAAAATAATATATATGTATATCTAGATATATTTACTCGCTCTCAGTTTTCTTTCTTCTGCCTGGATTCGTGGCATCAAGAAGTCTATCCAGTCGCTTTCGCCTTCAAACGTGGCTCTATCTCATTTTGCTCTGACAGCTTTGCTTTTAGAAATGTTGTTCAGCAATTTATCACCCCCCCCCTCTCTCTCTCTCTCATTCCAAATATTGCAGTTGCTCTAAACTACCAGTCAGAGGGGAGAATGCTTCAGTTGAACCGAGCCAAGTTCAGTGCCAATGGAAACTGTGGCTACGTCCTCAAACCCAAGTGTATGTGTCAAGGTAAGGGGAATGCAGATCTCAGCTTTAATTAATTATGGTACCGTTATTACAAGCGTGCGCTGCAGCAAAATGTTGCAGTGCATTTTCACCTTTTAAACAGGAGTGTGCCTGTTCAGGGTTGTAGCTAGTCAACCACGCTGTCCCCAAGGACCCCCCCCCCCATTTCCTTCCCTACCCCCAGAGTTTCAACTGACATTTAGCATTCTGTGGCCAAAAAAATTAAAGAACAGAATCCCCATGCCGATCCACAGACCGTCCACGGGCTGGATCCTGAGGGCAATTGGGCCGGATCCGGCCCGCAGACCATAGTTTGTCGACCCCTGTTACATTATATATTAATATTGCTTATTTATTATGATTATTTTCAGAAGGTAAAATTAAAAATTATTTTCCAAAAGCAGTTTATGTGCTTCTTCATCAAACGTAGGTTTACCAAGCTTCAGTGTTGTCCAGATTTGATTCCTCACATCAAGGAACATATTTTAAAGACCCCTCACTGAAGAAATTTGCAAAAAAACAAAATAAAAATGGAGTCAAAGGCGAGAAGTCAATGTTTAAAGAGAAATGTATAACAAATTTGGAATCTAGAATATATATGTAAAGATTTTAAAGTTTAATTTTATTAAAAAAATGATTCTGAAAAGAAATTTGCAAACATAAAGTTTCACTGTCTGAAATGGCACATCCTAATAAGATAGGAAGATAGGAATCTGCCTTCTACAGAGTCAGACCATTGATCCATCTACCTTAGTACTGTCTGCACTGACTGGCAGAGGCTCTTCCGGGTCTCAGACCGGGGCCAATTCCCAGCTCTAGCTGGAGATTCCAGGTTCTGAACTTGAGACCTCCTGCATGCAATGCAGAAGCTCTAACACTGAGCTGCAGCCCTTTCACAAAGATAAGGAAGGATAAATGTGATTAAATGCCCATGTTCCTAAAGCTAACTAATGGAGTCAGACCATTGGCTCATCTATACCTGTGCAGTTTCCCCTGGCCAACAACAGATCTCCAAGGTTTTGGACATGGGACATCCCCCAATCTAGCTGGGTATGCTAGGAACTGAACCCAGGGGCTTCTGCATGCAGAGCAGATGCTCTACCCTGCAGGCTTTCAAAATCCCTTCAATCCAGATTGTACTCTGTTCATTGTTCACACTGAGCCTTTCCTTGCTTATTGGCTCACCTGTGATGGATCTGTGTCTTTCTTCACCTACTTAAGACCCGTTATCTGCTCTCCTGCACATGGCAGCCGAAGCAGGCATTTTGAACAGGGCTGAGCCATTGGCATTGCCTTCACACTGTGCTTCATTGTCTTGGTTGTCTGCAAACCACTGGGCTCTGATTAAATTAATGAAATCTTGCTGTCTTGGCTCTGCTGACAAGCCTCTTGTCCTCTCTGCTGCTGCCTGTGTTTCTACAAAACGAGAGATGTGCACTTCTTGTTATCCCTGTATCTCATCACAGGCTTGGAAGAATTAGTCTGTGTCATTAACTTCGAATTTACTGCCTAACAAGGCAGCTTCTTTCTCGCCTTTCGCTGGCCTGTAAACGGCATTTTGTGTTTGTCTGGTTGTAATTTAGTAGCCAATCTGTGATCGCAATAATAAAGACTGATTGATTGACTTTTTCTTTCTCTCCGCTGCCCACTCCCCAGAAGAAGGAATCGTATCTGTTTGATTTTCACATTCTAGACTAACAAGCCTCATTTGCAGCAGCACTGCTTGGGAATTCCGGCAAAACCCAAACGGATCAATGCCGTTTCAAAATGAGCGCAGTTGGGAGAGTTTCCGTTTGCAGAGTAGACAACGATCTGGTTCAGTATTAAAGGAGCTTCCTGTGCCAATGGAATGGTGTGTCTGGAAGTTGATGCACGTATTGCACATTTTGCAAACAACTTAGCTCTGCCTTAAATCTCTGCGTATGTTCTGCGAACCTTTCTCAGGGATCTTCAACCCAAATTCTGAAGACCCATTGCTTGGCCAGATGAAGAAGCAGCTCGTGTTGCGAATCATCAGTGGGCAGCAGCTTCCCAAGCCCAAGGACTCCATGCTGGGAGACAGAGGAGAGGTATGGACCTGTTGAGAGAGGTGCGGAGAGATCTGGGGAGAGCACAGCGGCATCTGCTTGCAACACAGCCACTGTGTGCTGAGAGCCCTCTGGCAGCAGCTGTCAGAACCAATTGCTGTAGGCAGAATCTTGGTGCCAGTGACTGCCACAGCTCCACTCGCTTTTACAACTTGCCTTTACTTAAGCCTAGCCTCCAGTACTGCTAAGTTAAGTGGAATTGTTAAGTGGGAAAAGACAATCACAGGTGACAATGAGCAAGAATTTCAATTTGATTCTCACTTAATAATAATAATAATAATAATAATAATAATAATAATAATAACAACAACAACAATAAATTTTATTTATACCCCGCCCTCCCTGGCCAGAGCTGGGCTCTAACACCAGTAAAATTACGATAAAAACATAATAGGGAGGGGGGACAACAACAAAACGATTTAAAATACAGGTTAAAATGCAATTTAAAATGCAGCCTCATTTTAAAAGTAGTCCATGGATCAAAACCGTAAGGGGAGGGAAAACATAAGGGTCAGACTGAGTCCAAACCAAAGGTCAGGTGGAACAGCTCTGTCTTGCAGGCCCTGCGGAAAGATGTCAAGTCCCGCAGGGCCCTAGTCTCTTGTGACAGAGCGTTCCACGAAGTCGGGGCCAGTACTGAAAAGGCCCTGGGCCTGGTTGAGACTTAAAGGCAAGCTTACATAAATGGCACTTTCTGAAACATGGGGGAGAACTTTCTGGTGGTATGAGCTGTTTAACAGTGGGATGGACTGCTTTGGAAAGTGGCGGGCTCTCTTTCATTGGAGGTTTCTAAACAGAGGTAGGACGGCCACTTGTGAGGAATGCTTTAGTTGAGATCCCTGCGTTGCAGAGAGTCGGGCCAGATGACCTTTAGAGTCCCTTCCACCTCTACAGTTCTATGATTCTATGAAACAATTCTCAGACTGAAACACAACCATCCTTCGGAGTTTGCCCTTCTGCTAATTTTGCAACGCAGTTCTCCAGCCAAGTAAAATGTGCAAACGCACATAAGAGTAGAGTGTGCATATAAATGCATGTATTAGTGGAAATGATAAACAAAAAATGCATTATATTAGGGGAAATTGCTTTGAAAAGAATGTGTGTATTATGAGAAATTCACACTAAAACACTGATGGTTTTTTTGCGAGAACATGTATGTATGTATGTATACTCTTTATGCATATGCATGTGTGTAATGAATTGTTTGCAGAGTTCTTAAAATGGGCCCGGGCTTTTATCTTTGCAGTCCTTTCTGATTATGGGTTTGGACTGGGGTGGAGTGGGGGGTGGATACTTCCTGCGGCCTCCTTTTTTTTGGTTTTTTTGGGACAAATTATGCAACACGTTTCTTCCTCCCTGAGACTAGCAGGTGCTCAGCCTTTTCTCTTTGTGCAAAGAGGGACCGACTTTGCTTTCTTGTCCACAGAGTGCCTTTGGGGAGATGGCTGAGCGCTGCCAAGATGCTCAATCAATGTGGCAGGAGCCCTATTCATGCCACTTCACAGGGAAGAAAAGGGGTTGGGGGGGGCTGGTTGGGAAACACCTCCAAAGGAGAGCCAAGTTTAAACCCAGAAACTCACTGTAAATATTTATAAAGCTGCTGGGTTTGTCAGCCAAGATGGATGGGGCTTCATTAGTGCACCTCTTGGTATCTGTTTGCATAGTGTCAAACCCCCAGTACAGGGTTTTTTTTGGGGGGGGGGCGGGGAGACAGTATTGGCCTTTACACTTTTTCACTGGGTGCAAAGGGGGGAAGGGGAAGTCAACTATGTGGGTCGTCTCCTCTCCCTCATCTCTCCAGTTGTTAGTTGGTTTCTCAATCGAAAAGCAACTTCAAGTATCCATTCTGAGAGGGTTGGATGCTTTTGACTTGACACTGGGTGCAGGATGCTTGAGTACAAAATACAGGCTCAATGCTGTATTTTCTGAATTTTGATTCCTTCGTGATGTCCACTTCCTTGTATTTGATATTTCAGCTGCACATAATTCACATTTAGATCTTGAATGAGGCATGTGTGTGTTTTGCACTCAGGGTAGGCCTTTCCCCGTTCCCAGGGCACCACCACAGCTGTGGAACAGGTTTCACAGGGAAGCCTTTATCTGAATTTAGGCTGAAATCGGAACTAAGGCCCATAGCTGTCAACATTTCCCTTTTTTAAAGGGAAATTCCCTTATTCTGAATAGGATTATACACAAGAAAAGGGGAAAGTTGACAGCTATGCTAAGGCCCCATCTGCATAAATACATCTAAAGCAGTATCATAAACTGTCATGCCCCCCCCCAATCTTGGGAACTGTAGTTTGTTAAGGGTGCAGAGAGTTGTTAGGAGTCCCCCTCACAGAGTTACAGTTCCCAGAGTGTTTTAGCAATCAATTCCTCTACCCAGGGAACTTTTAAGAATTGTATCTCTGTGGGGACATTATTATTATTTATTCACCCTTCACCCTGAGGGTGAAGGTCTGAGTTTGGATCGCAACAAATTAAAATTCAGCATTGAAAACTGTACTTTCTGTGATGTTGTTTTTAATCACAATAAAATAAGGGAGGTCCTCCTTATAATGTTTAGCACCCTTAATGAATGGCAATTTCCAGAATTCTGCGTGAGGAAACCATGGCGGTTTAAAGTAGCATGGTGCTCCTTTAAATATATGATGCAGCTGGGACCATAGGCTGCAATCGTGACTATGTCTACTCTGAAGTAAGTCTCCTGAATTCAGGGAAGGACCATAGCACAGTAGTGCAGAACACTGGATCTCCAATGTCTAGATTGAAACAAGGATTCCAGAGTAGAACATTGCAGTCAAGCTTTTCAGAGTGGCTTGCTCTGTTTTATCCCAGCATTATGATGGTAATTGCCTACTCTTCTCCCCCCTTTCCCAGATAATAGATCCATTTGTGGAAGTGGAAGTAATCGGATTGCCTGTGGACTGCTGTAAAGAGCAGACAAGAGTCGTGGATGACAATGGTACGGCTTCCTTCTCCTGGCTTTTTTCCTCTCCCCTCTGCATGATCCACGGTCTCTGATATATTCTCAGCACGTGAGAGCAAAGTTACGCTGAAGTTGCTTGCACCCACGAGGGTGACTGGAAACAAGAATTACTTGTGTGTGTGGTGTGAAGTCAGCGTTGTGGGATGAGTTTTAATAGGTAGGAGAGGATATGTTGATTGCAGTTTATCCCTTTAGGCGCCCACTTATGGATTGGACGGTTTTAAAATCCATCCCTTGGCCACACAAAAATTAAAAACATAGGAATTAGGCTGCAAGCCATCTTTTGAGCAAGTCCAGCTATGAAGTAAACTGGCTTCCCCCTTCTTACCCCATTTAATAAAGAACCAGGCAACAGCTTGCAAAGTAAGTTTAAAAATAAGATTGACTTAGTGTATAATCATGCATTGGTTCACAATGGTAGACGCAAAAACTATAGAGGCAGAATATTTATATTTCCAGTATAGCTAGTCTTAGGCATGTGTCTGGGACTGGAGAAAGCACAGGGCTCATCTACCCTCATGGCAGAAGGGAGAGGAACAGGAAGCACTATATGCTCAGGGGAGAGGAAATGACATCACACAGAGCCCTCTCTACCAATTGTATTTCTATGGCCGGAGTATCTGCCTGTCAGCAATACAGCTCTGTGGACACATAGACCCTTCTCGTGCTAACTAGCAAGAATATGCAATTACTAGGTTTGGCTGCTAATCTCCCACCATATTTCATATACCATATTTCTCTGAAACATCAGTTCAGCCCTGTAGCTTTAAGCCTAGGAAAAAATCTCCCAGTAAAGGCCACTTCCTTCCAACACTACTTCCTGTTATCTTCTCCTTATTTTCAAAAGTGAGATTGTAAGCTCCTTGCAGCAGGGACCAGACTGTTATGTTTTTAGAAACACATCCTTTTAGAGTTGAAAGAGACCTTAGTAAATGGAAGGATCTTAGACTGGTCCACAAAGGGCCATAAATCATGAGTGAACTCACAGCATGCACAGGAAAACTATTTCATCCATAGGCCACTGTGAACCAGCTCTCCTCTAGGATTCAGCCATATTGAAACTCTTCCTGTCCCCCACCTCTTTATTTCCCTTTGCAGGTTTCAATCCAATGTGGGAAGAAACTCTGGTGTTTCCTATTTGCATGCCAGAAATCGCCCTGATTCGGTTCTTAGTGTGGGATCATGACCCAATCGGGAGGGATTTCATCGGACAGAGGACAATATCGTTTACCAGCATGATGCCAGGTTACTTGTTTATTTTTATATATACCACCTTTTCTTCCAAGGAACAGAGATTGTGACTGGCCCTAGGTCACTTCATGGCTGAGTGGGGATTTGAACCCTGGCCTCCCAGGTGCTAGTCCAATACTCTTAACTCCTATGCCACACTGGCTCTCCACAGAAGGTGGCAGCTCTTTTCTTCAAGAGAACTGACGAGCCATTTAGTAGATGCTGGTCTGTTAGGGCAAGCAGTGTGTTGCCTTGCTAACTTCAGCCTGCCCCCACCTGCCTTTTTGCAATAATTCCAGAGGGTGGTCCTGGCTGTCAGATGCCTCCTCCTTGGTCTCAGTCTTGTAGTACTCAGCTGGGAGGAAAAGGAAGGGGACCAAAGCAGAAATGGTTGGCTCTGGCTCCACCTACTGTTGGCATCCCTGCCTTCTACCCCATCAGTCTCAATTAGCACCAGCCGTCACCGGAGCAATCGATAGCTGAGGCTCCTCTTTATCCCAGTGGTGCTTATGTGTGTTGCCCAATCCATTCCTCTTCTACAAAGAGTAACCCATCTGAAGGGTTATTCAGAGTCATGTCTTCCATCCCAAACTCCTTGTATCAGTAGATGCTCCGAAGAAGGTTGGCATCTTCAATGCCTCCATGTGAAATCCAGATCCCAGGGGTTGTATGCAATTGTTAGCCCTAGTCAGCGTCAAATGGACATGACCAACGTGGCTCCACTCATTTCAGTGGGGTTTATTCTGGGCAGGACTTGAGACACAAGCCTGAGAATTTGGCTACTGTGAGGTCGCACAGGTGGCAAGTGATGGAAATAGGAACATTATTGGTCCCATTAAAGTTTGTAGGACATTGGGCAAGTTTGCTGGGTCAAGCAGGGGTAGGGAACCTCAGGTTTGGGAAGCCAAATGCCATCATCCAGGGCTCTCTGTCTGTTCCTCGGGACTATCTCCAAGACCATGCCTACTGTCCTGGGCACATTCCTCACTGACCTTGAATGGTAATAGTGCCTGATGCTTGCTGGTGTGTGTGTGTGTGTGCACCTGTGCACATGTGTAGGCACTACAGATTTTTGTGCATTCTTAGAATACAGTGGTACCTCAGGTTACATACGCTTCAGGTTACATACGCTTCAGGTTACACACTCCGCTAACCCAGAAATGGTGCTTCAGGTTAAGAACTTTGCTTCAGGATAAGAACAGAAATCGGGCTCCAGCGGCGCGGCGGCAGCAGGAGGCCCCATTAGCTAAAGTGGTGCTTCAGGTTAAGAACAGTTTCAGGTTAAGAACAGACCTCCGGAACGAATTAAGTACTTAACCTGAGGTACCACTGTATAGCCTACTGTACAAAGGTAGAAAGTCAGATCTGTTGCCTCGTCCACTTTTCCCCTTGGCCACACCCAGCACTGGCATTTGGCCTTCAGAAGGCTAACCACAAGGGAATGTGGCCCTTGGGCTGAGAAAAATTCCTCCCCTCTGGGGTAAAGAGAAAAGAAAGAGAGAAAGAAAGAGAGAAAGAAAGAGAGAAAGAAAGAGAGAGAGAAAGAAAGAAAGAAAGAAAGAAAGAAAGAAAGAAAGAAGAAAGAAAGAAAGAAAGAAAGAAAGAAAGAAAGAAAGAAAGAAAGAAAGAAAGAAAGAAAGAAAATCAGCTCCTTTTGATAAACTGGAATAATCTGGGACAGAGTTAGCTCCAGTACACACCTTCACTTGCCATATACCTGAATACCTCCCAGCCTTTTCTTTGAGAGAGGAGGAATTAAAGCATGGTACTGGAAGATACTGGGAGGGGACTGGCTTCTTTTGAGCCCCCCACCCCAATTATGTGTTTGTGTAATTGTCTGGTTCCTCTCCCTGCCTTCCTTCCCACCCACCACTAATCAGAATGATGGGCACTTTGTGACTTGGTGGTTATATCTGCCAGCTCCTAATTTGTACAACTCCAGCTTGATAGGAGGGATTTCTTAGTCAATGGGGTAAACTTCAAAGCCTTTCTTGAAAGAAACCAGGGTCTCTTTCTCTGCTCTCATTTTTGTTGGCCGAGCACCAGTGGCTGCAATTACCAACTATAATGTTAAAGCAGCCTGATGGCTGAGTATCTGCAAAATTCAGAGGCTTTTAACACATTCCCCCCTTCCTTCAAACCCTCACCCATTTCTCCCTCCCTCCTCTCCTTTTTTCTGCCTTCCCAATTCAGATAAAAGCACCCTGTGTTGTTGTTCTGATTCCCCCCCCCTTCTTGTTCTTCATCTTCTTCAAAGCAGAGGAAACTTGGCAAGGGAAAAGTTTTTTTGAGAGAGAGAGAGAGAGGAGGAAGGAATCCATCTGGCTTTTAAAAAGGAGAAAAATAAAAGATAGAATGAATGAGAGACATTTCTGATTATTACATTAATAACTGTTCACAGCGGAGAAGGGAATCAATTAGGAATTCCAAGATTGACAGCTGCAATAATAAAAGAAGAATAGTGTTATTTGATGACCGGGCTAGGGTGGGGGTTGGGGTATGCTCCGAACTCCTGCAAATGGGCCTCTTCCCAGGCAAGCTGTAGGTGGTAGCGAGTTTTTTTAAGAGCTGAAATAAACATTTGGGTGAGTAGAAGTAGGGCGGAGCTAAAACAGCCTCTCTAAATACTCTGTGCAATTTATGGGCAGTGGCATGGAAGGACTTTGCTGAAAATACGTGAGGCCAGAAGTGAAATTCTCCCAACAGTTTTCTCAGAAAACTCTCTCTGCTTGTTTCAGCAGCTGGTTGCACTGGGATCACTCTTGGAGAAATTTGCAGTCCGCCACTGTCCCTAGTAGGTCTCTGCATTCTGTGTTCCTGATTGTAGGTTGGCCAGGAGTAATGTTGGAGAATGGTGTGGAGACTTGGACCTTCTGGGTGCAAGGCTACCCATGAAGCAGCCCCTCCTTTGGCAGACCCAAACTGCTTTGCCAACTTACAGTGGTATCTTGGGTTAGATACGCTTCAGGTTACATATGCTTCAAGTTACAGACTCCGCTAACCCAGAAATAGTACCTCGGGTTAAGAACTTTGCTTCAGGATGGGAACAGAAATCATGCTCCGGCGGCAGTGGGAGGCCCCATTAGCTGAAGTGGTACTTCAGGTTAAGAACAGTTTCAGGTTAAGAACGGACCTCTGGAACGAATTAAGTACTTAACCCGAGGTACCACTGTATTTCCTTCCTCCTCACTCCCCGTTGGCACCTGACCTGTGAGGTGTGTGTGTGTGTGTGTGTGTGTAGTTTATGGGCCCTTCTTGGTCTTCCTTTGTTCTCCTCTTCATATTCCTCACCGAACCCCCAGTTAGAAATAGCAGGGGTGGTGTTCTGAGCCAAGGCTTGAACCCAAGCAAGGGCTTTTAAAAAAACAACCTTGCTTCAGGTAGGACACAAGCTTTTAATGCCTTTATATTCTTCTCTGGCTCAGATCCAGATCTGGACCGGAGAAGAATTCCAAGCCCGCTTCCTTGATCATTTCATTCTTCCCTGTCCCCCAAAGCCATCACCACTAGAGCTCCCAGCATGTTTCCTCTTTCCTTAGGTTGCAGAGAGAGAAGCAGAGAAGAGAATTTTATTTCTCCTTTTCTGCATTCACTCTGGGAAACAGCACACCTGGGGAGACCACAGGAGGTGGAGGGGGGCTAAACTTCTTTTAGCATGCTGTTATCCACTACATCCTGCCAGCTCATCCCTGCTGTTGCTCCCACAGCTGCTGCAGCTTGAAAGCAGGAAAAAGGAAATGAGGATTATATTGTTGGGGGGTTGGGGGCTGATGAGAATGGCTTTTAGGGAAGAGGAGGGAGAGTGAGGATGGGCAGCAGTAATTCTGCTGAGCCTCTTAGGAGAAAAAAAATATTGAGGGTTGGGGGGAGTTTTCATAATTTCTGTTGCTGCCTCTCAGTAGCCTCTTAACATGTTCCACCCAGGATTTCCCTGACCCCATTACATTATTACAGATTTTCTCTATCTTGCACCTACCACTTCATTGTATTAAGAGGCTATTTTTAATATTACATGGTTTATAAAGGCTTTAAAGTGAATTAATAAATATTTATGGGCAGAGATATGTAGGCAGGGGACGGGCAGGCCCTATTTTACTGATTTTTTCTAGGGCAGGATAAATTCTCCAACTTTTTCTTGGGTTGGGAGCTCACTCGCAACATATTTTTATTTTTTGCTCCCGCTGCAAGTACCAACGCCATCAAACTGCATATTGACGTTACATTCTGCATCCTCCACAATGATCCCAGACATGGCATTGTTCTGGGGCATTTTGACCAAAGACAGCAGCCACCACCCCACCCCAAAAGGTGGAAAAGATTCAGAGAAGATTCTTCAAAGAGGCCTTTCTCTAGGTGTGGGGTGAGGGTGAGAAAGAGAGAGATCCCAGAAACTTTCTTGGGGGAAAAAATGTCTTCTGAGAAATTTTGGCTCACCTATAGTAATTTCCACGTAAATCCATGGTGAGTTCCAGAGATCTTTTCCACGGAATCCTCTTCCTACCTTCATTGCTTCCATTGCGTATTTTCCTTCATATTTCTTGAATGGTTTCCCCTGTTTTTCTGGGGTGTGTATGAGGGGAGGGGATTCTGATCTCAACTCACAGTTCTCTGGACTTCTGAGACTTCATAAAATCATAGAGTTGGAAGAGACCCTGGTGGTCATCTAGTCCAACCCCCTACAATGCAGGAATGTGCAACTGTCCCATGTGGGAATTGAACCTGCAAACTTGGCATTACCAGCATCACGCTCTAACTAACTGTGCTATCCAGGCCCCGGAGGAACTAGCTGGGATGTGTGCTTTACCTACTACCCTTGCTTTTCAGGCTATCGGCATGTCTACCTGGAAGGCATGGAGGAGGCGTCCATCTTTGTTCACGTAGCTATCAATGAGATATGTGGTAAGGTGAGTAATCACGGGCCTTGAGACGGGAAAATTTGCCCCTTTCCATTGAGGAACATTTGGTAAGATTCTAATTTGGTGACTTGAGAACTCTTTAAAACCACATTGCTCTACCACTTTTTTGTGGGATGGGAGAGCAATGGCAGAAAGGAAAATTTCACCTGTTTTGCTAAAACCAGACTTCTCTAAATTGGGGTTGCGTCTTAAACCTCATGGGGAATGCTCTCTGCTAGGAACCACACCACTGAATTAGGGTGAGAGGTCTCTCGCCTGTCCACACACGTGTGCTCTTGCACATGCTCGCTCTTGTGGTCGTAGGGCCACCTACCCGCAGATCAAACCATATGCAAGGGTGCAGAATTTGCTTTGAAAAACCATGTAATAGGTCAATAGTTATTGTTAAGACTGCAATGTCTTATTTGCAGTCTGGAGTAATTAAGTCATGGGTTGTATCCAACTAAGTTTTATTCAGAGCAGACCCATGGAAACTAAGGGACCTAAGGGAACCAAGTTTACTATATGACCCCCTTATTACAGCAGCTCCACTTGCTACCGGTCTGTTTCCGGGCACAATTCAAAGTGTTGGTTATGGCCTATAAAGCCCCATACAGCTTGGGCCCAGGCTATGCAGTGGGAAAGATCATATCTCAGGAGATGCCCTTCTCTCAGTCCTGCTCCCCTCACAGGCATGCTTGGTGGGGACGTGTGACAGGGCCTTCTCGGTGGCTGCTCTCAGACTCTGGAACTCCCTTCCTAGAGAAGCCAGACTGGCTCCCTCCTTTTTTTTCTTCTGCAGGCAGATGAAGACTCTTTTATTCCAACAGGCCTTTAGGAACTGGCTTGTTTGTTTTTTAAGGAAACAGCTTTTAATAGTACTATGCTGTTTTTGTTGTCTGTGTTTTAAGAGGTTTTTAAAAATTGCTTTAATTCTATTAGAGTTTGATTACTTTTTAACAATTACCTTTTAGTTTTAATTTTATCTGCGTTGTTTTCATTTGCAAAAGCCGCCTTGGGTCCCGCTCGGCGAAAGAAAGGCAGTATATACTACTGATAAGAATAAATAATAATGTTTGTTAATTTTGATGGGTCTGCTCTGAGTAGGACTAACGTTGGAGACAACCCTAGATTTTCAAGGGGGTAGATAAAAAGAAGAGATAACTAGTTTTCTAGGTAAAGGCAGCGAGCAAGGCAGAATCTCACTCTTGAGCCTTCCCTTTTGCCCTGTGCCTGATGCTGTCAATAATTAAGCCTTTTCAGCCGCTATGTACCCCTGGTATAGCAGATAGAAAACCAGATACATGAGTGAGTGGGCAGTGTTTATAAGCTGAGTTTTTCCACATGTCATCTTATGAGCTGGAGGAACCTTCCTCTCCCTCCCCTAAGGGAAGAAGCCTGGGGATTGGTGGTGGGATGACGATGAGTGGTCAGAGGAAGAAGACTGGGAGGAGGTGGTGTCAGAAGCTGAAAAGGTAACAGGGCTTAGTGAGCTGGGAGAGTCTGTGGCAGATAGGAGTCCAGAAGCAGAAGCAGGAGAGGAGGGAGGCCAAGATGCAGAGATGAGTCAGGCTGGAGAGGAAGCCAGGTTGTCTGCCCCGCTTCTGCTGCAACAAGC
Organism: Podarcis bocagei; assembly: GCF_964188305.1. Classification (NCBI taxonomy): domain Eukaryota; kingdom Metazoa; phylum Chordata; class Lepidosauria; order Squamata; family Lacertidae; genus Podarcis; species Podarcis bocagei. The sequence goes on along the minus strand of NC_138132.1, from coordinate 72,064,202 downwards.
TTCCCTCACCACTGGTGTCCCAGGACCAGGAGAGGTATGAAGATGGAGGAACAGAGATATGCATGAAGGCACAGTCTCAGATTGCTTGAAAACAATCCAGGGAAGGAGGAGACTTAGGCAGCTGTGAGAAGGCAATGACCTTTAGTCTCCATAGCTGCCTCATAGGGGGCAAGACCTACTGAGAAGAGTTCCTGTGCTCATTAGGCCTGACACTCCTTGTTTCTTCCACTATGGAGATACCTTAACTTGCTCTGTGTGATTTATTGCTGACCCACTCCTGTCACCATATCCTAGTAGAACATCTTGATTGGGAGTGCTCATCCCAGCATCCTCAGCAAGAAAAGGGCACATCACCCCATTTTCCTTCATGCTCCTTCTGCTTCGTGTTTTATTGTACACTTTTAATTTTGCGTGGAGACCCCCCAAAATTGATTTCATCCTTGTCAATCGCTTAGAAGCCATTTTGGCAAGCGAGCGGTATGTAAATGAGCAGATGATGATTCCCTTTGAGGAGAAGGTCCCAGGGCTGCAAACAAGGCTGGGGATTCAGTCCAAGCTTCCTCACAAGCATTGGATTCCTATAGCCAGAACAGGTGAGGGGCAGCCACCAGATTCATCACCAGAAAACAAAACAAAGGGGTGTCCCAGTAAAGTTTTACTGCTCCTCTGTGCATGTGACCATTATCTGAAGGGCTGTCACATGGAAGATATGGAACTAGCTTGTTTGCTGCTGCTGCAGAGGGTAGCCAATGGATTCCAATTGCAAGAAAGCAGATTCAGACTAAAGATTAGGAAGAACTTTTGGACAGAAAAAGCTGTTCGAAATGGAACAGGCTCCCTCAGAAGGAGGCGAACTCTGCTTTCTTGGAGGTATTTAAACAGAGATTAGGTGCTCACCTGTCAGGGAATCTTCGGCTGTGATTCCTGCATTGCAGAGTGTTGGGCTATATGACCTGCATCTAGAAGACTAGTTGCAGTTCTGTCTGTCCTTCCATGGTAGCTAGATTTCCCCCCCTCTCCTCTCCTCTCCCACATACAACACTAGAATTCACTTGGACCATAACTTATGGAATATGCTTCCATAAGATATGGTGATAGTGGACAACCAGCGAACCCTCCAGATGTTGTTGGACTCCCAATTCCCTTTAAATTTTGGATTCCTCCCCCTACATCCCTCTTCATTAAAATCTCTCAAGGCGACATGCTATGAAAAGAATGCCAGCCAACGCCCCACCACCACTGCAACAGCAAATGTATAAAACCCTACAAAATCAAAACAGCAGAAGCAGGAATTAAATGGAACTTCCATGTGCGTGGGCAAGATACCAGATGTTGGAAAGAGAGAAACAACTGGGGAATGCCCTTCATGTTCCACTTGTGAGCTTCCCAGAGGCATCCTACTGGCCACTTTTGAAAACGGGATACTTGAGAAGATAGGTCTTTTTTGTCTACCTCAACAAGGCTCTTCATATGTTTATACATCAGTATGTTGTATTGTGGGGCTGGGGTTCTATATCTTATTGAAACAAGGGACTTATCCACACTAAGAGCCTGATTCAGCTCATTGCCACCCCTGCTTGCCCTGGATATTTTTGAAAGAAAAACCGCGCACTGTGTAATTAATGTAATGTGTAGTTCGGCCCTGTCTTAGCTGTCCCTCTGCCCATCTCTTTGACGCATTCGGCCTCGCTTGGAAAAGCATCTCAGACTTTGAAACTAATTAATAAAAGACTGGGAGGTAAATAGAGGGGAGAGGAATGAGATGGTGGGAGGGGGGAGAGAAAAATATACCTCCTCTCCAAAATGCAGCTCCTCAACTGTGCTGCTGTTGTTGCATAGCCCTAATTAAAGGCAGGGAGAATGTGACAAGAGACGGTAATTAGGGCAAGGAAAATGTACTGAAAAGAACAAGCAAGCCTCTGTCTGGGTTCAAGGAGCTCAGGAGGAGCCAGAGAGAATCCAATTCCAGATTCTCCGGAACCTGAGGGGAAGAAGGAAGAGTCTGAGTGTTGCTTGGCAACGTGTGCAAAGGACGGTCAGGCAGAGAGAGAGACAGAGAGTGGCGGGGGGGGGAGGGGGAGGGTCCACCTCTACCAATCTTAAAAGAAGGGAAGCCAGGAGGATAAAAGTTAAGACTTGAAAGCAACTTGAGTCTCTCTCTCTCTCTTTATAGAGCTCTGTGGGTCTTTCATCCAGTTCCAAAGTTAAAAACAACATTCAGCTGGTTTCTGCTACCTACAAGCTGTGCAGCAGGCCGGGGACTTTTATCTGTTTGTGTCAAGGCTGGGGATAGATGAATCTAGTTTCTCGTTTCCCCAGTTTTACATTGATTTCTGCACATTTCTACATCAGTTTGTGATTTATTTATTTTTAAAGTCCTCATGGGAATTCATCAGCATTTAATTGGGATCTTCTAACCGTCACCGTTTTCTATGTAATTACCTCTAACGTCCACAATTTCCCAAGCAATTTCCCCGCATATAACACAATTTTGTGTGTTGCTTTCATGCTAAAGTATGCACTGTATGCATTTTTAGCCTTGTACATGCATTTTTGTACACATCCACACTTTCTGAAACAATACACAAAACACAGCAATCCTTCAGAATTCACCTCTCTCTTTTTTCAAATTTTGCAACATAGTTCTCTGGCCAAGCAATGTGTACAGAAATGTATATAATGGGCAAAGTGCACATATATATATATATATATATGAAAAAAAATGTGTATCTCAGACAAAATTGCCCACAAGCATGTATATATTAGGAGAAATTATGAAGACTTTTTAATATTTAAAAAATTGCAAACTGATACGGAAACGTAGAGAGCTAAATTTAAATGGGAAATGAAGAGAAACTAGAATTGGCAGGTTTGCCTAACCCTAAGTGCAGCTAGTCCCTGCCAAAAGCAGAGTTGACCAGTGCTGGTTCCTGGTGGAACCAGCAGTACTTGGGAGTTGCCTGAACAGGAGCTCCCAAGCACAGCTGATCCCTGCTGAAAGCAAGGCTTGCAGTAGGTGCTGATCGGCCGACTGAATCCAAGCCCCACTTTCAACTAAGATCTTCGTTTGCAGCCCAGATGAAGCTCAAGCTGTGCTGCAAAGGAACATTTTTCCTTGGGAGAGATGACTTGAACTCAAACTGGCTTTGCAAAAGCTGCAACGAAAGAACCAGGGGAGCACTCGGAGTGATCCTCAAATTCTTTATTTGCTTCCTTTATTGTCTCGTTGCGTTCCTGTTGCCAAAATCCGTGTTCTCTTCATTTGGACAAGGCTTCTGTTTTCTGAAGGGAGCCTTCCTGCCTTTAATAGCTTCCTTGACTCTGCTTGTTAGACCATGCTGGCATCTTCTTGGCCCTGTCGCCGCCTTCACTGATCTGTGGTGTGCATTCATTGCAGATGAGCTTCTATTATTGGGGCGTCCTACAATCCATAAGTGTTCTGGAATAAATTGATCCTCTTGCATTTTTCTTTCGACTTCCTTTTTTACTATTCCCTTCATCTTTTTATTTTTTGGAAGTTCCGTCTTTTGAAATCAAATGTGACTGCTTTGGACTTCCCTAACAATTGTCCACTTACATAGAGATTGGTTTTGATAGCCCTGTGATCACTTTGGCTCCCACTTAGCTCAACAACAACTTATACCAGGGCAGACTGTGCTCAATGAGCTATGTTCTATGCGCTATGCAGCAGGAGATTACAGGCCCAGTCCTGGCATCTCCATAATGGGCTGGGAATGTCGCTTGTCTGAAGAAGAAGAAGAAGAAGAAGAAGAAGAAGGAGGAAGAAGAGGAGGAGGAGGAGTTTGGATTTGATATCCCGCTTTATCACTACCCGAAGGAATCTCAAAGTGGCTAACATTCTCCTTTCCCTTCCTCCCCCACAACAAACACTCTGTGAGGTGAGTGGGGCTGAGAGACTTCAAAGAAGTGTGACTGGCCCAAGGTCACCCAGCAGCTGCATGTGGAGGACCAGGGATGCAAACCTGGTTCACTAGATTACGAGTCCACCGCTCTTAACCACTACACCACACTGGCTCTCAAATCCATATAAACACCCATATTCTGCCTCTCTCCCCAAATGTCTTTGGCGTGTATGTGGCATGTCAGATGTGTCTCTTATAAGCAGTAACAGAAAACACCTCATTCACTGAAAGCATAATAGAATGGTGTCTTAACCTGGCCACCTAAAAGTCAATCATAATATTGACGCTGCATAAGTATATTGGGTGTTTGTGGCACACCAGGAAAGGCAATAATTGAGAAAGGCTATAGCTAAGGTGCAAATTAGGTCCCAACTTCAAGAAACCCCAGTCACAGATGGTGAAGACAATGCTAAGCAATGTCCTGATGCAACAAGCTAGCTTCCTTATACAGAAAACAAATTATGGAACAATTCACACTTCTGTGGTAGCTGTAGGGGAGGTTTCCATGGAGGAAAGTTGGACAAGTTGATGCAGGAACAGCTGATATTCACATACGCAGGTTTCAAACCATGTATATATTTATAGGTGAAAAGCAGTGCTATAAATTGTGCCTAGTCTGGAAATCATTGAGGTTCTTCAAACACCATGGAGGGGTGTTCTAGCTGGTGGGTCCTACTACTGTATTTTGAGCTAGCAGAAGCTTCTGAGTACTCTCCAGTTGCAACCCCACGTGCAATGCACTGTAGGAATTTAACCTACATACTACCAGGGCAAGATGCCTGCTGGATCAGTCCAGTGGCCCATCTGTGTAGTCCAGCATCCTGTTCTCGCAGCTGATGTCTCGGAGACGCCTGTGGGAAATGCCCAAGCAAGACCTGAGCCCAAGAGCACTCTCCCCTCTTGTGGTTTTCAGTAGTTGGTGTTCAGCAGCATTCCTGCTCTGACCATGAAGGCAGAGCATGGTCATCACAGCTGTTTGTTGTTGATAGCCTTATCCTCCATGAGTTTTGTCCAGTCCTCTTTTAAAGCCATCCAAGTTGGCTGTAACCAGTATAGCTAGGTTAACTATGTAGGTCAACAAAAGAGGTTTAAAGACTCTCTCAAGGCAAATCTAAAACAACATAGTATTAACACCGACAACTGGGAAACACTGAGAGCGCTCCAGTTGGAGAACAGCCTTTACCAAAGGTGTCATGGACTTAGAAGATGCTTGACTTCAGGACGAAAGGGAGAAACGTGCTAAGAGCCAGTGTGGTGTAGTGGTTAAGAGCAGTAGACTTATAATCTGGTGAACCGGGTTCGCGTCTCCGCTCCTCCACATGCAGCTGCTGGGTGACCTTGGGCCAGTCACACTTCTTTGAAGTCTCTCAGCCCCACTCAGCTCACAGTGTGTTTGTTGTGGGGGGGGGGAGGGAAAGGAGAATGTTAGCCACTTTGAGACTCCTTCGGGTAGTGATAAAGCGGGATATCAAATCCAAACGCTGCTGCTGCTGCTTCTTCTTCTTCTTCTTCTTCTTCTTCTTCTTCTTCTTCTTCTTCTTCTTCGAGGAAGGCACGCTTGGCAAACCCTCACCGTGATCAACTCCTGCCTGGAAACCTATGTCCCCACTGTGGAAGGGCGTGTGGATCCAGAATTGGCCTCCACAGTCACTTACGGACTCACTGTTAAAACGGTGTTTATGGAAGACAATGTTACTCGGCTACGAGTGATCGCCAAAGAAGAAGAGAGAAAGATAGCGAGGACATTTCATAATGGCACAGTCCATACTTAATTTCTTTGAAGCTTGAGCAACTTGGACACCCTTCAAGCTTTGCATGTTCGTGCGCGCACACACCATTTTACCTTAGGCTTCCCCACCTCTTGACTGAAGGCAATTTTCAGCCTGTTTAACCTCCTTTGATCAGTGCCACATAATTCTGACCCTCTTTGATTTCTCGCTTTCTGCCCGGGTGGCTTCTTGATGGATGGTTTTAATTTAGAGCTGACTGACACTTCTTTTTTTAAGCCCTGGCAGCAATTTGAGGCCTTGCTGGATTCCCATCCGAACCCTGTCCACCGAGTGTTGCTCTCTTTTAAGAGCATCAAAAGACCCCCATTGTATCTTGCAGACTCATCCTGGCGCCTCTCCCCACCTTTCCAATTTCTTCCAATTTCCAAAGCTGATTGCTTTATTTCTCGTCTCAGTGTTCTCAAATCTATTACCTGCCCCTTGTTGCTTCTCATTACTATTTCTGTCTGCTTCCGTTTTTATTGAAGCGAAGTCAATATGTTAATTCATAGCTCTAATCTTGCTAAGGAACAAACCTTTTTTTTGGGGGGGGGCTTAATGAGACCATAAATCCATCCCACTGAATATTAAACCAAACTTGATGTTCAAGCAGTGATGGCTGATGCCTATTGGGGCTAGTTGGGTGGAAGGCAGAGAGGCTCACAGTAGGTGGACCCAACTAATTCTGGTTTTTGTTCCCATCTTCCTCCCTGCTGTGTTCCATCAAAGTTAAAGAAGAGGATGTGTCATCCCTTTTTCTGGATATAAGTATGAAGTAGGGCTCTGTACAGCCTACTGATCCCACCCGGTGACCTCTATCAAGCCACCCCACCCTGGGACAACTGGAGACCAACCCAGGGCAGGGATGATGTTTTATTAGGGTGATTTTTAAAAAAGTAGAAATTGTGAGGAGGCAGAAGGTTCTGTGGCTCATGTCATAAGCTGATTCAGTTCCCCATGGGAAATTGCTTTGAGCTTCCAAACCCGGCATAAAGTGTGATTGAACTCCATGCCCATCAACTGAGGAATTAATTCCTTCTTGGACACCACCTTCTCCCTTACACACACTGCGGGCCAATGTTGACCTGTTGGCAGTGTTGGGAAATAACTGGGGAATACCAGTTAATCCTTAAGTCTCATGTGTGGGGGGAACTACAAAGAAAAAACAGCTGGCTGCCTAAATTGAAAAAGGGGGGGGGGCTTGACCCACTCTTTAGCCAAAACAGCCCTCAGCTTAGTTTAAAACACAGATCTATGCAGTGTTTGCAAAACATGAGAAATATACATTGTTAGACCTTTAAATGTCCCAGTATTAAGCAGTTGCAATTGAGCTTCCCTGTCTCTATGCTTCTCAGACGGAATAGATCACATACTTTAGTAAGTTTAAATGCTTTACTTACAGTAGTCACAGTTCTCTCTCACGCATTGTTCAGTGCTACAGCAGAAACAACACAGGCAAGGTATTCTTGGTTGAGGAATACTGGAAGTATCTTCAAACATGGAGACTGGGCTGGGGAGCTCCAGTCTCATGTGTGTGGTCAGCTTGCATGGTTCAAAAAAGAAAAGAGAGGAACAGGAAACAAAACAATACTTTCTCCCTCCTCAAAGATGAGTAGTGGTGTGACCAGGCCACGTCCTCTCTAGAAATTTACAGCTCTGTGGCCCTTAACCCTTTCACTCACTAACTAGCATAGGTATGCATTGTTATGTTTGACTGCAAAAATTCTCACAGGCGGAACCACCCTTCTGTTAACTCCCTGATGTAATTATGACATCAGATCATTGACAGATGGGGGCCCCATTCATCTGTCAAAGTTGGCCCATTGGCTGTGGGGAGATAAAGATCTGGCCCAGCTGGTTCCCTGCCCCAGCTTCTAGAGTTTGAAAACTGCTCAATAGACTGGTGCAAAGGTGGGCAGTGTAGGAGAAGCAAGTCTGAAGGCAGTCCATGCCAAATTTGGGGGAGAAAATATGTGTGCTTTTACCCAAGAGTTGTGTAGCTTTCGTTAAAAAGGCACTTCTCTGGCCAATGTTAGTCAATATTCTGCTGTTCCTTATTCTGCTGTTGCTAGGTAATGGTTTCTACCCGATTTTAGGAGCCTGAAAATATAGAAGCTTGTTCCTATGCAAGATTCTCACTGATTAGGCCTCAGTCTTGAAGAGTTTACAGTTCAGGTAGGCTGAGGTTAGAAGTTAAGTGTGAAAGAAGGCAGGGAGGAGAAGTTTGCGGAGTTACGTCTGGGATATACAGCTACTGGATTTCTGATAAGCAGCTTTTGAAGGTATAGAAGAGGGGAGGGGGCTTTAAGGGGCAGCTGTTTCACTGTGTATGCTTTATCTGCTGAATTGCCTCTTTTCCCATTGCTAACTTCGAAGGCTAGACTTGCCAGTTGACCTAAAACAACAACAACCAAGTCGGCTCCTTCACTTTTAGCAGCTATACAATGTGCAGAAATCAGCCATGAAGCATATTCAGGCAGCTGCTGGAGCCCAAGCGCCCTGGGATAGCCCACCTCTGACACTTAACCCTCAACTCCTTTTTTTGAAGAAGAAGACAAAAAAGCATTACAGTGGTGCCCCGCAAGACGAATGCCTCGCAAGACGAAAAACCCGCTAGACGAAAGGGTTTTCTGTTTTTCAATGCGCTTCGCAAGACGAATTTCCCTATGGGCTTGCTTTGCAAGACAAAAACGTCTTGCGAGTCTTGCGATTTTTTTCCGCTCCCCCCCTTTTTCTAAGCCGCTAAGCCGCTAATAGCCTTTTAGCCACTAATCCGCTAATCCTTCAATAGCCGCTAAACCGCTAATAGCGCTAATCCACTAAGCCGCTAATAGGGTTGCTTCGCAAGACGAAAAAAACCGCTAGACGAAGAGAATCGCGGAACGGATTATTTTCGTCTTGCGAGGCACCACTGTACCTGTTTTCCTCTGGCACTCAGTGACTCTCGGGTGCCATTTTGGACTGGTTCCTGAATGGCCCTGTAAATTGAATCATTCTGGAGCATTGTGTATACTTGAGAGAGGGGGACACACAAAGGGGAAGATGGCTGCCACCAAAAGCCATGGTGGTCACCATCTCTCTCTCATTTTATTTTTATTTTTTAATGGCTCTCCAGTGGAAGAGGGGCCTGCTAATAAGGGAAACACACCATAGGTGGGAACTTTGCCATGGGCTCTCTCAACCCAGCTGAGGTTTTCATGGCCTGCTTCTCAACTCTGTAGCCATCTCGGGCAATCTCTGGGGTGCAATCTCATTTTTGCCACTAAGTTCAGCTGGGTCATGGGAAGCAGAATATGTATGGTTTGAGCTGGCTGGGTCCAGTGTTGCATAAGGCCCTGCCCTCTTTGCGAAGTAGCTCCAGGGCACAACCTGGGCTGTTCTGGCTTGTTTGTGCCAGAGGGCATTTGCAGTTCCTACAGCTAGTGAGCCTGCTCCCAGAATCCTCCATGGGACGTAGCAGCAGGTCCAGATCCTCTTCGAATTTGTGTGATCCTCGCCAGTTGCGAGGCTGTTCCTCCAGCCTAATGCAGTTATACTTTATGGAAGAAATAAGAATATACAAAATAGCACATACTAAATCCAACCAGTTCATGGTGCATGAATATATTCATTTAATATATATTGCACACAGCTGAATTGTGGGTCCACTTCAGAACCCACAGTCTTGCAGACTCCTTTGCGGGGCGGTCCAAAGAGATTTCTGCCCTTTAACATGATAAAGATGGTTAATCCAGGCACACACAGGCCATAGTCGGAGCTGCTTCTGGGCACATGCTTCAAATGAAAGAGAGCAAATGCCTGCTGAGGGGAGCAGAACTTGATGTGTAGGCAGCCTGGGGTATTTTGTGTGTGTGAACAGTTCTCCCTGAGAGTTTAAAGGCCAGAAATCTCTTTTAGAAGAACAGAGGCAGTACAGCAGCCCACAGCCCATCTCGTAAGTACTTCTATTATTAATTTTTATTTACCTTGCTGTTTCTGTGCAGACTTTTAAGGTCTTCCTCTTGAAAATCCACACAGAAACAGGACGGGTGCGGTCCTGCCCCTGTGCATAACTGCGAGTGGCCGAACTTTGATGGCTCCATCCATCCCTAGTTGTAATTCGCTTTTTTAAAAATGTGCTTTAAAAAAATAAAAGGAAGGCTATGGGTTGCATCCAAAGTCTGTCTTACTCAGAGTAGGCCCATTCAAATTGATGGGCATGACTTACTTGTGTCCATTAATTTCGGTGGGTTTGCTCTGAGTAGAACTCAATGGGAGACAACCCTGTGGTCCTCAGAAAGCTGACTGCTCCTTGGTCCACCATTATAACTTTCTGTACTCCAAGGGAATCACAGGGCCCTCCTACTCTGCCTTTGAAGCTTTGCATATGTTCACCTCCAAATGACTACCTCCTATTGCTTCTCTCTCTCTCTCTCTCTCTCTCTCTCTCTCTCTCTCTCTCTCTCTCTCTCTCGTAGCTTATCTGTGTTGCTCGTCAAATTTCTCATGTGTGGCTTCTCTCCAGCCCCCTTCCACTGCCACCACCCTCCTGATGTTGCCTTTATCTCTTTGCGTAGCCTCCTCAGCTTGTTCGGTGTCTCACTTTCTGCCTTTTACTTCTGTCTGTTTGTGATTTCAGTGGACTTCTCTGTGTCAAAAAAAGTCTCCTTTTAGAAGCAGAGCAAATTTAGACGCCTTGAAGGTACCCCCCTCCTCCTCCCAACACAGGAAGGTGTAGTGCGCTCCTAGCGACACGTTCTGCATGCTTCTCTAACCGATAACATCATTAACATTCGGTGGTTTTCTTCTCCCTTCCCCCCCTTATTTAGCTCTCTTTTTTATTATTTCTTCCACTTCCTGAAAATAAATAAATAAAATCTTCCACTCATTACATGGATTGCAACATTTCCTGGAACGTTTGCCGGGCCATTGAACAGCCAGAGTGCTCTACATTTATGAAGCAGATCCAGGATAAAATATATCCTTTATAGGGAAACCTCCCCTCCATTGCCCTCTCCCTGTCCATCATTTACCCTCATCCATCACTTACCCTCATTTGTGGACTAGACACCATCTACTAATTTCAAAGGGGGAAATGAAGTTCCGGTTGAGCAAATTCTACCTTCCCCCACCCAGATACCTCCTATCTTTTGAGGAAATCCCCCTTCAGATATAAGCGGGAATCTGTTGCTCTTTCCCTCTGTGTTTGGAGAACCCAGTTCCCCCACTGTTACTTTTTTTCAAATATGCTGGATCTTCTTCTTAAATGACTTTTCTTTTCTTCCAACCAAATTTGCACTGGATTTGGGGCCTTGAATCGCTTGTTTTGATTCAAGCGTCACTAGCTAGCCTCACTGGGATGCATCAAATGGTCTAGATGGATTGAACTGGGGGAACCGTCGCTGCACACTTCACCTCATTACATCAATGGGATACTTTTCTTTCTTTGTGGGGCGGGTGGGAGACTTCACATTATTTATGTATATGTGTACAGAGATTTTCCCACCCTCCCTTGAAGTTTGTGCCCCAAGGGGTTTAAAATTATTTGCAAAGTATGATTACTGTTTGGATGGTCATTCTATGCACTTGCCAATTTGACTCAGTATTTTGAATTTTTGCTTCTTTGGGCTGCTCTGTTAGCAGCTAGCTTTTCGGTCTGAAATTTGGTAGCTTCCATTCTGTTGAATCCCTACAGAGCAGGAGAATAAAAGATAGGTAGCAAAAAGCCCCAGTGATAAAATGTTGGAGTAACTAACCTGACTTTTGAGTTCTATAGGTTGCATTCAATGTTAGCCCTACTCAGAGTATCCCCATTAAAATGAATGCACATGACTATCATAGGTCCATGGATTTCAGTGGGTCTACTTTAAGTAGAGCTTAGTTTGATCAACCCTTTAATGCTATTTGCCATTTCCTTTCAAGCCCAACTACAGTCACATAGATAACTAATCAATGTACAGTCTCAAGGAATTAATTATTCCCACCTTCCTCCAAAAATACCCATCTTCCAAAGGCAGCAATGGGGGATAAATTTGACTCAGTTCTCATTTAAAGCCAAACCTTCCTAATCTACACTTTCGTAAACAATATCAGAACCAAAATACTGCCATCCTTCAAAATTTGTTTATTGTATTTTAGTGTTTAGTTGGAAGCCGCCCAGAGTGGCTGGGGAAACCCAGCCAGATGGGTGGGGTATAAATAATATATTATTATTATTATTATTATTATTATTATTATTATTATTATTATTATTATTATTATTATTTAAATCCAACCTACTTCATATTTTTGCAGTGCAGATCTCCAGCCAAGCAGGGTGTATGTACCGAGGCAAAGTGTGCATAAAAATGCAAATATGACTGAAAATGACATGCCAAAATGCATTTGCCAACTGGTTTTTGCCAATATGTGTATATTAGGTAGTATTGCATGCAAATGTGCATATTAGGTGAAATTCACACTCAAGTGCTGCCGAAGTTTCATGTGAACTTTTAGAAAAAGGCCAACTGATGTAGAAATGTGGAGGACCGAACTTAACACTGGAAAACGTTAAATTTGAGAGAAGATGAAATTGACAAATTCACCTATCCCTACTCAACAGTGAAGCCGTAGTAGCTTAGAATTAGCTCCGTTCTGTTCCAAGCAGTCGCTCAACGTCCTACACTTGAAGCAGACTCCTTTTTTTGGTGTGTGTGGAAAGCTTCAAGTGAAACTGCCACTCACCAGCAAATTGGCAAGTATCCATGGAATGACTGTACACTGTGTTCAGAAGGTAGGAGGTGTTTCTTTTAGACACTTGGAGGCCGTTGGGTATTGCCACAGTTGCTCACGTTGCACGTATTATAATGTTTTGCCTCCTGCTTCACTTTGACTCCTGGTCAGGAAGGTGCTGTAGATTTCTGAAGCGACCAAATATTCAGTAACGTACCAATTGACAGGAGACCACCGTAGGACGAGTGGAGAAGAGATGGAAAATTAATACCTGAACCATGTGGCGACCTTGGCTTTCTCAAATCAGCATCAAGTGTCTGAAAAGTTATGACATGCCCACCTTCAGTGTTACCAAATTCTAAATCTTGAACGGGGTGGAACAGATGGGGAGCTCACCTCCACGAATTCCTTGCCATTCAGGGGTAAAGGGCACTAGACTGTGTGAATGAAGACTTTGCTTGTTTACTGTGTATACACTAACTTATGAACATGCCCAGCAATAGCCATGCATCACCAGTGCCTAAAGGTTGTGTGGTGTGTCTAAAAAGACTTTCATCATATGAGAGTTAATTACATGCTTCATTCTCTTCCTTACCAATCCACTGGAGAGGGTACCCCCCCATGCGATCCTATGCATGTCTGCTCAGAAGTAATCCTCATTGAGTTCAGGGGGGCTTACTCCCAGGTAAGCATGCATAGAATGGCAGGCTTAGCCCTTTTCAGCTACCTCTGAACAAAATGGCAGCTTGCAGTGCCATTTCAAGGAAACCATTTTTGGAGAAGGCAAACCCTGGTAATTAAAAGATGTAAGCATAAGCACATGGACAAGATTGACTGCGAGAAGCCCAAGGGTCAGGACCTCCCCTCCAGGAGGCAAAAGACATGCTTCGTGAGAGTGAGAGTGATAGCTATGGCTAAGGCAGAAGATCCCTTTGGAAAACCACTCCCTGTCCCCCCTCAATAAGTTGCCCAGTCCAAAGGTACTTGGAATTAAGCAACACTGACGCCAACAGGGCTTCATTTCTCAGTGAGCATGCATGTAAGCTGTATGAGTAAACACGCAAGTGTCATTAGTGAACCAGACTGAAGTGGCTGGTGGGTCGATTGGGGAGGGGGACTAGCAGGACGACAGAAGTGTGAAACCAAAAACTTGCAACGCATACCTTCCTCTTCATTCTGTCTTCCAGCCCAACTTGGATAGGTGATGCTACCCATGAGGTTAATAACACCACGTTGCACATCACTAACCTTTTGTTTCTTTGCGCACTGGGGGAGAGAAATGCACATCTTCTGTTACGGGTGTTTTTTTCCCCTTTCCCTCTTATTCTCTTTTCCAGGCCAAGCAAGCTCTGGGCTTAAAAGGCCTGTTTCTCAGAAATCCAAAGCAGGCCTCTCTAGACAGTCATGCTGCTGGCCAACTCAACCGCAAACACTCCTTTAGCAGCCACATTTTACGGCGGACTGCCAGCGCGCCCACCAAGACCCAGAAGAAAACCAAAAAGGGCTTCCCCGAGATTGCAATCGACACCAAAGACCCCGGCTCCCAAGGGGACGGCGAGGACCGCGAACTGGAGGACGACTCCTCCCTCCCTCGTTTTGACCAAGAGCCCGAATGCGGGTCCCCGGCACCCTCTCTCGGAGATGGTGTCCACAGGGAGGCTCAAGGCAAAGGGTTGAAAGGTAAGGCTCAGAGTTTCGGCAAGGGCGAAAGCCGCGCGCAAAGGGACGCGACCTTCAGCGAGCCCGTCCGGAGGTCCAACCGGGTCCGCCTGCAGGAGCCTCCTAGCGAGAAGCAGGGAGTCTTTGCCCGCTGCGCCATCAATGGATCGGGTAGGATCGGCATGGCCACCAACTGCATGAAGTGCATGATAGGCCTGAACGAGAGCCCCGATTTAGAGTGCAAGTGGGGCGACCACAGCGACGCTCGGCCCGCCCCCAATGACGCTTCTCACTGTAATGAGTACGGCAGCCTGGCAGGAGGCGAGGAGAGGTTAGAGCTTAAAAGCTGGGGGGTCCAGGAGCAGCAGCCCAGGCCGCAGCAGCCAGACCTGCGCCTGTGCAGGGCTGGCGCCGATAACCTTCCCAGGACCTGCCAGCCCTTTGCGACCTCAGGGAAGAAAAACGGGGACTCCAAATGTCACGGGTCGAAAGGCCATTCCCGGCAGAGGTGGCAGGCCCAGCCCGGTGGCAAATATGGAAGCACGGTCAACCTGGTCACCACCAGCAATGGCTCCATGTCCTCCAGCTCCAGCAGCTTAGAGAGCCTCGGAAGCCCCGACTTCCCCAAACGTTTGTCCGAGACCTCCAGAAAACAGGCGGGCACCCTTCAGAGGGAAATGAATGCCTTGTTTGCTGAGAAACTGGAGGAAATTCGAAGTAAATCCCCTATATTCTTTACTGGTAAGACCAGATCTTCTTCACCCCACCCATCCGCTTTAGATGGTGTCGTCATTTCAGTTTCCCCTTAGAAGTCCCTGCGCTTTGTTTTAATTTTGCTGTGGTAGCTCCCCGTTTAGTGTGGGCAAGGGGAGTAAGCACACACACGCACACACACAGCCATCAGTTCTTTCTAGATGTGCTCAGTTTTAGATGCGCATTGGTTTCTGTGACGTGCAAAATCATTGCCGGTGTAGCAAATCCTTCTGTAGATTTTTGTTGTTTGTCTGCGCATCTCTGTCTCTTTGTTTTAATCATGTAATGCATAAGTATGATTCTGAGATTTGTTTTCCAGTCCAACCAGAGGATAATAAGGAACAAGAGAACTAATTCTCTATCAGTATTGCCAGCAATTACATGCTAGGATCCTGGTATAAATGTTGAATATGGGTATGAATATCCCCTTTGGTTGGGAGTCTAATTTATTTTAGGTTTCATTTGATTAATTTTGTTTTGTTTTGTTTCAATGTGATACTTTTGCAGGTGTCGCAGCACAAATCGGCATGTAGAGTAATCCTATATGTATCTACATAGAGAAGTAAGTCCCATTAAGTTCAGTGGGACCAGCTGCTCCAGTGCCAGTGTGTATAGCCTTTGGCTGCAGTTAGCTGGGATTAAGTTCCATTGAACTCAATGGGTCCTGCTTCTGAGTAGAGAAGGCACAACATTGCACCGTAAATCGGGGATCATCAGCTTGTGGATTCCTATGGCCTAGCCTGTTGGCCTGACACAGCAGTGGATTTTGGGAGCCAGGTGTGGATTTTGCTGCAAAAAATGGGCCACCTCTTGTAGCCCCAAGTGGCTGGGCAATTGAGTTATTTTGTTATGGGTTTGACGCCCAACATTCCCAGACTCATCCTTCTGTTGGGATCTCTCTTCCTTACAACTTAAAATCATCCACCCTTCTTATTCTTGTTTTTAGAATGGTGGGCAAATGTTTTACCACCCTTGATTAACAACTTGGCCTGGACACCTCTGGTTGGTCAAAAAAAAGAATTCTCAGGATCCTACCAGAAGCTTATCCAAATGGATTTTATTCCCCCTTACTTCTCCCTACTAATTTATTCCTTCTCCTGTGTTCACCCTTTCCTGAACTAACTGTGGTTTTTTCTCTCCTGTGTTCTGTCCTATTATTCCACATGCAATCTCTTGTCTCTGTAGTTAAGAACTGAAAGGATGAGCAAATTACAGGTAACTGTTGAGCATCGCTGGTTTAAGTGCAGTATTGCTTGATTTCCCCCCTCCTTCCATTATCTTTCTGTGCTTCCCTTTTCCAACTTCTGCATGATTTCTTGAAAAAATGCCATGCATGGATTTGATTCAGCCCCTCGCCCTTTCTCACCCCCCCTTTTTTAATCCTATGTTATTCTGATTACATAAGAAATATATTACTGGCACTGGGCGGTATCCAACTGACACATCCTGTCAACACAAGGAATGTTACCCTTGCACAAAGGAACTTCACCTTTCTCCTCTGCTCACGCGCACCCTGTACCTACCCCCGCAAAAAACCCTACTGTACATTTAGTGGGTGTACAGGGCAGGAGAAGAGAGAAAGTTCCATTGGGCAAACTTAATTCCTTGCACTGCCGAGATGTGTTGGTTTGGATGCCACCCTTATCACTGTTTCCCCAAAGCATGTGCGAGTGTGTGCGTGTCTTCAGCTGATGTGAGATTTCTTGGAGGGTGGTGGAAGCAACCTTTGATAGCCAATGTGGAGTTTTGGCAACCAGAGTTATGGAATCGCCACCTTAACCTGTAAGGAATTACACATATGGAAGGAAACTTGGTCACCCGTGCCTTGCACTTGGGAAGTGATCCCTCCAGCATTCTCTTCATCCTAATGTTATTAGCCTGGATTTTGGAATTCTGAATTCCATGCCTTTGCTTAAGAACATCAGAAGATCCCAGCTGCATCAGGCCAATGGCCTATCTAGTTCAGCATTCTGTTCTCAGAGTGGCCAACCAAATGCCTCTGCCAAGCCTACAAGCTTCCACAGTTCATTAGGAACCCTCAATTCCACATTATTATTATTATTATTATTATTATTATTATTATTATTATTATTATTTAATTTTTCAGATGTAGAGTGCAGAGCACTGCAGATGAAAAGTTTGCCACAACCTTCAGTTCATTCATGGTTTCCCTTACCCTCTCCCACCCCCTTCTCCCCAGTATCCCCAATATGTGCATTGGTGAAACACTGCAAGAAGACAATTTGATGTAATCGTATACACAATTGCATCAGTAATTATTTTTTGTGGGGAGTTTTGCCAATGTGTCGGAGTTCATGCACGTGTCAGTAAAACACAGCACAGAAAGAATCTTGATACAATCATGCATCAAAAATTACCTTCCTGTAGTGTTGTTGTTTTTAATTTGGTGCGCACAAGTGCATCGAGAACTAAAGGAGTTGCAAGCTATGGCAAGCTGTGCATGCTCAAATTCCTGCACTAATTTTAGAAGTCATCCTTGTTCAAAATTCCGGAGCACTGGAAGTCAGAGCAGACCAAACCCACACAGGACAATAAAGGAATGAGATAGGGGAAATCCTACCCTCTTGTGCTTTCCTATAGCATGCACGCTTACCAGAGAAGCCAGGTCAAGCAAGAGGTGGTAGGAGTGTTAATGTCTCTGTATGCAATGTGCAAACAGAGATGCACCGCCTACCTCCTCTGGTAGGGCACTACACTGCAAGAGGAGCCGGGAATGGAGGGAGACACCTTCCTTTTTTTCTAATGCACTCAATTTCGCAAAGCAATTTCCCTTAACACATTACTTGCCTGGAAAACTGCACCACAAAATTTGGAGTGGAGGGCTAGGTTCAGTTTGTGTATTTTGTCAGAAAGTATGAATTATGTAAGTTTGCCTTTAAATGCAAAATGAACAGAAATTATCCCCCATCCCTAATAGGTATGTGCCCCAGGCAGAGTAGGGAGGAGTCACAGCTTTTACTACCCTCCATTCTCTGAGACAGTTTGGAATGAGGGAGAGGCAAGTATCATCCAGAATGACCTGATATTCTTCCAATGAACAAGCTGTTTTGAATCTATTCTCTGTGGATTATGGGTTGAATCCAATGCTAGCCCAACCTATTGAAGTTAATGGACACGACTAACTTAGGTTCCTTAATTTCCATGGGTCTACTTGAGGTATAATTTAGTTGGATACAACCTTATATGTATTGTGTCTGATGCATTAGAGTTGTAGCTGCAAAAGAATTCATTCGGTAATGGATCAATCTCATTCACTGTTTTCCTTCTTCCTACAGATGTCCGCCAATTCTCAATGCAGAGGTCAGTCACTTCATTATGTAGCCTGGAGACCATCAATGAAGAGCCCTTTGTTGCCAACGAGGACCAGCCTGCTCCTTTTTGCCTTTCTCTGCCCACTGTTCCTGCTAGTGATCCCAATGAAGGGTCTGTGCCTGATAATTCCCATGACCCATCAGATCAGCTTCAGAGAGTTCCTCTTCTGCAACGCATGGTGGTGGTTTCAGAGGACAGAAGGTTCCTTGCCCCCAGCCCAACCATCACAAGTATTCTGGGACCAAAAAATGTTAGGAGAAACGAGAAACAAGGAGGCGATGGAGGTCAAGCTGGTTCACAAACTCAGGATGATGAAGCGTTGGCCAACCTTGGGCCTCATTCTACCCATAGTTGCCAGAAGACAAGAGATGGCATGGCTGAAGAACTGATAGATGTTGAGAGAGTGGACGAGAAGGCCAGCAATGCAGCTAGGCAGCCGCAACAATGCAACATGGAGAGCACCACGCTAGCTTCACCTCAAGATTCTCCCCAAGTAACTCAAGGTGCCGCAGTCCCCCACGCATCTCGTGTGATAGTGAGGAGGTCGAAAAGCGAAGGGCAGAACCTTTGTGACTGCTCAGTTCCAATGAGGTCTCCTGGTGGCTTCTCACCAGCAGCTGCAGTGTACTCTGATGCCACAGTGAATGACCGTATCTGGAGCAAGCTGGACTCCAGCAGTCACAGGGACAGCATGTCTTCCTCTTCTAGCATGTCCTCCAACGATACGGTCATAGACCTCTCTATGCCCAACCTCACCCGCAAAAGCCTCCCAGACCTTGGAATCCAGCACGAGAACTTCCAAGTCATTCCCAAGAGGAGAGGTGCACGCCCGTGGTCCGCGAGTGCCGCTTCCGGGCGTGAAATGCCCATGGTGACCAAGAGCAAATCCAATCCCAACTTGAGGTCAGGCCAACCCACAGAGGATGAGCTGCGCCCTAGACCACTGGCCAAGGGTCTTGAGCTAGGGTTGCCATCCCTACCCAGAAGGCACACCTGGAGCCGGTTGTATATGGAGAGCCTCAAGCAGTCCTGCCTGAAGCCGAAAGGCCAGGAGAGCGACCAGGCCAAGTCGAAAAGCCTTGGTGACCTGACCTCGGATGACATCACGTCCGTCTTCGAGGGCAAGTACCGCAGCATCAGCCGGAGCTTCATCACCCGGTCGATGAGGGAGCAGCGGCACTGTGCGGCAGCCAGGTCCTTGGCAAAGCCCCTGGACCCTCTCACGGAGCGCCTGAGGAAGCTAACCACCTTCCAGCAGGAGAACGACATCACTTCCCCTACCAGCCTTGAGCCAATTGAGTCCGAGGAGGAAGAGGAAGGGGTGGGCCTTCTCCGGAGGTCTTCATCCAGGAGCCAGAGCAGAGTGAGGTATATTGCCAACCGGGCCAAGCAGGCGCAGGAGAGGCAGAGGCTGAAAAGCCTGGCGCTGAACAAGGGGAGCCCCATTGAGGAGCGAGGGAACCCCGAAGGGGCCTGCTGCTTCACCAAAGGGGCCTGTATGGACACGGCCTCCGCCGGCCTGTTTACATCCCCACTCAAGAACCAAGCTGACTTGAACCGTGACACCGAAGTCGTCTTTATTTTCAAACTCTAACGCTGGGAAGGGCTGAACAAGCTTGATGTTTACATTCCTGTAAGAGCAAAACCAACAGAACAAACCAATAAACCATACACACATATATACGGTATATATTTTTAATAAAACGCACAGGACGCAAAAATCCTCATCCAAGGATAGCACTTCTCCCCCTCCTGCTCCCAGCCTCCAAAGGACAATTTATGCGTGTGGAAAATTATACTAATACTAATACTAATAATGCAAATTTGTAGCATGCAATATGGGCAATGGGCAACCAGAATGTTCCTGGGGGAAGGGAATAGATCCTGCAAAGATGCCCCCCCCCCATCTTCCCTGGGAAACATGTCTGTGGATCTGCATGACCATTCTCTCTTCCTGTCTGAGTTCCCCCTTTTTCTTTTCTTGGTAAGGCGAGTCTTCAATATGTGTTGGACTTAAAGCTGATGCCAGTTGCTGCCTTAATCTTCCCACTGAAGATACTACAACAGGGTTGGGGGAACTCTATTCAACCCAAAGGCCACATTCCCTTCTGGGCAACTTTTTGAGGGCCACGTTCTTATGGTGGGTGGAGCAAAAGGCAAAAGTGGGTGGAGCTAGATTCTACACACACACACACACACACACACACACACACACACACACTAACCTCAGTCTCTCCATCGAAGCAAGAAGCATAAGTTAAAGGGCACATTCAGCCAGGCAAAAATATTTGGGTCACAAAGCAGAGCAAAGTGAGGGATGTGGTCTGAGTAAAGGCTGTGTGGCCTGGGGCAAATCCTAAGGTCCAGATAGAAATGCCTGCAGTTCCCCACCATTGTGCTACAGCCTGACTTCAGTTGCGGAAGCCAAAGCAGCATTTGGAACATACAAAAGCTCCGGTGCTTGTTCTGCCCTTGTTTTTCTGTATAGCTGAGAGTGGTGTGAAAGACCTGCTTAATTGATTGATTGATTGTTTTTCTGGGGCAGAGCTGGGGGAAATGTACTCACCCTGGGCAGCCATGTTTTTAGCATGTTACCTTTAACACTTTTGGGGGCGGGGTGTATGTGACTGCAATGGCCTGTCTCCAGCCTTTGGGACATATTCCCCAGCCATTTTGGCCTTCCTCGCTTCCTGTTCCCTGCACTGCTTGCCTGTGGGAATCTTCTGCCTCTTCTCCAATGGAGGCTGGCCTATTGGGGCAAATGGGGCACTGCCTCGTCAACCTCAGTCTGCCTCTCAGCCAGCTCTCGCCTGCATTGCCTTCTTACTTCCACCCAGTCCAGCTGTCAGCTTCCTCCTCTTCAGTGATGCCCCTGGTAGATCTCAGCAGGAAGAAGGAGGAGAGGAGCAAAAATAGTATGAGTTGGCTTAGCTTGTCATTGGCTCTGACCCTACCTCCCATTGCCCTGGCGGGTGGTTCAAATCCCCAGGGCTGTCTGTAAGTAGGAAGGCAGAAAGACAGGTTCTGCCTGAGTGCAGACAGAGGTTAGTGGTTCAGTGCCCAATTGCCCGAACGCGTCAGCCTCCTCTGGAGTAGAGATGGGTGGCTCCACCTAACTTCCAGCCTCTCTCGCTTTTGCATGTGTCCACTCACACATTTTTTAAATCAGCATGGAAAGTTTGCATTCAATTTGTTTTCTAAACAGCATGCTTTTTTTTTTTGGAGATAAGTTTTTTTGAGCCTCTCGAAGCATCTATGAAGTTCAAAAGCCAGTAGTTCAGTGAACTTCTATCTGCACATTAGTCCGGTAGGTGCAGGTAAGGTCTCCTTTCTGTGTTGGAAGTTGCAAAGATCTGACAGCTCCAGCATCCCTGTCATGGAACTTTTGATGCTATAGGAGCTGTAGCTCAGTGGTTTTGCATGCAGGAAGGCTCCAGGGTCAATCCCCAGCATCTGTGGTTAGAGCTGGGGCAAGACCAGAGACCTTCTGAAATGCTGGAGGACCACTGCCAATCAGCAGTAGGCAATGGGTGGACCGGTGGTTTGACTCAGTATATAGCAGATCCTGCGTCTTCAGGGAAGGGCCGTAGCTCAGTGGCAGAGCATCTGCCTGGCATGCAGAAGCCCCAGGTTCAATCCCAAGCATCTCCAAAGAAGTCTGGAGGGAGGACACGCTGCCTGAGACCCTGACCGGTCAGCATGGACGACTGAGCGAAGTGCACCAGTGGTCTGGCTCAGTATAAAGCGACTTCCGATGCTGTTCTCAGTGGTGAGGACTTCACAACCCCTTGGGGAAAGCTGCCCCTTACCCCTGAAAGCCACAGGACAAGCGGGAAATGGCTCAAGCTCGTGCTTTTTCAGAACAGGACAAGCGGAAGCGTGAACCCTCAGGGAAGTCCAAGTAATTCTCTTTCTTTCCCATTTTAACTACTCATTTAGGAAAAGGGGTTCAGGAATCTAATCGTAGAACAGGCAAGAAAATGTTTTTCATTGCCTTTGCTTAGCTCCATAATAACTCGGGGGGGGGGGCAGGGGGAGAGTTGTCATTTCCCCCAGAAATGCCAGCTAAAAATAATAATTTTGTGATGCTTCAAATGTCAGCTGTACATAGCACCTGTGGAATGACCGCTTCCTATTGCTTTCCACCCCCTTTGTTTGTTTGTTTGCCTATATGTTTTTGCACTGCCATGCAAAATACTTAAAAAAATTTTTTAAACAAAATTAGAGCATTAACTCTGTTCAGAGTTAAACAGAAAAAGCCCACCTTTTTAAAGTTCTTGCTTTAAACACACACACACACACACACACACACACACACACACACACTATCATTTATTACAATGGATGTATATTTTATCGGGGAAGAAAACAAGGGAAGAATTTATCAAGACACCTTTTTTTATTTAAAAAAAGAGAACATATTTTAATTTCCAGCCCTTATTATACAGGGCTAAAGGGGGGGGGGTTGTCAAGGGTTGTTTTTTGTTGTTGTTGTTGTCGTCGGTTTGTTTGTAATATTTCTTATATATACATACATAAATATATATATAAATATATATATATTGCAAATAATTTAAAATCTATTTGTAAAACCAACTGACACAACTCAAAATAAAGATTATTTAACCTATTTGTTTCCGAGGGGTTCATCTGCCACTAAAGAAGTTTCAAGGCTGAACGGGGATTTGAACCCAGGTCTCCTGGGTCCTAGGATGGGCAGCGAGCAGCTAACTTTGCAAGGTTTGGTGGAAGGTGTAGGATTCCCTATTCTCTCCTCATCGCCAATGGCAGATCCAGGTTCTGGAGATCTCTTGGTGCAGAATGTGCTTTCAAAGTATCCACCTCCTGCTCACGGCTATGGATACTTCTCAGTGCCTCTCCCACTGGACCCAATCCTCACTACCTTCCAGAGCAAAGGTAGCTAACTTTCTTCAGGCTGACAGTCTCATTGGCCTTTAGCATACCCTCCAGGGGGAGTATGTCAAAATGTTTTTTAAAAAGTAGATGTGGCTGTTTTATTGTGATTTTAACAAATGAAATTGGGGAGGGGATGGTTAGGGTCCAGAAAACATTTCACAATGGGGCAACCTATGGGAGCATTCAGTGGGGTGGGGAGCAGTGCCTGTCCCTTGGCACAGATCCAGGATAGTGGTTATCCCCAAACCAGGGAAAGACAAAGCTATTAGGGTCCTATAAACCAACTTGTTGAATAAGGATGCTGAGCTGAATGGGACCCCTGTTAGCCCCACTTTTAGTCCTACTCAGAATAAACCCATTGAAGTCAATGTTAATTTGTGCACAAGTTTCATCTGGTCTGCTCTAAGCAGGATTTAGCTGGAGACAACCTAAGATGTCCATATTACTGATTTCCAACCAATGGTGCCCTGTACTGAAATGCTAACTCTATGGATTGGTGTTTCAGCAATCCGTTCCTAATGCGGAAGGAGCCCACAGTGGTGGTGGGTGGGCTCGAATTTGCAGCTAAACTTTTGACACGTCCCCACTTTGATTGATTGCTATTTCTGGCAATTACGGAATGGACAAAACGTATGCAACTGTGTTCAGCAGGCAGTCCCGTTTTACTTCTGAAGCCTAGAAACCTTAACAAAACAACATTGAACAACTTGTTTTCTGAAGCCATCAGTACAGAATACTCTCCCCAGCTTTTGTCACCTATAATTCTGATTACGATGTGCCAGGGATTTCAGATTTCCAGGACAGGCTTCGGCCTGAAGGAAGGAGAGGTGGCAGAAATGTACAGACTCCAGGATTTCCCGGGGGGGGGGGGGAGAGATGTCCTGTGACAGGTGACAAACCCCAAGATGAGCTGCTTAATCTGGGAAGGTCTTGGTTCAAATAAAATCTTGGCTTACTTTCCACTGGGACGTGGGTGGCACTGTGGGTTAAACCACAGAGCCTAGGAATTGCTGATCAGAAGGTTGGCGGTTCGAATCCCCGTGACGGGGTGAGCTCCCATTGCTCGGTCCCTGCTCCTGCCAACCTAGCAGTTCGAAAGCACCCCTAAGTGCAAGTAGATAAATAGGTACCGCTCCGGCAAGAAGGTAAACGGCGTTTCCGTGCGCTGCTCTGGTTTGCCAGAAGCGGCTTAGTCATGCTGGCCACATGACCCGGAAGCTGTACGCCGGCTCCCTCGGCCAATAAAGCGAGATGAGCGCCGCAACCCCAGAGTCGGTCACGACTGGACCTAATGGTCAGGGGTCCCTTTACCTTTACTTTCCACTGCCGAGGGATCTTAACACCTTTTGTTCATTTAGTAAATATTTCTTACCAGACCATTAAAGGATTAATGGGTGGGTGATGGAGGCAGTTGTCCTCCTGAGTGAATCACAGTTGCAAGTTCCCCACCTTTCTTAGTTTCTTCCGTGTTAAAAAAGAGAGTAGCATTTGTACTACTAGGTTTCTAGCATTTGTAGAACCTGGGATATATGGCAAAATGGCAGAGGGTCGGACTACATGGACTTTTGAGTTTCTCCCAACTTTACGGGCCCTATTCTTTTCATGCTGTGTTTGTGGGATTCTAGCATGGTCCCCCTTTTAGTGCTTAAATTTGCCTGCTCTATCTCTCTCCCCCTGCAACATTAAAAAATCCTATGGATACCCATTAAAGGGTTAGTCTCTGTATAAGATACAAATTAAAAAAGATGGTGAAAGGCACACACAGAAGTGTGGTGAATTGCACTGGTGTGTGGAATTGGGATGGAATATGGGCTTTAAAAATCATAGCTAACGTGAGAGAAAATGCTCCGAACAGTTGGCAAATCACAACTCTGGAATTATGGTGTATACTGCAGGTTCCCACATGGGATGTGTGGATTATGGTTCTTACTTCCACATGTGGTGGGCATGTCCCATCATTAGGGATAGATGAATCTGTTAATTCACTTTCTCTCCATTGTTCATTGTTCAGGTCTAAAATCCAGTGCTGTCTGCAGAAATGTCTGATTTATTTATTTTTATCCTCAACAAAACTTGTCGGCGATTTAATGCAAATTTCTCCCAAGATAACATTTTCATGTCTTTGGGGGTAAGCAAAAATGGCTGCTAAACACCGCAGAATGGCGGGAGTTCCAGGGCACTGCATTGTAGGGAAACAAAGGTGATGATCAGGGCCCACTGGGTAGCTGTTTGCTGAAACCAGTAGAAACTGGTCCGTTTGGGCAAATGGGACACTGCCCCACCAACCCCCAGTCTAGCCTCAAACAGCCTCTGCCTGCCTGCCTGCCTTCTCACAACCAGCCCAGAGGGTGGCACTTGCTCTGGCAGCTTCCATGTTGCCTTAGCAGAACACAGCTGGGAAGGGGATAGGGACAATTACCACCTGCCTTTCATCGGCTCTGGCACCACCTACTGTTGGTCCCCTGCCTTTCACCCTACCAGTCACCAATAGGCACCATCCATGGCTAGCTGAAAGTCGACTCAGTGGGCTAAACTTTCTCTTGCCCCATAACAGTCATGGGAAAAGGAGCAGAAATACTACAACTGACAGTGGAATGGACTCCCAAGAGAGGTGGTGGACTCTCTTTTACTAGCTGAGATGCCTTTTCCCCAGTTTACTTTCAAAGCTATGATATTAGCGGGAAAGGCAACAATAGCTTTAGGTTGGAAAGATAGAGAAAAATGGACAGTAGAGGCATGGAATAGTTATTTGTTTGAACTTATTCAGTTGGACATTGTCGCAGTAACGTCACAGGAAACAACGTGGAAGGTCAAGTCCACCATGATAAGGAACAGATGGAACTCCTATCTTTAATGGATAGAAACTACTGGAACAAAAGACGTTAGGTGGAAACTAAAGATGCTATGCCCGTGGCTGAGGATAATTGTTTGAACCCTTTCAATGGATGGGGGGGGACAGAGGGGAAGGAAAAATTGTACGGGAAATTTAAAAATTGGAAGGAGATAATATGTGTGTAAAAATCTCAAAATAATAATAATAATAATAATAATAATAATAATAATAATAATAATAATAATAATAATAATTTTTAGAAAAGATTAGCTGAGATGCCTGCTAGGTTTTCAAGCAGGGGTTGGATGGCCAGCTGTCATGGATGCTTGAGTTGAGATTTCTACATTGCAGGGCTTTGGAGCAGATGACCCCCAGGGTCTGTTCCAACTCTCTGATTCTATGAAACTCAAGGCATCGCTGACAACAAGCTGGTTGTGTGGGCCACCTTTTCTCTGGGTGGTTCCATCTTTGGGGAGAGGTTTGCAAAATATCAAACTTAATAATAATTTATTATTTATACACCATCCATCTGGCTGGGTTTCCCCAGCCGCTCTGGGTGGCTCACAAAGGAATATTAAAAATACAATCAAACATTAAAAATATCCCTAAACAGGGCTGCCTTCAGATGTCTTCTAAAAGTCAGGTAGTTTATTTCCTTGACATCTGGTGGTAGGATGTTCCACAGGGCGGGTGCCACTACCGAGTAGGCCCTCTGCCTGGTTCCCTGAAACCTCACTTCTCGCAGGGAGGGAACCGCCAGAAGGCCCTCAGTGCTGGACCTCAGTGTCCAGGCAGAACAATGGGGGTGGAGACTCTCTTTTGGGTATACTGGGCTGAGGCCGTTTAGGGCTTTAAAGGTCAGCACCAACACTTTGAATTGTGCCTGGAAACGTACTGGGAGCCAATGTAGGTCTTTCAGGACCGGTGTTATATGGTCTCGGCGGCCACTTCCAGTCACCAGTCTAGCTAGCTGCCGCATTCTTAAGGCCTCCAGCTCTTTGCCATCTGAGTTCTGGAGATGCAGAACTTCTCCCTCACTAGTGGGCATCAGCTTGAATATTGTCTCGGAATTAGAATATTTCTTCAGTTCAGTTGTTTTCCAGATATATTTCCCAGTGGAAGAAGAAGAAGAAGAAGAAGAAGAAGAAGAAGAAGAAGAAGAAGAAGAAGAAGGAGGAGGAGGAGGAGGAGGAGGAGGAGAAAGGGTTTCATTTTCTGGACTCAGGGATTTGCGGTAACTTTTGCTCTGACCCTAAATGTCCCTCGAGTCTTGGAATCCTCTTGCTATGGGCAAAACTGAATGTATGATGTGCCGGAACTTGTCCTGTATTGTCAGTGGAATAAAGCAGCTCTAATTAATATTCGCGAGGCAGCTCAGAGTCTACTGCAATTTAGCATTAGCCTGAATGCTAAATTAGCTTTGGATGGTGATGGCTGGTGCGGGAGGTTGTTGTAATAAGACACAGATGTTATTAGCACAGGAGTGTTAGTGATCTTCTCCCAGTGTACATAGATACTCTTAAATATCTCCTATTCTTCTGTCAATCTCCTGGGGATTCCTCAAAACTGTTTCAGCAGCTGGATGTTTTTTTGGACCAGCTCCCATCACCCATGCTTGGTGGGACTAGAGATGAGGGAGAAATTCAATTTTGTTTGCATTTTCATAGCATTGTAGAATTGCAGGTACCCTAAGCAACGTAGGAAATCAACCCCCTGCAACGTCGGAAATCAAACTTATTCACATTTTCTCAAACCAAGATGCAAACTGCAACACACACCTATTCTTTGACATTTGAAATTTTTCCAAATTTTGCTATGCAGTTCTCTAACCAAGCACTGAATTGTACTCAACTTAATGCTATTCGGGGTAGACCCAATTGCAATTCCAGAACCAAGTCAGTCACACTCATTAATTTCAATGATTCAGATCTGAGTAGGACTAAAATACCATACAGCAATGCATTATATAGGAGAAATTGCATATGTCTAAATGTCGTCGTGTAAGGGACATGGGTGGCACTGTGGGTTAAACCACAGAGCCTAGGACTTGCCGATCAGAAGGTCGGCGCTTTGAATCCCCGCGACGGGGTGAGCTCCCGTTGCTCGGTCCCTGCTCCTGCCAACCTAGCAGTTCGAAAGCACGTCAAAGTGCAAGTAGATAAATAGGTACCGCTTCGGCGGGAAGGTAAATAGCGTTTCCATGTGCTGCTGTGGTTCGCCAGAAGTGGCTTAGTCATGCTGGCCACATGACCCGGAAGCTGTACGCTGGCTCCCTCGGCCAATAAAGTGAGATGAGTGCGCAACCCCAGAGTCGGTCACGACTGGACCTAATGGTCAGGGGTCCCTTTACCTTTACCTTTAAATGTCATCATACCCCACCCCCAAAAAACTGTTTATTCGGAGAAATTCACATTAAGATATTATGAATTTTTGTGAGGATTTTTTTTAAAAAAAGTTTACAAGTAGCTTCAGAAATTTGGACAGATGAATCCATGTTTGGACAAAAAAGGAGAAGAGGAAGTGAAATTGAGATATTAGCTGGGACACACTGGAAGTGAACACTAGCAACTTCTAGATGGTGACAGATTAGCAGAGGTGGGCAGAAATTCAAGTGGTGTCTGCTGGCATATCTTTGGGTGATTGGTGGGTCACAGTAGGTGTGTGTGTGTTTCAGGATCCTTCCCTATAATTCAACAATAGTGACAATGAAGAAAGCCTGCCGCTACCTAAACTTAGGCTATTAAAACTCTCTAATACGTCGATTTGTGCTGAAAAATGCAGGACATCCCAGTATACAACTTGTGGTGTGCAATAAGTAATGGAGTAGCTATTTATCACTTAGTGTTCCTTATTAGACTATCTGGGATTTCTCTCATGCCCTCATATTCTGGCTAGTAATAACAGAAAATTAAAAAGGAGATTTGAGTTGCTGATATTTTAGCCATTAAAAAACCCCCAAAACATTTCCACAGATGTAAACAAACAAGATGAGATGATAATTATCGCCAGTATCTTTTTAAATGGCTTTAGTGTTGCCTAATCTCCATTAACCTTTTCCCAGATTTTCCACACTGAGCATATGGTCCCCATCCCAATTTAATATTTTATGTCTCCTGACATATTCTTGGGCAAGGATTTGAGCCAATTTTGTCCTAAGAGAGCCTCTGATTGAAGTTGCTATGGAATAATATTATGTCCTTAGTCTAATCATGTTTTGAAGATGCTGTGATCCAGGTTCAGATGTGACAGGAGTCTGGTTTGAGTAAATATAATACCAGCATTGCCGCCCCCCCCCACCGCCCCCTATCCAGATGTGCATGGAAGGTAGAGGGGATCATGCCAGGTTCACATTAATTACATCTCAAACACGGCATTCTGCCTCTAGATATTTTCAAATGTTTAAAAAGTTTCACTTTGGTGTATAATGTGACATTTCTCGGCTGCCTTTTTCAGTTTGTCGATACATGCTATTCAGTAAAATCATTGACCTTGATATATTTTATTATGTAGCAATGGTACTGGAAGTAATGTTTGTAGGGCACTTAAAATGATGTTTCATTAAAATTCAGGAGCTGCTCAGCCTGGCAAAAGGGTTCACATATGTGGCAGTAGTTCAGAAACAATCGCAGCAAGCAGAAGATGGAGCAGGCAAAGAAGAAAAGTTAAAACATGTTTTTAAAAAACCAGAACTAGTACCTGGAAACTCGACTGTTGGTTTGAATAAATCCATTCTTAATCTCAGAACTTTCTGCTTGCTTTGCTCTCAGCCAGTACAGTGGTACCTTGGGTTACAGATGCTTCAGGTTACAGACGCTTCAGGTTACAGACTCCACTAACCCAGAAATAGTACCTCGGGTTAAGAACTTAGCTTCAGGATGAGAAGAGAAATTGTGCTCCAGTGGCGCAGCGGCAGCGGGAGGCCCCATTAGCTAAAGTGGTGCTTCAGGTTAAGAACAGACCTCCAGAACAAATTAAATTCTTAACCCGAGGTACCACTGTAACCAAAGATCCAAAACATGCTGGAGGATGTGCTTTAAGGGTTCAGGAAATTCTTGTTCAGAAG
The DNA here is from genome assembly GCF_964188305.1 of Podarcis bocagei. NCBI lineage: Eukaryota > Metazoa > Chordata > Lepidosauria > Squamata > Lacertidae > Podarcis > Podarcis bocagei. Next base: position 72,034,262 of record NC_138132.1, on the reverse strand, counting down.
ATTATTGAAGTATGGGCTGCTTCAGTCATTGATTGTCTCTCAGCCATGGCAAGGTCCTGACCCACTGCTTGGACAAATCATAATCCACAGGTTCTGAGTCTCATTTACACTTGATGAATTTGGAGGTTCAATGATACGGTTTAGATTTATGGTTACTGCTCTTGTGTGGCTTGAACCCACAGCAATATATTCATTACCAGGGCCGGATTTAGGTTTGATGAGGCCCTAAGCTACTTAAGGTAATGGGGCCTTTTATATGTCCAGCTGTCCTTTGTCAACAACAAATTGTCGCTGTTTTTTGTGTTGAATATATGCTATATGGTAATTTATGGACCTAATTTAGGCACCCTATATATAGAAATGAGCAAACCAGTGATATTTTAGGGAGCAGGCTACCTGGCGGGGCCCATTACTTACATCATAGGAGCCTACACAACACAAAACACTGTTGCTGTATGTAGGTTTTATTTTATTTGTTTTTATCATATTTTGGAAATGTACATCCAGTTTTTTCCCTTTAATTTTTTTTGGGGGCCCCAAAAAGAGTGGGGCCCTAAGCTATAGCTTGTTTAGCTTATACGTAAACCCAGCACTGTTCATTACCAAACTAGGAATGCTTAAAAGGTTTGTCATTATGGCCAGCCATAATGTAAAAAGATGACTGTCTCTGAGCTCATAAGAAATCAGAGCTCTTAACTGTGTCCTTCAGCCCCCTGACATTAAAAGTAAGAATATTAAGGTCATTAGCTACCATGCGTAAACATAGATATTACCACTCTTCATCAGAGAAAGCTTTGGCCATTCAGTTTGATAATCCATTTACATAAACAAGAGGAACTATATTTTGTGGATGTTGCATAGTCCATTTGCAGAATCTGAGATATGAGACGAAACGTTACAGGCCCATTTTTTTGCTAAGAAATTTGCCTTCTTTCCCCTTTCAGCTTTTCATTTCATGAAAAATCACTGCAGACATGTATACTCACCACCCATCTGTGAGCAGCTGATGCTTTGCATTATTATGTCAGTTTTTGCACACACATATTCCTGAAAACTATGTAACTGCCAAGTATTGAACCAGCCCATGCAGTTCAGCAACTGACCTTTGAGAGTCATGTAAAATTATTAGAAGATCGTCATAACAAACTGGTCACAAACCAAGACATAGCTGATAGAATTGCAGCAATAGTTGGAGGATTCTTCTGAAGTCTGTTATGTTTTAAAAGAAAAATTGTTGAACTGTTTGGAAATAGTGTGGGTATAAGTCAAAATTGAGGATATCCTTATTTGGGTGGGGGGAATTCTTTGTATTACAATAAGCTTAAAAGCCAAAGCATTGAACAGCAGGTCTTGCTGTATAAAATGAAATGTCCTTAAGACAGTCAATCTAGAGATGGAAGTCCTATCCTCACGAACATTTCCAGTACAAAAGTATTGCATTCATCAGGCATAGGCAAACTCAGCCCTCCAGATGTTTTGGGACTACAACTCCCATCATACCTAGTTAACAGGACCAGTGGTCAGGGATGATGGGAGTTGTAGTCCCAAAACATCTGGTGGGCCGAGTTTGCCTGTGCCTGGCCTTCATCGTTTAAAACACCTTTTCTTTCTTGTTCTCCATTTTTGGTGCAAAGTTTAGTTTGGTTTAAAAGCAGGACCAAGTTGTGCTGCAGGCTAGGAGGCCTAGAGCAATCGTGACCAGTGTGGTTAACTACATATCTTTCCAAGTACATAATCACTTTGGATCTAGTTTTCTAGTTCAACCATTGAATGCACTTGCAGAAAACAGGGATCATGACATTTGCACTCTAGAAAGCAACCTTTCACAGAACTGGGAGTTAATTGCTTCAGCAGTTGGGGTCAGAGGAATTACGATACAATTGTAAGGGGAACACGGTGTTTCAGTGCTATCCACATAGCTAATACACACCATGTACAAAAGTCTAACTCCATTAACACCTGAACACAGTGAATGAAAAATACATTTCCCTCGACAGAGCATGGTTTTTTGAGACACAGAGGCCAGGCTGGTGTGGACGAACACACTCTTTGAAGCAACAGAGGTGCATGTACTGTATATTGCACTTGTATCTCAGCCTTCTTTTCTGAACTAACCGTTAGGGGTTTTGGCAGCATTTTTAGGGTAATGAGGCAATGTGTAGGCACAAGGAAGCCCCTCTTTCCCCATCACTGATTAAAGCCAAACATCAGTGTTGGGGAGGTGGGAGAATCATATGGGTACAGAAGGATGCATGCCTCACTTTAAAAAATAAAATAAAATGCTCCTTGCATGTAGTAATTTAACATGCCAGTGATCAATCTACACCAAGATAATACTTCATGTTTTCGGCAACAACAGCAGGCAGTGTCATCGCTTTTAGCTGTTTCTTCCTTGTAAATTTGACCTTAACGAAACCTGGAATCTCTACCACTGACTGAAGAGCAGCAGGAGGAGTCGGACAGAAGCATTAACTGAAAACAAGCGGTGCAATTAAGAAACTGAACCCAGGTAAACCCTCATCCCCAGGTACAGGAATGTGTTATGGTTCCCTCTTTATGGGGTGAGCAGCTGTGGCTAGGGCAGGGGGTTCATCTCTTTCTAAACCATGCAGTGAGGTGACCTCAACTGAGTGTGAGTGATGGGGGAATTAAACGCCGTGCAAAGTGTTCTCCCAGCTGCGAACTGAAACAACATTCCCCCCTTTTGGACTTTTTCACTCCCCACTGGGGCTCCTCCTCCTCCGAAATGGGCAGGAGGGTCTGTGGTGTGGCTGATTTATGCAATCATTCCTCAGTTCCTTCTTGCTGGGCTGCTGTCGCTGAAGAGCTGTCCGTCCCGGGCCGAAAGGAGCCGCCAACTGTAAGTGAGATGAAACAAAGTCAGCTTGCCTTTTCTATTCCCCCCTTCATTTTTCTTTCCTGCCTGGACACAATTTTTTTTTTTTCCTTTGCAAACATTCAGCACCAGATGCTGTGAACTTAGCAAGAACATAATCTCTTCTGCCTGGCAACCCCCACCCCCCAGTTTCTATTCCATGCAATCTCTTTTCTCTTGGTAGGGGGCTAGAGTTTTGTCTTCACTCTTTCATGTTCCAGCTAATTTTACATTTTAAAAATGTGCATCTTCAGTGCAAACTTGGAAGGGAGTTTGGATGTGCCTCAATGCTCACTCAGGAAACTTTCAGTTAGAGGCTGTGACAATATTCGGGTAGGATTTGATCACATGCTAGTAAATGCAGGCTGCACAATTCTTACCTGCTACACTCAAACAAGAAAGAGAGGACTTTGGGCAATAAGAATAAATTGCTGGGTAGCCTCCCTGGAAACAGCTTAGAATGGATGCCTCCTATATAGCCAATGGTGTCTAATCTTCCCGCAAACAGATCGGGATGAATGATGAGGGGTGGGGAGTTGTCTTGAAGTGCCTTCATTGCACAGGTTGTCCTATAAGTGCTTTAATCTACATTGGGTTGGCGGATGTGTGACAGGACTGTGGAAGCCTGATTAATTTGGCCTCCAGGTTATCAGTTGAGGGTAGCAAAGTGACCATCCAATGTGACCCAATGCAAAATGTCAAGGTGAAATCTGCAAAGGAGGGGTTGAGTTTGGTTTGAAGCTCATGGAATCTCTTGCAGAGCCTGGATCCTCCCCATTTTGCAGGGTGTCCCAGGGACTGATCATTTTTCTAGACTTTACGCATGTGCCGATTGCCTCAATCTTATTATTTAAAGCTCTGTGAGATTTCACATGTAGAGTATAATTCCCCCCCCCCCACCTGTACACAGTAGGGCTGGAGGGGCAAATTTGATTAAGTTTGCATTTCAAGGTGATCTTCCCTAATCTGCATGTCGGAAAATGAAATGCAAAAGTGAAACAGATACTTTTCTTTAAAATAAAAATAAAAATCACATTTCTCCAGATTCTGCGATATAGTTTTCCAGCCATGTAACGTGTACACAAATGCAAGTTACTGAGCAAAGTTTTGCATAAAAACACATCTGTTTGTGATGGTAGAGTACAAAAAATGCACTGTACTGGAGAAAATTGCTTTGCAAAACTCTGTGTCTTAGGCAAACTGCATACAAAAATGTGTGCATCGGAAGAAATTCACACTAAAATGCTTTTGAATCTTCAAGAGGACTTTTTAATATGTATTTTAAAAAATAGCAAACTGCTGTGTACATGTGCAGAACTAACCTTAAGATTGGAAAATGAGAAACAAAGGGCTGCGTGCAACTAAATTCCAGAGTAGACCCATTGAAATTAACAGATCCATGATATAATAACATGGCCCATCTAGACCAGCATCCTGTTCTCACAGTGGCCAGCTGGGCGTCTGTGAGAATCCTGCAAATGGGACCTGAGCAAAAGAACTCCCTCCTTGCAGTTTCCAGAAACTGGTAATGCAAAAGCACTTTGCCTCTGACACTTCAGTGGGTCAACTCTAAGTTGGATTAGCATGGGACACAACCCTGGGAAATACAGTGGTACCTTGGTTTACGAACTTAACCCGTTCTGGAATTTCCTTCTTAAACCGAAACCATTCTTAAACCGAGGCGTGCTTTCCCTAATCAGGCCTCCTGCCGCCGGTGCCCTTCCACCGCTCGGCTTCCGTTCTTAGACCGATGTAAAGTTTGCAAGCCGGGACTCTACTTCTGGTTTTGCAAAGTTCATAAACTGAATAGTTCGTAAACAGGGCTGTTCTTAAACCGAGGTACCACTGTAGAGAAATTGACAGGTTTGGCCATCCATACCTTTGCCTCTTCCTCTAACTCTCCTGCTTCCCCGAGTCTCTCTCTCTCTCTCTCTCTCTCTCTCTCTCTCTCTCTCTCTCTCTCTCTCTCTCCCCCCTCCATGTACACAAGTGCAAATCATTTGAAATGCATGCCCTCCTTCTACACAGATCATAGTTTTGGAAGAGGACTGATGTGTAACTCCCAAAAGTAATTTTCTTCCAGCAGATCACCTCGTCCTGCTGTGACATTTCCCAAGAGAGACTCGTATAATTCTGGGGGTGCAGGGGAATCTTGTAGTACAGTCCTGCTAGGACTTTATCACTTTGGAGATCTGTTCAGACCCACGACTGAATACCCTCCCTGAATATTAACAAAACATAGAGACACAAAACTTTCCCGCATTTAGAAATGAGTGAGTGAGAGAGAGAATGCTAAGGCCAGACCCATCTTCCTTGGTGCTTGATTTCCATGGGGATTATTTTGGGGGGAGAGGCATCCTAGATTTAATTCCGTTCCGCTGCAATGCTTATCTTTCCCTCCACCAACAGATATGCCCTAGACCTGTGCAATAAATTGCAACAGCCTGATTTGCATTTTGCTGCCAACAGAGGCTCCCCTGATCAGTAGCAGTGAAGTTGAGCTGATGGACAAAACCCTCCGAGTCGCCTTTGGCGTGTGCACCACTCTGCTTTTGCTGGGAAAGCCGAACTGGATAGGTGAGAAAAGAAAACTCTTCTTGAATTCTGTGACCCAGTTTACAAAAGCTCTTCCTTTGCGATGCTGAAGGCCTCAGGTTCAGTCGGAAGCCTCTCCTCTGTGTGTTGCACGCTAAGGCCAGAAGCTGAAATGGAGGTGCAGGAGAGGAAGGTGCCAGGCATGATGGATAATAGAATTGTAGCCTTGGAAGGGATCCTAAGGGCCATCTAGTCCAAGCTGGGATGGGTCAGGACAATATGGGATTGGGGAGGCAACTCCCATCTCTTGCGGGGGCGCAATTCGTGCCAGCACTGTCTGTTAAGAATTTGGGTGTAATCTTCAACACCTCCCTTCCATGGAGGCGCAGATTGCAGCTATAACAAAGGCATCATTTTTTCATCTCCGCCAAGCTAAGCAGTTGGCTCCTTACCTCTCTTGCCCTGAGCTAGCCACTGTGATCCACCTGACGGTCACCTCCAGACTGATTGTAACTCACTCTACGTGGGGCTGCTCTTGAGACTGACCCAGAAACTCCAGCGGGTTCAGAATGCTGCGGTGAGACTCCTTACAGGGTCCTCGCAGCAGGATCACATTCACCCGGTGCTATACCAGCTGCACTGGCTCCCAGTGGAGTAGAGGATCAGGTTTAAGGTGCTGGTTTTAACCTTTAAAGCCCTATACGGCCAAGGACCCTCGTACCTACGGGACCACCTCTCTTGGTATGTTCCACGGAGGACCTTACGGTCTTCAAACAAAAACATCTTGAAGGTCTCGGGCCATAGAGAGGTTAGGCTGGCCTCAACCTGAGTCTGGGCTTTTTCGGCTGTGGCTCCAATCTGGTGGAACGCTCTGTCCAAGAGACTAGGGCCCTGCGGGACTTGACGTCTTTCCGCAGGGCCTGCAAGACAGAGCTGTTTCACCAGGCCTTTGGCCAGGGCACAGCCTGACCCCATCCTTTGGCAATCCTCACAGAACTCTAGCCCAATGGTTGCCATTAATCTGATTTGAACTGATTTTATAATGAAATGATTTTAGAATGTTGTATCATTTTACTGTTGTTAGCCGCTCTGAGCCTGGCTTCGGCTGGGGAGGGTGGGATATAAATAAGTTATTATTATTATTATTATTATTATTATTATTATTAAGCCCCAGTAATGTGGCAATTTTCCTGCCAACCTAGCAGTTTGAAAGCATGAAGTGCAAGTAGATAAATAGGTACCACTCCGGTGGGAAGGTAAACGGTGTTTCCGTGCACTGCTCTGGTTCGCCAGAAGCGGCTTAGTCATGCTGACCACATGACCCGGAAGCTGTACGCCGGCTCCCTCGGCCAATAAAGCGAGATGAGCGCCACAACCCCAGAGTAGGTCACGAGTGGACCTAATGGTCAGGGGTCCCTTTACCTTTAATGCGGCAATTGCAGCTAAAGAATCCCAAACAAATGGTCATCCAAAAACACCCAATGAAGGAGAGCCCGTCACCTCAATGTACTCTAATCATATGGAATTGCCTCCCACAAGTTGCATCAACAGATCCTAGTCTGACTCAGCATCCTACGTCTTAAGAGATGGGCTGTAAGTCAGTGGTTAGCACATCTGCTTTGCATGCAGAAGGTCCTAGATTCAACCCGCCAGGCAGGGCTGAGAGAGAGACAGAGTCCCATCTGAAATTCTGGAGAGAGCTGCTGCCTGTCAAGGTAGACAACACTGAACTAGATAGACTAAAGGTCTGACTCGGTATAAGGCAGCTTTCTATGTTTCTGAGCTCCTGGAGCCTCCATATCTGACCTTGTAAGCAGAATGTTGGACCATATGGTACGATTCAGGAAAGGGTTCCTTAAAACTTCCAGCTGTCTTTGGGAAATCCTCAGCACACCTGAGGCCATACCATATCAGAGGGCAGGTGGAGGGCCGCATACCTGTCCCTGTGGCACAAAAGAAGGAAGAAAATCATGCAGAATATTAGCACCTCAGGGTGAAGAGTGCGTTAGAAACCTTCCACAATCAGGGAAGCTTTGAAATGTGGATTATTCAGATCCTATTCACCATAAAGGTAAAAGGTAAAGGACCCCTGGATGGTTAAAAAAGGTAAAGGACCCCTGACCATTAGGTCCAGTCTTGGCTGACTCTGGGGTTGCAGCGCTCATCTTGCTTTACTGGCCGAGGGAGCCGGCGTACAGCTTCTGGGTCATGTGGGCAGCATGACTAAGCCACTTCTGGCGAACCAGAAACACCGTTTACCTTCCCACCAGAGTGGTACCTATTTATCTACTTGCACTTGATGTGCTTTCGAACTGCTAGGTGGGCAGGAGCTGGGACCGAACAACGGGAGCTTACTCCATCGCTGGGATTCGAACCACCGACCTTCCAATCAGCAAGCCCAAGAGGCTCAGTGGTTTAGATCACAGTGCCACCTGCTCCCATGCATGACCAACATGAATAATAACAAAAATATGCTGTGCTTTAAAGTCCTAGCAATTACCTTGAAGACTGACTCAGATATTCTGTTTGCAAATTCAAATATAAAGTGTTGTTTATCTTGCCGAAAGCAAAGTTTTTTTTCTTGGGGGTGGGGTGGGGAGTGAAAATCTGATTTCAATAACTGTTTTGAGCAGATCGGCTTAACAAAATTGTCTTTATTAACTTCCCTGCCACCCCCAAGAGAGAAGGTTTTGATTTATTGAGGCAGGTTTTGCGAAGCTCATTTCCACGCAGCTGCAGTGAAAATGGTACAAAGTGTTTTACTTTGATCTAGTTGTTCTGCGGGAAATTTTCATAATTGGCAGCTCCACAGATCTCTGGGAAGTTTGAACTTTGAAGAATTTACGACGCTGCCATTCTAGGGGTAAAAGTCCAGCTTAGTTTGCTATTCTCCCAGAATTAGAAGGCTGCTCTGTTGTTTTCCTCTGTGTGCCAAAATACGTTTTTGACGCTTGGCTCGAGAGTTTACTTCCCAGAGGAGCTCCTCTTGCTGTTTGATGGATGGCATTTGCCAAAAACATTTGAACAGAGGTGGGAGATCTGCCAGGAAGGGGCTAGGGAGACTGAGAGATCGGGAAAGGGCCGTAGCTCATAGTTATGGCACCTGCTTTGCCTGCGCAAGGTCCTGGGTTCAATCCCCAACATCTCCAGGTAGGACTGCAAGAGAGACCTCTGCCTGAAACACTGGAGAGCTGCTGCCAGTCAGTGTAGGCAGTGCTGAGCTATGTGGACAAATGGTGTGATTCAGTACAAGTCTGCTTCCTATGTTCCTGTTCCTTGGCCCAGGCTGGTTGCAGTATATTGGCCTGGGCACTTTCTTCTCCTGCATCCTCTTTAATAAGTTGTAACCGTACCGATGGATAAACGAACCTCCCTGAGATTCCATAGGCAATAACTAGCTCAGTGGTGGAACGCACATTGTGCATGCAAAAGGACCTGGGTTCAAATCTGGAATCTCCCATTCCCAAACCCTGGAAAAACGCTACCAGCCATGCAGATGCTATTGATGGGTCTACTATGGTATGACCTGGAATAATATGGAAGATTTGTATTTGGCACCCAGCCAATGGAGATAGCTCTCAACTGGGAAGGAACACAGGGTGACCATTTAGGCATTGCCAAAAATCAGAAGAAAGGAGAACGCAGATTTGCATAGCATTTGCATATGTCCGCCGCTTATGTATAGTTGGCAAATTTAGAAGCAAACTATAATTTAAATACATCTCACCCTGGTGGGTTAGGCTGGGAGCAAGTGACCCTATGCACCAGCTGTGTCTTGCTGTTGATGGGCCTTGTGATCTCTCCTTAGAGTTATTTACCTTAAATCAGCCTTGATCCCTCAAATGCATAAGGACACAGGAAGCTTATAATGAGGAAGTTGCCTTAAACAGTCTTATACCATTGGTCCATCTACCTCAGCATCATCCACACTAACTGGCTCTCTGGGGTTTCAGACCAACATATCTCTCAGCCGATCTGGAGATGCCAGGGCTTGAACTTGGGAACTTTGTCACGCGACACAGATGTTCTGCAGCCTTCCCTTTTGCAGGACAGTCCTCGGCAAAACAGGACACATGGGAGGGGGCCAACCCTGAATCAATCACACCTTCATTCCTTGCTCGTGCAAAGCTCCCTGATAGGCTACGATCTCTCAGACACGGCTCCCTAATTGGCCAGGACATATGACACACAGGATGGCCTGCGGCACAGTCTCATAATTTCATATCAGCGCCCCCCCCCCCCGAGAAAGCCGCACGGCGTTATGCTCTGCGGCTTCTCCTGCTTTGTGAGGTTTCCGCTCACACATGCCACCTTGCGCCTCCTTTCTCCACGGTGCTTGTTCTGGGATCCCAGCAGAAAAGACCAGCGTTTGGATTTGGGCGCTGTACAAATGTCCCTGTCACGAACTTTGGCCATGGCTGCCATGCGATTATTTATGGCTCCTTTCAGGACGTTGCCTTTTTCTTTAAAAAAAGCAACAACTAAATAATAAAAAGCTTGGAGGCATTCTTCTTCTTCTTCTCTACAATGGTGCTTTGAGCGCCCCCCCTTCCCACAGTGGGGGGTACTGAAGGCTTCAATGAGGCCACTTGTTCCCGTCCAAGGCCCCTGCGCAGGTCTCGGAAAAGGAGCCCGAAGGAACTCCTGCTGGCTCAAACGAGCGGGCGCTGAATGGGAACAAGGGGGTTCCTTTGAGCCTTTCTGTAGCTCCATGGAGAGCTGTCGTGGTGTGAGTAAAAGCCCCTTTTGAGGAGGCGTAATTTAGAGTTCAGTCCAAGATGGAGGAGGCAAAATTGATGAACCTTTTCTATAAACAGTATAAAAAAGAGAGGCGGGAGGGGTGGGGCGGAGAGAGAGCGAGAGGGAGATTTGGTCCCCAGGATTCTGGAATGTCCTCATCTCTCTGCCAGGCAAGCTGGTATTTTGATTTCCTCAGGCCAGAGTTGGGGGAAGCTTTTCCAGCTCAGGGGCTGCCCTGCCCTGTGGACAGCCTTCTGGAGGCCACATGCCAGTGGCACAGAGGTGGGAAGATGTGCGGGGCATCAAATGCAACATTCACCTTGGTGCAATGGGGAAGTTTTTACGCACACTTTCTGTCCTCCGCCCAGGCAAGCGAGGGGCATTATCAGAGTTTGGTGACCTTCCACTTGCAGGATGGTGAACCTCCATTGATGGTTGCAAGAATGCGATAAGTTCACTGTTCCTTTGTTGTTTTATTTTAATTCACAGGCGCTGCGGAGGATGGGGATTCTGTCAGCAGGGTACGTGTCTGTCCCTTTGGGTGTGTGTGGATTGTCTGGGCTAGGAATGGATTTGAACGCCAGTGTTAGATGCTGAGCCAGGTTATCCTTTTTAAAAAAATAAATATTTTTTATTAGATTTTCCATAAAAAAACATTTTTACAAAATTATACATCCATTTTTAACTTAAACCCTTTTTTCCAGAACTTCCCTCAGCTTGTCTGATAATTTTCCATTTATTTTTTTATCCTCATCTCACATTTCCCAATATTATATTGCACTCAAATACTCTTAATCACATCATATTTTTTAAACAATATTTCTAACAGTAATTTCACAGAGCTTCTTGAAAGCCAACGAACGTTATTTGCTCATCACAGAAATTTTTGATATACTCTGTAAATTTATTCCAGTCCTCGGAGAATCTCTGGTCACGTTGGTTCCTAATTCTCCCCATCAATCTGTCCATTTCTGTGTATTCCATCAGTTTCATCCTCCATTCTTCTTTCGTGGGCATCTCTTCCTGTTTCCATTTCTGTGCCAGCAAAATTCTGGCTGCTGTTACTGCATACAAAACTAATTTCACATCTTTTTTACTAATTTCATTATCCAGTATTCCCAACAAGAGAGCTTCTGTTTTTTTAACAAAAGTATATTTCAGCATTTTCTTTAACTCATTATAGATCATCTCCCAGAAGCTTTTTACCTTCTTACATTCCCACCACATATGGTAAAATGTTCCTTCTGTCTCCTTACACTTCCAACATTTATTACACACTTTATACATTTTACCCAGTTTTACTGGTGTTATATACCATCTATATAACATCTTCATAACATTTCCTTAATCGTTGTACAAGCTGTAAACTTTAACCCATCCTTCCATAATTTAGTCCATTTCTCAAATTCAATATTATATCCGAAATCTCTAGCCCAACTAATCATAACAGATTTAACCTCTTTGTCCACAGTATTCCATTCCAACAATATTTTATACATTTTAGATAAAATTTTCACTTCATTGTTTAAGATTTCTTGTTGAAATCTAGATTCTTTTTCAGAATATCCCCTCTCTAAAACCTCTTTTTTAAACATTTCATTTAACTGAAAATAATGCAGCCAATCCTTAACATATTCTTTTACTTCTTCATATGGTTTCAATTTCCACTTATTTCCTTCCTTTTTTAATAGTTTCTCATATGTTATCCATCTCCCGCTCATATTTATCTTTTTAATATCATAACCTCTAATGGTGATAACCAATGTGAGCCAGGTTATCCTGTGGGGCGGGAGGGATGGTCCCATGTATTAACAGGAAGAGATGCAAGTCTTGTCCAAGTCTAATGCTGGTGCCCGTAGCCTTGCTCATGTTTGATGTGAGAAGAACCAATGACCTTTCTGATCTTGGAGTTTTGAACAGTGCTGTGTGCGTGCAGCTTTCTTCACTGTTCCAATGGCCTGTTCCTATTTAAATCCTCATATTTAAGGGACTGCCTCTCCTGGTATGCCCCACAGAGGACCTTACAGTCCATGAATAAGCATAGTTTAGAGGTTGTGGGCCCTAAGGAAGTCAGACTATCCTCCACCAGGGCCAGGGCCTTTTCAGTGATGGCTCCGACCTGGTGGAATGCTCTGTCCCATGAGACTAGGGCCCTTCAGAATTTAACCTTCTTCCGTCGAGCCTGTAAGGCAGAGCTATTCTGCCTGGCCTTTAATTTGAATTCAGCCTGATCTTTTATTTCCCTTCTCTTCCCTCCCCCTCCCCTTTTATGAAGATCACCCTCTCTGAGACCCCACAGCTAATTCTCCCCTGGCCTCCTCGCTGGCCCAAGTAGGACTAATTCAGCCAGCTAGCCCTGGGGATTATCTAACGCTTAGTAGATAGATTTTCTCTAAATTGATTTCTGACCTTTGAATTTTATTGTTATTCATGTTTCCATACTGTATTTTATGCTGCTTTTACAATTAAGTGTTTTAAATTTGTCGTTAGCCGCCCTGAGCCCAGTTTTTGAACCAGGAAGGGCGGGGTATAAATAAAAATTATTTTATTATTAGTAGTAGTAGTAAACAAATGATTTCGTTTGCAGGACTCCGCCTCTGCTGGGGAAGGCGGGAAGGACTACCCAATGTTCTATGTCACAACCATCCTGGTAAGGCGGCTTGGCAACTTTTGCAAAAGATGGGACTCCACAGTGTTGTGGTGTTATAAAGCATATCAAAAGTTTTTTTTTCTTCTCTTTACTAATGTAGCTGAGTTCGATTGCCCCCAAATACCCGTTGCTGGAAATCCCAGGTTGGCAGAGTGCTGTTGCACACGATATCTTTATTGTCATTGTCCCATGCAGAACAATGAAATTGAAAAACTACATAAAACTACATAAAAATGACATAAAACTACCACAAAACTACATAAAACTACATAAAACATTCAAAAACCCCTAAAAACTCTAAAACCCCATTTTAAAATACACTGTACCCCTTATGCTGCATTTAGAACCAGAATTGCATTTGCATAGAAACGGTTTCTCAGGTGGCTAGTCCTGGCCTTTATAACCCTATACCTTCTTCCAAAAGGCAGAAACTGAAAGAGATCATTTCCGGGGTGCGTACTATCCTGTGCTATCTCTGCCGCTTTCTTATGGCACCTGGCAGCATAGATTTGATCTAAGGTGGGAAGAGTGCACCCAATTATTCTCTCTGCAGTCTTTACAACCCTGGATAGCATTGTTTTTTCCCTGGCCGTGCAGCTCCCAAACCACACACACAGACCATAAGTTAGTACGCTCTCCACAGTGCAATGGTAAAATGCCATCAACAGGTCCTTTGAGAGATTGTTTTTCCGGAGGATTCTCACATGTCTGGTTTTTGGGCTTTCTGCAGGCATCTGGTTGGCCATTGTAAGAACAAGGTTCTGGACTAAGTTGGGCCATTGGCTTGATCCAGCAAGCTTGTCGTATAGCTGATGAAAGCTTGGCAGCACCTCGCAGGCAGCTGAGTTTTGGTTGACCCATGAAGCTCTGCCTGTGGTCTTTGGTGGTTCTTTCTTTCACATATCGGGGCCCTGGTCAATGCAACCATGTGCAGACATGCCTTGTTAGCTAGGTTCTCTTTGCCTTGTGCATAGGAAAAGCCTTATGTGATGGCCAAAGGCGCAGAGCTCGAGGGCTACTGCATTGACCTGCTGGAGAAGCTCTCCAAAATGCTTCACTTCAAGTACAAAGTGGGCATCGTCAAGGACGGGAGGTATGGAGCGCTGAGTTCCGGAGGAAACTGGTCTGGGATGATCGGAGAGATTGTGAGGAAGGTAAGCTTTCTCCTGAGTGTGTGTGTTGTGCATCTTTCCTGTTGAAAAAGACTACTGCCACTTTGCAGCACTCGTGGAAATTGATAAAAGGAAAACATCATCAGATGAACATGTTCTAGCCCAGACAACTTGGGTTTGATCAGTCTTAACTGGAGTCCAATATGGCGGCAGCAGCTATGCTATGACCCACCCGGCAAGGCCTCACCACCCACACGTGGGTCCTGACCCGCTGGTTGAAGAACTATGGCCTATACTGGTGGGCAGCGTTTCTCCAGGAACGGGTCATTTTTGACAAGGCTGTTGTTTACTTCTGCCAGCCATTCGTTTTGCATTAGAATCTCTGACCTCTAGCACCACAGTTGCAGATTTGGACTTGTACATGTGTGTCTTCTACATGTATAACTCTTGGGGAGCCATGCAATCTTGCAATTGGCTCTGCCCCCCTGCCAATCTGCTGTCTCTCTTATTAGAAAATATTTACTAAAAGAAACAGATTTCTAGTTTTGCCACAGACGCAGATTATGCTTACATAACTGCTGCAATGCTAAAAACATTCCACGAGTGGATATTTTCTTGATGTTTGTCATTCCAGTATGTAACAAACAGAGACCGTATTCCAATAAAGCAATTTGGATGGCGATTCCACATTTCTGTTACAATAAACTAGAATTTGTTAATCTGGTCTTAATATTGTCGGGGTATTACTTGATTCCCCCTCCCCACAATTTCTTTGCAATGCAGACTTTTGCTGCTTTTAACAGATTTGTTAAAAGTTCTAGATCTTCTTCTGGGAATATACAGGCTGTCTCTGATACACTCGTTCGGTTAGTGCAAGGATTTCCATTTGCATAACTTACTCTCCCTCTCCTCTCCTCTCCCTGTGTGTTCCCTGCACCCTCCCCAAATCTACTCTGGAGGATGGAGGGTGGGGAGGACCCTGAACAAATTTAGGAGAGGGAAAGGCATAGAGAGGGTGTTGGCTATTTGCAGATTAGTTGAGCTGCAGAAGGCGTGCTGGGGAGACCACACATTACAAGGAACGCAAAAATAACTTTAGCTAGATTTTAATAACAAAACCCATTTTACATTAATTATAATATATCAGTAAGCATGACCCAACCACCAACCCATTCCCCCAAGGTACTGAGAGAGCTAGGTGCTGCTCTTTATATACTATACGCAACAGCTTAATTACCACACCTTAACAGCACCTGCTATACCGCTTCACAGCTGTAAAACTAGGCCACGTTATTTGCTCTGGCCCTTCAAGACATACACATCTTGCGGAACAATAATGAACTTTCAAATTTAAAGAGACCATTCAACAGAGGGGAGGCACTATTGTGCAGGCAAAATACTTTGCACTGATGGAAGGAATGCATCGAATGCCGCTCTATATATATATTTTTAAGTATCCCAAATATTTAAGATCAAATGACACATGCATGGGTGGATCCTGGATTTCTGAAGTAGATCCCCCCCCCAACCCTGAGGGCTGAAAATCCCAATTTGTTGGACCCCCATTCTCAGCGTCATGATTCTACTTTGGGAAACTGTGAAATGCACAGCTATCGACTGGGAACGAAGATGGGGAACAGAGCTCTGTGCATGTGTGTGGAGTCTAATGGCATTGTATGAGAAACAGACCTTTGCCACCTCTCTCTACCCTTTCGGTAGGAAGCTGACCTGGCGGTTGCTCCGTTGACCATCACATCGGTGAGAGAGGATGTCGTTGACTTCACCCAACCTTTCCTGTACACAGGAATCGGGATCTTGCTTGAGAAGGACACTTCCCTTGAGGAGGCTTCCCTCTTCCATTTCTTGACCCCCTTCAGCAAGGAGACCTGGTGTGGCATCCTGGTGGCTTACCTGTTCTCTAGCCTTTGCTTGTTCCTCGCTGCCAGGTGAAATGTCTCTTCTCTCTTCCAGTTGATAGAAAGGAAGAAGCAGGTGTCCCCCCTTTTCTTTTCTTTTTTAAATAGTGATAGTTGTGCTTGTAAGATGCTTTGGGTCATTATTATGAGTAAAGTGACTTATTATTAAGCACAGTACATATATGCAAAGACATGATAGCCAGACATATGGGCAGAGATACAAAATATTGCCAGTTTTTTACCACATATCTTCAGCTGAGGGAAATGGGGCAAAATTCTCTTCTCAGGTTGATAGAAGCAGGTGACCCCCCAACCCCACAGCCTTGATAATTTACTGCATGTGCCTGTAAACACATCACAAAGCCCAGACACATCAGTGGATTCATAAAATAATATTATTAGTGATTTTTTTTTTTTTTACCACACACCTTCATCTGAGGAATGTGTGGTGAAATTCTCCTCTCAGGTTGACAGAAGAGGCATATAACTTAAATAAAAGCAACAACAGCTGGGATGTTTTACCACAGTATGTGTATTAAAGCACACCATAGCCCAAACATATTGGCAGATGCAGGAAATCTCAGTGATTTTTACCACACATCTCCACCTGATGTGTGCATGGTTATGTATTTTTCTAACCTGTTTTGGGATAGACTGTCTATATCCCAAAAGATGAGCCAAAAGTTCAGAAATGACTTCACAGCTTTGTTTTATTTATTGCTTGGTCCACCTTTCGGTATTCTAGTGCAGAGTTGTATATTTCATGTTTCATGAAATACTTAAAAAACCCAAAATGAAAAACAGATGCAGAAGGTGATATATTTTACTGGGGTGGGTGCTTAAGTTTTTCCCTTCTCTGGTAACAACTGCCCTCCCCAAAGGTGCTTTTCCACCTGCAGTTGCCCACAGAGAGGGCAATTTTAAGTGGAAAAAATGGCTGGCACAGAGGAAGATGGCCCATTCAGGCTCATGGGGCCCTGCTCCACCAACTGCAGCCTGCCCCTCACCAGCTGATCCTTCTTACTCACAGCCAGTCCAAAGAGGCTTCCTGGCTTCCTCCTTAGTCTCAATTTTGCCTAACAGGGAGGAGTAGGATGGAGGCAAAAGATATAGGAAATAAATCAAGCCTGCTGCATCGTTCTGCCCACCTCTTATAAAGCCATCCGAATTGGTGGCTGTGCGGGTGAGTTCCATAGTTTAGTTCCTTTCGCCTGCCATTGGCTGTGGCTGTACCTGTCCTTGATTCTGACTCCGCCCACTGCTGGGCCTTCTGCCCTATTGCATCCAGTGGGCACCAGTCACTGCTGGGATCAAGCAGAGTTTGGGTGTGTGTGAAGCTCCTCACTTTCCTTGCTCCTGAATGCTGCACAAACCCATAGTCTAGGAACAGCCTTTTTCATCTGAAAAGAAAAGGAACCACCTGTTCTCTTTTGCAAGATGCACACAGCTTGTGTGCTCCTGTGTTGTCATCCATGTGTCCACCAGGGGCAGGTGAATGACTGTCTTACCTTTCTGCCTCCCCCCTCCAGAATGAGCCCTTGCGAATGGGATGGAAACGAAGAGACCAGCTTCACGCTCATGAACAGCCTGTGGTTTGGAGTGGGGGCGTTCACCTTGCAAGGTAGGCCATATCAAGAGAGGCACTGGGAGATTCTCCAAAGTCCCATAGTTCCAACTGTGCATGAAGAAGTCCTTTCTTTTGGCTGTCCCAAATCTTCCAGCATTCACTTCCCTTGGATGTTTAAGCACTTCTGATGTGCTTTCCGATGCTCCCACCCTCTTGCTTCCTCCCTGCAGGTACCGTGCCCCAACCCAAGTCTCTCTCCGTACGGGTAATTTCTGCCATCTGGTGGCTGTTCAGCATTGTGCTACTGACCGCGTACATCGCTGGCTTCAGCTTTGTTTTGGAGTCGGGCTCTGAGCAGGTCTCCATCCAGACCTTTGAAGACCTGGTGAAGCAGGGGCATCTGGAGTTTGGGACCATGGAAAGCTCTTCGAC
The DNA here is from genome assembly GCF_964188305.1 of Podarcis bocagei. Taxonomy (NCBI): domain Eukaryota; kingdom Metazoa; phylum Chordata; class Lepidosauria; order Squamata; family Lacertidae; genus Podarcis; species Podarcis bocagei. Next base: position 72,016,435 of record NC_138132.1, on the reverse strand, counting down.
ACTCCAGTATTTCAAGGTGGGCTTGGCTGTTTGGCTGCCTGGGATTTCAACCCTGGGGTAAGACAGCAAAAACCAGTTGTATGGAAACCTTGGCGGACTCTATACCAAATGCTGTTGGTATAGAACAGCCATAGGCAACCTTGGCCCTCCAGCTGTTTTGGGACTACAACTCCCATCATCCCTAGCTAACAGAACCAGTGATCAGGGATGATGGGAATTGTAGTCCCAAAACAGCTGGAGGGCCAAGGTTGCCTATGCCTGGTATAGAACAAGATTTCCCAAACTTGGGTCTCCAGCTCTTTTTGGGTCTCCAGCATCATCCCTGACTACTGGTCCTGCCAGCTAGGGATGATGGGAGCTGTAGTCCAAAAACAGCTGGAGGCCCAAGTCTGGGAAACCTTGGTGTAGGATACAAGTTTCTGGAAATCATGAGTGCTGTTGCACTGAGGTCCTGGTGACAGGCTTCCCAGTGGGGCAACTGGTTGGCCAAAATGGGAACTGGATGCTAGACTAGATGGGCCTTTGGCCTCATCCAGCAATGCTCTTCACAGGTTCTAAACTGGAATAAATTTGGGAATCTAGAGGGCTGCTTTTTTACCCGTCAGTGCACACTGCTCCTTTGAAGGGCTCCTTCCACTCGTCTATGCATCCCCCAACACAATTTATCATGGTAACATGTTGCTGTTACTTGTTTTCTTCTTTACCTTTCGTGGCTCCTTATTTTACTCTGTGGAGAGTCGTGCCCATTAATGGCACTATATAAATGGACTAAGCAAATGAACAATGAAAAATTGAATGTCATTTTGTAGGAGGAGGGTATGTGGTTGGTCTCAGCCGTAGGAGCCAACTCCTAGGGGCTCAGCTCCCTCTGCCCCCCCAATAAAATGGCTGGGTCTCCCCCCAAAAAAGTTGACAGGCATTGCCATTCAAATGGTGTGCATGCGCCATGTCATGTGATTGGTTATGCAGGGTGGGGCTCACCTGCCCCTCCCCCATATATTTTATTCAAGTCGGTGCACCTAGACTCAGCAAACCACTTGTGGTGGACTGGCCCATCCAGGTCAATTCATCAGAATTAAAATCTCAGACATCTGGTGGGCCCCATTTCTTTGTGAGTCCCATGCATGCTCTTCATAGCACAGGGGTGCCAATATGCACCTGCTCGCTTTTCCCTGGGGATCTGCGTAAAAGTATAAATAACTGTAGCCTCAAAAAGCATGTAGAGCTGAAAGGGGAAGTAGGAAAGACTCTTCCAAAGTCCTCCTTTGGGTCTGTGTAATTTTCAAGAGAAAAGAAGGTAACTTTCTGCATCACCTCGTGATCAAGTGGGGCAGGAATTGGGGTCTGTGGGTGCCAGGGGAACACCTAAATGGTACCATTGTATGCATGGGTGCCTTGGCGACCCCTGACATTATTGAATACCCTGTGGCATCTTCGAATTACAAAGGCTTGTTTGCACATGCAAGTGACACGCTTGTGCGAACTGCTCAGCACATGCTTGTGTAAATGGCAGCTTTTTCATAGAATCATAGTGTGCTGGTCCCATGGGTAGATCGAGAGGTGAGGTCCAAGTCCAGTCCGAGGTTGAAGGAGCAATATGGAGGCAGACCGTAAAAGCTGAGGCTGGGTGCAGGGCATGGTTCAGGCAGGAACTGGTGACCAACAATGTTGCTCCTGCAACCTGGGACTGGGGCTGGCTGGCTTTTATCTGCCCCGAGGCATAGGGCGGCCCCGGTCCACAGGTGACTCGCCTCTCCTGGCCTGGAGGTGAGCACTCCTCCTGCGGGAACTTAGTTCCCTCCGCCTCTCTGCCCTGAGCCTCTGCAGCTCAGGAGAGGCTGGAGGGTTACCGGACAGAGAGGCAACCTCAGCTTCCCCTGATGGGGCTGAGAGTGGAGCACCTGCAGGCAATGGGTTCTTCATTACCTCAGGAGCCAGAGCAGACTCAGCTGGTGTCTGCACCTGAGGATCCAGCACAGGTGAGGATCCTTCAGGCTCATGCCCCAGCCCCAGCTCAGCTGGTTCTGGAGACGGGGAATCCTGTGCATGCTGGGATCCCTCAGGTTCAGCATCCAACTCCGAATCCCAGGCCATCACACATAGAATTGTAGATTTGGAAGAGGCCCTGGGGAACGTCTGGTACAACCTCCTCCAATGCAGGAATGAATATGCAGCTGTCCCATATGGGGATCAAACCTGCAACCTTGGCATTATCAGCACCATGCTCTAACCAACTGAGCTATCCAGGAAGCCCTTCCTAATGTGATCCTGTTGTGGCTGCAGAACTCCAAGAACCCGATCCAGCAGCTGGTCTACGAGTCCATGAACAAGAAGAAGGACACCGCTTTCGCAAAGAGCTACCAGGAGGCAGTTCAGCGCGTGCTGGATTCGAATTATGCTTTCATTGGAGAGTCCATCTCTCAAGACCTTGCTGTGGCCCAGCACTGCAACCTGATCCGCTCTCCAGAGGTCATAGGGGCAAGGGGGTTTGGCATCGCCACACCAAAAGGTAAGCCACCAAGAACCAGGAATTGGACCTGAGATGTTTCAGATCACTACCTGATTGTCTTAAGGCAGGGCTAGGGCATCTTTTTCAGACAGAGGGCCACATTCCCTCCTGAGCAACCTTCCAGGGGCCACATGTTAGTGGCATGTGGTGCCAGAGGCCTTAGTGGGCAAAGCAAAATGTTCCCTTTCTAGAGTAGGCTAGTTTTACCCCCCCCACACACACATTTCTGTTCCCTTTCCAGGCAAGCAAGAGGCACAATCAGAGTTCAAGGACACATTCCAGCCAGGCCAAAACACTCAAGAAGGGTGTGAGTCAGGGCTGGTAAAGGATGTTGCTAAAAAAGAGGTATAGCCTGGGGGGAATCCAAGGGCCTGATAGCAAGGCCTGGAGGGCCACATTTGCCCTGTGTGCTAGGGGTTCCTCAACCGTCTTCAGCAGTGATTCTGACTTTTGTTCTTGCAGTGTGTCCCATTTCTTTGGCATTTGCCTACCTAGTCTTTGGGTGACCTTCCAGTCCCTACTTTGAAATATGTAGCGAAGGAGTGTCTACCACAGGCTGCCCTCTAAATGTTGTTGGGCTACAACCCCTCTACCATTCCTGACTGTTGACCCTGCTGGCTGGACTGATGGGAACTGGAGCCCAACCAATATCTAGAGGGGACTTCCATCTTCCAAGAAGCATAATCTCTGCTTCTACTGTTGGAGGCAACAGCCCTCTGAATGCTGGGAATCCTAAGTGGGGAGAGTTGCTATTGCACTCAGGTCCTGTTTGCAGGCATCTCAGAGGCATCTATGCTGGACTAGTTGGGCCACTGGCTTGATCTAGCATGGCTTTTCTTATGTTCTTATGGCAGTCTGTTCCACGGTCAAACACTTTTCATACTGCCAGGAAGTTCTTCCTGATGCTTGGTTAAAAACCCCTTCCATGTAACTGGAATTTGTTGGTTCAGGTCCTGCCCTCTGGAGAACCACAATTTTGCTTTGCCCATCGATGACAAAGCCCATCAAATGCTGAAAACATCAACACCAGCACTTATTTGTATCTGCTTCAAGCTCTAATTGGAACACATGGGAATCTTAATGGAACACCAGGAGATATTCTAAGGGTGGCTGGCCATATTTTTTTTTGCTGAGCTATAGTCAACCTTCTGGGTGTCAAAGCAGGCTTGGCAAAAGTGATGAAGTGGGTGTGGAGAGTTAGCTTGTTGTCTGCTTGACACCTTCTAATCACTTAAGTACAGAATTGGGCTTTTTCGCCATCTTTCTCTCTCCCCTTCTTGCCCCTACCCTTTGGCTTATCACTCAGCGTAAATGAATAATTTACATAAAACCCAAGGCTTGTTCTGTGTTTTGTGGCATTGGAGTTGGGTCTTGCACTTCCAGTACTGCGTAGAAAATTACACCGAGTTCTTCATCCCGGTTCTGCTTTCACTTTTTATAAAAGTAGCACGAGGATAATTTGGAAAAAAAGTTTGGGGGCAATACCTGGTAAAACCAGTCGCGAAGTCTATGGCTAGTAGTTGAACATTGAAGAGCGTTTTTGCTGGAGATTAAATAAACCGAAACCTAAGGGGGGGGGAATAATGGGTTTAGGGTAATGAATTCAAACTAAACAAGTGTTGCATTTTATTATTGACTTTGCATTGCTTACTCTGTTTCCAAAACCTCTCTTCCGCCCCACCCACCCCCTATCTCAAAGAGTGGGGAATTTGTATCATGAAAATCAAATGTGACATGGAAGGAACATAAAGTGTGGAAGCTGGGAGTAATAGGGCTATAACAGCTGCGGGGCAATAGCTATGGGAGAGTGTTAGGAAATGACCTGAAGGCAAAATCCCAGACCGCGTTGCTCAGCCTTGCGATGGCCATCACAGCTGGCATTTTCAAGCAGATGTCCACAGTACTCAGGACTAGTAGCCTGCCAAGGCATGGTCAAGGAAGCAAAGCTGCTCAACAGAGCCAGTTTTGAAGCACCTTAGAGCTAGACATCCTGTGGCAAAGCCACCTTGTGTTCAAGAATTGGGACAAAGGGTTGCATATTGCTAGACTAAAAGTGTGCCACAAACTCTGAAAAGGAGCAGCCATCTTTTTATGCTTGCTGAGTAAAGTGCTTGAGATTTTCTTGAAATGGTGGTTGTTGATGCTACATCTAAAATCCTTGTGTGAGTGGGAGAGCAGACTGATAGGACGTATACCTTATCTAGTTTCTAGCCTGACATTTGGGTGCACGTAGCCATCTTCCAAGCTTTGCCTGTAAATTGTTTAAGGCTGGGCTGGCCTAAATGGTGACTGCAGACATTGCTGGATTTCCATCAGCTCAGGGGTGATGGGAATTAAGCGCCTGGAGGGGGCACCAGGTGACCTACTCCTGGGTTAAGCCAAGAAGTGATGACCCTTCTACTAATCCGTGTCCACTCCTAGGATCCCCCTGGACTAACGAACTGTCCGTGGCCATCTTGAAGCTTGGAGAATCTGGCGATCTTGACTACCTCAAGAGCAAGTGGTGGGAGAGCAGCTGCTCTGATGAAGATCACGACAAGTGGAGCCCGCTGAAGCCTCAAGCGCTGGGAGGGATCTTCCTCTTCCTTGCCCTGGGCCTTGCCTTGGGAATGGTCATCGCTGTGGTTGAGCTATCCAAAAAAAGCCGGCACACTGCAGATCAGGAGAAGGTGAGTTGCACGCTGGATTTCTTGCACTGAATATCAGTGCAATGCTTATCATCCATTAGGATGTGGTCAGGGGCTCCGTATATTTGCAGGGTTACCTGGGAGAACGTGTTTTACTTATGCAATGTGGGTGGCCAATAGGTTTCCCCCTTGCCTTGAAAGAAACTGAATAATTTAGGGGGCTTCCAGGATATTCTGTTGTGCGTAGGAACCATTTCTCTGCACTTTCCTCTTGCCAATGGGGAGGGCTGATAGCACCCCTTAGAGCAGGAGATGTTCCTGAACAACTCCCATCAAGCATGGGCAGGGATGATGGGAGTTGCGGTTCAGCAATGCCTGGAGGGCCAAAGGTACCACACAGCTGCCTCAGAGGGCTGGAATTGACCTGGGGGGTCTTCTGTTGATTTCCTCTATTTTAAACAAAGTTTAAAGGATGCTTTTAAACTGGATCCTTTACTAATATCCTTCCCAGCACATTTTCCAGAAATTTCATTTTAACTTCAGGAACTCCTCAACTGGACAGGTGAGAAGTCCTTGTGTGTTATCGAGCATTTGGGGGCAGGTTCTAGAGCAGGAAATCTTCAACTTTTTCACACACAAGGTGTACCTCTAACTCCCAAATGTAACTTGTTTTTGTTTTTTAAGAACATATATTTGCATGGCAGTAGTGCTGCTGTTGTGAGCAGATCACCTGACTCAATGAGACAAGTGCCGGGAGCACTGGTAAATCTGATTTCCCCAAAACTCCCTACCACTAGGAAAGCAAAATTTCCCAGTGCTCCTGGTGCTTGGTTCACATCCATAGTAGGATGCTTTGTGCCACAAGCAACATGTGGGGGAAAGACTACCTTCCAGCTCAGGAGTGACCCCTCTGATCTCCCCTGGGCGTTTCCCAGCCTTCCAACCTGATATTGCTTTTGACAAGATGGCAGGGATTGCACCTGGTGGCTTGCTCATGCAAAACATGCCATCTTACCCCTGAGCTAACTGCCCCTCCTCATCCCCCCACTCTACCGAATTCCCGCAGTGTTTCAGCTAAGTCACACAATGCACAAAGATGTGCATTGATCTGTTGCTCTCACACTGTTTCCTGCGAGGCTTTCAGTGCTTGCCACATACCCAGAAAAACAACATTCCATCACACGCTAAGGGTCATGTGAACTGACCTGCCGCTGCGTTTTTATTTCCAATGAAGGTGCTCATTAGGGAACATTGCGACTTTTCTTCTTCTACTTTTTTTTTTTTTAAGAGATTTCCTGCAGGACGCTCTTTTGCCAATTGGGGGTTCCCTTGCGAAATGTTCATTACGAACCGTTTTTGTACCACCATCAATCACCTCCAACTGCTCAGCAAACCTTAATGAGAGTTTGTAAAGGAAATCAGCAGTTTCTAATTGACAGGCCTCCCAGCCTCCTGTTGTCACACTGCCCTTCCCTCTAACTTTACAGATGTTCACAGTTAGCTGATCGCGACACAGCAATGTATCATAGCCCACTTTTCTTGTACTAGAAACTTAATGGCTTACCAAAAGAAAAGAAAAAGTAATGCACGTGTGGAATTTCTGATTTACATTTAAACTCTTTGAGGTGGTGCTTCAGTGAAGGTTGGTGTGAAGAGTCTGTGGCTCTCCAAGGTCTCATTGGATTTCCAGCCCCGATCAGCAGGCCTAATGGTCAGAGATGATGCGAGTTGGGAGACCAGCAATATCTGGAGGGGCACATATTTTCCCATCCTTAAGGGGAAGGGAAAAAAAACAGCACTATCATTCTCTCTGCCTTGTGTTTAGAAATCTTGCTGCGCCGTGTTCACCAAGGAGCTGAGCCAACGCTTCCGGCCGAGAGAAGGGACGCCGCAAGAGAGCGCAGGGAAATCGAAGCCATGAGTCGACGTAGGAAAAGCAAAAGGCCAAACATTAATGAACTTCTTCTCCCCTTTTTTAAAAGCAACTCTACTATGCATTACTTAGTGGTGCTCGCTTGAGAGCTCTTCCTAACAATAGAGGGGGTGTCTGGCTAAAATCTAGCGTAGGTTCTCTGTAATAACACAAACCCTAAAACCCTCTTCCCCATATGTAACGTTGCAAACCGCAGGTTTGTTTGGGGGCTTAGTAGCACCTGGGTCCTGGGTGTTTTAATATTTTCACTCTTCCAGAGTACATGTTACCGGTGTCTGTAAACCACAGCCTTGGCAGGATGACCAATGCTGATAGCAGTTGTTGGAAGAACCTTAGTGAAAGCTATGCAAATAATTCATTTGGAAGTCTAAGGGGAAGCAGCAGCACCGTTGGGCTTCTAGGGAGTTGTGCGGGTGGGCAGACACAGTGGCGAGTAAAGTGCAGTTCTAAGCTCCATAGCAAGCTTTTTTGAGAGCAAGTTGCTAGTCTAATGAAAGAAGGAAATGCTGTAGACTGGGGGGGAGGGTTGCATGTGTTGTTTCAGGTGCCTGCAGATCTCCTCCCTTACAAGAAACATAAATCGTGGAAGTGTGCTCAACATGCAGAACAGATGCAGGTAGAAAGAGTTTCTTGACCTTTCCTTGGCCCAGAGCATTATTTGCATTTAGTGCTGAGTATAAGAAGCCTTAAATGGCACTCCTGTGGACCTGTTCAGCTGTGTTATTGACAAGTTGCTCAGAAGGAGGTGGTGTTTTTAATCAAATGCTTAGCGGAAGCCTAGGTTTTGCAGATGAAGCTAGGAAGCGCTTCCATCGCAAAAGAGCTGGCAGGTGCCCCCAGCTGTAGTAAGGACTAGTACCAACTTTCCCAAATGCCTCAATGCAGCACAGATTTGCATGCGCTTAAGCTCACTGAGATCAGTGTCCCTGACTGTGTTGCAATCTAGAGTTCCGACAGCTTTTCCTTTTCTATGTGTGCGTTCAAGCTTGCTCACAAACTGCAGTAGCATATGAACATCTGGGAGACAGCAGCACTGGCCCAGGTTGTAACAGCAGAGGGCACAAAGGTCTGCCACAAGTTACTTCTTTTAATATGTGCTGGGGATTTAAAACAAAAGGGCAGATTAAGTTAGGATACAAGCTACCGCTACACAGAGCTGTCTCTCTCTCCCTGTAGAAGTCTCTTCTAAAACCCTCTCTGCAAGCCAACCACCTTGCCTTACAAACGGAACAAAAGAATTAGCAACATTTTTATGTATCACAAAAGTCATCTAAATAAAAGCAAGTTATGACCAAGCTGCCTCCTTGTATGTATATCTACACATCAAAGTTTGTAGTTTGCCAAGTGTGTGAGAGAGACAGTGTCCTGCAGTGGTTAAGGGTGTTGGACTAGGACCTGGGAGACCAAAGTTCAAATCTGGGAGCTGCTAGGAGAAAAAAGTGGGATATAAATGCATTAAACGAGAAAGCAAATTGATTTGTTTTGGGAACAGGGAAAAGGGACAAGATACTTTCAACTCAAGTCAGCTTTCTTAGAAGCTTTCTAAGTTTCATTTTTAGATGTGATACGCAATCGGTTCACGAGCAGCTGCCAATTTTGCCCGCTGGTTCAGGCTGGCTTTGCAAACCTTGTGAATTATTTTAACCTGTGGGGCTTCAGATTTAAAGAGTGAGGTAGTGGTAGGGGAAGCTGAGGGCCACAGTCCCTTGGAGCTAGTTTTCCTGCTTCACATTTCTAAAGCAGCTCTTCCAGGCCTGAAGCCTCTGAGAAAATCCTACTGAGTGAGGGTGGGGAATGGGAGCGAAGGATTTGGATCAAAAGCAAAAACAGACTTCTCCTCCAGCTCTTTAAAAACTCTATTTGGTATCTGCCAAGTAAATGGCTGGTATATATTTAGGCCAAAATATAAAAAGAGATTCTTCACTGGCATTTAAATATTTCAATATGAATGTCTCACAGAAGAAAAAAATCAAGTCTTTTCCCATCGCAAACACCACAGCATTAAGATAAGCACTTACAAAAAAAAAATGAAGAGAAAACCCAAAACAATATGAGTGAGATACATAATCCATTACACACACATATAAATATGGAATTGTGTGAACTCATTTTCCCTGTGGTAATAAAAATACATTCTTTACAATTAAAGTAAAACTAGTGCAAGTCCTGTTTCCAGCCGCCGCTCACCCCCTGGAGTCTCTCCTCGCCCGGATCATTTGAGGGGCACCTCGTACTTGAAAATGACACTGAAGATCTTCCCGCCGAGGCGATCGGCCAGCCAAGAGTTCTTGATGACGGCAAGCTTGAGGCTCTCGCATTTGAGGGCTGCATAGTAGTTGGTGTGGATGGCGCGGCCCATTCCTTCGATGATAACCAGGTCGGTCTTCCGCTCCCGGACCAGATTGGCCAAACCTTTGTCTAGACGGCTGAAATAAGATGTGGAGAGCTTGGTGAGTGCGGAACGGGAAAGTGCTCAACTCCATGAAACCTGGGCAGGCCTTCTCACACCTAACAGGGTTTGTGGGGTTTTTCCTGTTCTTATTCTGTCTCTCACAGCTACAATAAGGTAAAGGTAAAGAGACCACTGACCATTAGGTTCAGTCATGACCGACTCTGGGGTTGCGGCGCTCATCTTGCTCTATAGGCTGAGGGAGCTGGCGTTCGTCCGCAGACAGCTTCCGGGTCATGTGGCCAGCATGACTAAGCCGCTTCTGGTGAACCAGAGCAGCGCACGGAAACACCGTTTATCTTCCCGCCGGAGCTGTACCTATTTATCTACTTGCACTTTGACGTGCTTTCGAACTGCTAGGTTGGCAGGAGCAGGGACCGAGCAACAGGAGCTCACCCCGTCACAGGGATTCAAACCGCCAACCTTCTGATCAGCAAGTCCTAGGCTCTGTGGTTTAACCTACAGCACCACCCGTGTCCCACAGCTACAATAAACCTACCATTAAAATTATGGACTGGTCATTTCTTTGTCAGAGGGCAAACGGGCAAATTTAGCAGGGGGATCAAATACCTCCCGCCCTCACTGTATCACATGACTCCCAGGACAGGTTGAGGGGAAGACAGGTGCTGTACACCACAGTGAAAAGCTTATACCGGATTATATACCAGGGATGGGGAACCTTATTTCCTTCTGGTATCAGCAGTGAGCCAGCGGTAAATCACACTGTGGCAACTGGAGCTAATAGTTGTTAGCAAAAAAAACCCCCACCACAATCTGCACAGGAGTGCCAGGCCTAATGGGCACAGCAGCTCGTCCCCGTTAAGTATTGTTCCCATGAAGAAGTTGCTGAGACTGAAGGTCCCCACAGCTGCCAAAGTCTCTTCCGCTCAAGGGCTTTTTCCAAGCAATAGGAGACTGTGCCTGCAAGCTGCTCCATCTGCTTCAACTCTCTTCTGGTTCTGGGAGACAAGGGCGGGGGGAGGAGAGCTTGTCACAGCAGGAGGGGGAGAACCCCCCCCCCCACATGACTCTACACCAGCCCGACTCATTTGTGCCTGTTGGCCTCTCTCTTCCCATTTGCCTGCTTCAGCTTCTGCCTCTGATTCTGGACTGCTCTATACCATGGACTCTCCCAGCTCACTAAGCCCTGTTGCCTCTTCAGCTTCCAACACCTCCTTCTCCTCCCAGTCTTCTCCCTCTGGCCACTCATCGTCATCCCACCACCAATCCCTGGGCTCTGAGCCTTCTTCCCTTGGGGGTTCCCCAGCTGGTGCCTCCCGACATTCCTCTGTCCAGCTAGTCCATGGTGCCTAGCAACCTTCCGAGGGGCCGCAAGTCAGTGGTGGGTGGAGCCAGAGGCAAAACTGGGCGGAGCAACAAATGCAAATGTCACCCTTTCTCCTGTAGGTTAGTTCATCAGCATCATCAGAATTCAAGGGCCTATTCCAGCCAGGCAAAGACAAGCAAGGAAGCTATGAAGCAGGGCGTTTTTTCAGGAGGCAGTGGAAGACAGGAGTGCCTGGCGTGCTCTGGTCCATGGGGTCACGAAAAGTCGGACACGACTAAACAACAACACGAAGCAAGGCCGGTGAAGTTTGTGGCCCTGTCCTAGAAAACAGCACTTTATACAGGCCGCCCACGGTTTGCCTGGGTTAAGGGCAAGCCCAGCATTATGGTCCCATTCACACAGCTCTTATGTCAGTGACACTTCAGATTGGGGCAATGCATGTCAGTTTCACGGCTGCCCCATTCTGCTTCTGGGTTTCTTTGCAAGCGGCAGGAAACTGACACGCATCATCTAAAGGCTTTGCTTTGGCCGTGCTTCTGGAAACTCAGAACAACTCGGTGGAACCACAGTGCTCTACAGACCCTAAAAAGCAAACACTTGCTGCCCCCTTGTGGTGAGAAGGAGGACTTTCCCCCCAGACTGTTATCATCTGAGCTTTCTGTGCTCGTAATATACAGGAGGGAGACCTCTTACCTGAGGTCCAAGCAGGGTGAACTTGAGCCTGTCTGTACCAAGAGCAATTTCTCTTCCTTCAAGGCATCTCTAAAAGGAGGCAGATGCATAATTTTAAGATCAGCTTCAATGTTCACATGCTACGAATATGCCGGGTCTTGGGTTTAAAACAATTCTTCAATATTATGCAAAATTAAGAGTCGTACTCAACGAGGCCCTACATAGAGCAGACCCAATGAAATTATGAACCTAAGTTGGTCACGTTCATCCATTTCAATTGGTCTACTCTGAACAAAATCAGGATTTGGAGCAACCCTTGGTCTTAAACAGGTGTGGAGAACCTTTGGCCCAGCAAGATGTTGCTGAACTTCAACTCCCATCAGTCCCAAAAAGCATAGCTGGGGATGATGGGAACTGAAGTTCAGGAACATCTGGAAGGCCATCTGGTCTCGAATATCACAGCACAAAACCCCAAAACCTTAAGCTTTTATTTAGCAGAGTATCATTCAAACTCTTTGCTTCTGAACTCTCAACAAACCACCAGCAATCCAGACTTTGTGTTAAGTCTCAAACCTTCTCTTTTAAGAGCATGCCAGCCCAAAGAGAAGAAACACCATACTGGTCCTCACCGTATGACAGGATCCGTAGCTGCTATCCTCTCTGTAACAAGCAGGGACTCACTGTAGGTGACATCATTTAGCGCAGGCCCAGAATTGCAAGCCAATATAACCTGTGAACACACACAGAGAGGAAAGGAAAGTATCACATTGGGCCAAGTGTGAAAAGTTCAATGTACACTTCTGTATGTGAGTTGAAGTGAAGATATAAACTGTAGGAGAGCACCAGGAGGTGGGATTAACCTCCTACTCCAATAATATAGCCTCCACTAGAGCTTTCCAGTCACCAAGTGGTTCAGTATAGGATAGTTTCTTCTATCCGATCCATGAGGAGCTAAGGCAAGTTTGCTGAAATAATCTTTCCCCCCCAGTTACTTCTTCTCAAATAACTACATCAACAGTGATGAGCTAGCTTGAGGCAGTTTACCTTAGGCTGTCACCGTAATTCAACTGACCTCTGTGCCCCTAGAGAGCAGCTCCCTGACAAAGGGGAAGATGCCTAATATGATGTCTATTCCACTGTTATCTGCAAAAATTAAGGCACATTTATGAGGGGAGGCCTGTAAAAGAAAAAGAAAAGTATCATTCAGAGAAGCACCGACAGGCTGCAGGCTAAAATATGTACACGGAGTTAACAGTGCGACCCAAACCATGTCTATTCAGAAGTGAGTTCCATTGAATTCAGTGGATCTTACTCTCAGGTAAGTGGAGTTAGGACTGTAAGCAAAAAAACACTTTTGCTGGAAAGTCTATAGGCTACTCTTTCAGCTCAACAGATTCTGCCTGAGAAAATGACCTCCGTAGGAAGATGCAGTATGTCTGCCCTAGAGCAAAAGATGTCCATCGGCTGCTCCGAGTTTGCCTGTACCCCGAATTCACAAAACGTAACTGGCTGTACTTTTGAATAAATAAGGTATACTATTCATTGTATCAAATTGTAGATTTCAACGGAAGTCTCGTAAAGTTCAATGAAAAAAGCAGAAGACCCAGTGGATCAGTTCATTCTCTAGTCAGTTCATGCATAAAAGTATCTATTTCACCTGTCTGTTCAAAGAGTCCAGTAATCCACATGAAGGGCTGTTACAGTTCTACAGAATCCTTTAAGAGAGTCTAAGACAAGGATTTCCGGAATATTAGCCTTGTTTCGCCACCCTAGGCTTCATCAGTAGAACAGGCTCATATGTAATATTACAGGATAGTTGATCTTATAGCATGGTAGTGGTTGCAGTCCGTTGAAATCTACAATTTGATACAATGAATAGTATACCTTATTTATTCAGAAGTACAGCTGGTTACGTCTTGTGTGTTTATTATGTTTCACGTAACCATAGGTTTGTTGTTGTTGTGTTGTTCCTCAAATTCAACAAGCTTAAAGCTATGGCGCAGCCTGAAAGGCAGTTGGCACCCACATCACCTTCCTTTTGGCTCTATATGAAGGGATCTCCAATCCAAATCTGTGAGGGTGGGGCAGAGGTCACAACAATTAGTTGTTTTTTTTAAGGGTGTAGGCCAGTTTTCCCTCAAACTACTTGGGCCAGAGCCCCCTTGGACACCAGCACATTGCAAAATCCAGAGTTCTTTCTATGGATTCACATTTCATTTTTTTTTTTTTTAATAAATTTTTATTGGTTTTACAGCATTTTTTAAAAAGAACAAACAAACACAAAACAAAACAAACATACAAAATACTTTCAAAGATATTTTCATAAACCTCTTTTCTTGGACTTCCCCATACCCCCCCTCTCTGCATCCCAGTGTCCATATTTGAACTAGCAACTCCCAGTTGTTACTTTCTAATCTCTGTCATCTTAGTCCTCCTTTATTATCTAACCTTGTATCCCTGTACCCTGTTACTTCTAGCAACCACAACATTTTAACATTCGTTGAGTTTGTAGTAGTCCTTAAGATAGCTCTTAAATTTTTTCCATTCTTCTTCCACCATCTCTTTACGTTGGTCACGGATTCTGCCTGTCATCTCAGCCAGTGTCATATAGTCCATCACTTTCATCTGCCATTCTTCCAGAGTGGGCCACAAGATCTTTAAGGTCTTTTGGGCCTTCGTGAGAATCTCCTTATCTCGAAAGAGGGTGTCATTCATTCTCCATCTAAATTGACCGGTTATTGTGAGTTTCATCTCCATCTTCACGGCGTTATGGTCGGAGCAAGTTTTTGGGCAGATTTCCACTTTCTTAATCTTTGGAGCCAATCCACTAGTAACCCAGATTTGGTCAATTCTGGTCCAGGTCATCATTGCTTGGGAGAAGAAGGTTCCCTCTCTCTCCAGAGGGTTCCTTGTTCTCCAAATGTCTATCAAGTCCATGTTTTCTGTCATTTCGAAAAAAGTCTTGGGGAGTCTCCCTTCTTTAGTGACTGTTAGCCTTTGTGCCTTGTCCATATTAGTGGAGACCACGCCATTCATGTCTCCCATGATTATCATATTATAATCCAGATAGTCCGTCAAAGTTTCATGAAGTCCCTTAAAGAAGTCAGATTTGCCTTCATTTGGTGCATAAATTCCAACAACTAAAAGTTTTTCTCCTTGTACTTGTATCTCCACAGCCAGATATCTCCCTTGTTCATCTTTAAATATCATTTTTGGAGCCCATTTCTCCTTCACATATATTACCACTCCCCTCTTCTTAACTTTGTCTGATGAGACAAATTCTTGTCCTAACCTTTTATTTGTGAGTAATCTCCTGTGGGCTCTAGTTATGTGAGTTTCTTGTAAACATATCAAATCCAATTGTTCTCTGTTCAAAATGTGAAATACTTGTCTTCTCTTCAAAGGCCCATTCAGTCCATTACAATTCCAACTAAGGAATTGCAGAGCCATCTTGTTATTTTCTTAAGGCTCCTCCAACAGCTCCAAGTTGTTGCTCTTCTTCTGACGGTGGTGGTTTTTGTCCAAACGAGAGATTCAAGATATCCAGTGCTCTCCTCTGTTCTGCAAGTACGTCCACAGTCCCCTTCTGTAGGTCCTCCTGATATCTTGCCAGAAATTTGTCTTTATCTTGAATTGTCTTTATTTTCACTTTCTTTGCCTTGTAGTCGAATGACAGTCCTTGTGGGAATTCCCACCTGAAGCGGATCTGATTTTTCTTTAACAAAAGCACCAAATCCTTGTAGAAGTTTCTTAAGTCCAAGATATATTTTGGTATGTCTTTAAAGATCTGTACTGCTGAATTTCCAATTTGGAGGGCTTTTCCAAAGTGTAGTCCTAAAATTTTATCTCTTTCCTCCTTAGATCTGAGTGTGATCAAACAATCTCTTGGTGTCTTTCTATCTTGCTTTTTGCCGAGTCTAAAGGCAGTTGTGATTTTAAAATCGTCTTCCTCCAGGTCCCAACAATCCGCAAACTCCCGTGTCAAATATTCCACAAGGTTGTCACTTTCATTCTCCGGAATCAGTCTTAATTTTAAGTTTCTCTCTTTCCTCTGTAACTCCCACAAGGCCAAGGTTGCATCATGCTCATAGACCTTCTTGGCAAGTGGCTCTAATTTCTCCTGCGTCTCTCCAGCTGTGGCTTTGGCCTCTTCGGCAATTTGACGCGTGGTGGCATTTTCCTCGACCAATTTATTTATAGATTCTGTATTCTGGTTTAATCTTGTTGATATTTCTGTTAATTTTTGTGTGTTCTCTGAAGTCTGTTTTGTCAAAGACTCCAGAGTCTGGTTTATCTTAAGCAAAGCTTCTGTCACAGCTTCCATAGAAACGGCTGCTCCTTTGTCCTGTCCTGTTGTTCCAGCTAGTCCGGCTGTTACGCCTAAGATCGAACCTCTTCTCTTTGCTTGTTGCAGCTGCAGCTGTTGCTGTTGTTGTTGCTTGGTCTTGGCTCTTGTAGTTATCTCTTCTTGTGGCCCACTCATATGGATTCACATTTCAAAACAGTGTTTTGGTAGTCTTTGTAATGGTCTGGGCCAAGTCCTGTCTCCACTGGGCTTTTCTAAATAGGCTATTTTATGGGATTCCGTTGTTCTGTGGCTGGTGGCCAAGTGGCTGAAACGTCAACAGAGGAATCTCACAAAAAGCGGATGCTAAGCAGGGACAATGACTGAGAAGATTTTGGATTTTGTTAATGTAGAGCAAAACCCAGAGATTCTGCCATAGGTGAAGTACAAATGACTTTTTTTTTTTTTTAAAAAAAAAAGTGGCTTCCTTTCTTATACAAAGCAGCTGTTCCAGAGAGGAAATCAGAAATCTAGGGAGAATCTTGTCTATCTTCCTCTTCTAATGTCACATTGTTTGGGTTTACACTTGGTCTTACTTCATAAAATGCATGTTCAAAACCATTTTGCTTCTATATTTAGAGGTAATCATGTATTATCCTCCAAACCCCTTTTGCTCCATTTTGTTTCACTTTAGCACTTGAGTTACTGATTGCATGCAAATCAGCCTTCTTGTTTATTGTGGAATGCTGTATTCTTCTGCATCCTTCTTTTATGAAATTAACTTGTCTTAAAATAAGGAATATTAAAAGGGAGAGAGAGTCTATCAGTTTCAACGATCTGCAGCTGAAAAGGGGAGACACACACACCCCTATCTTTTGTCCAGCTGCATTATATTCAGTAGTTAAGAGTGACTGCTTGTAGCTTGTTGTAATCTGCCTTGGCACCTTGGTAAGTAGTAGCAGTAATAATAATAATAATTAATAATAATAATAATATACCTTGAGTCGTGCCAGCCATTCATTGTAGGAATCTTCAAGCCAGGGGCGTTCTGTACAATGGCACAAAAACCAACACATTATTAAAACGTTAAGGACAGGTCAATTGCTCAAGAAAATCTGAAGGGAAGCATTCTGGGCTCCTCTCTTGGCCAGAGGTCTAAAGAGCACTGGAGGCTACGACCCCTGTCCTCGAGGAACAAAGGAAGCTGCCCGAAACTTGTTGCTCCATCTAGCTCAACGCTGTCTACTACAGCGACTGGCAGCAGCTCTCTAAGATTATGGACAGGTGACATCTCCAGTCACACCTGGAGATGCTGGGGACTGATCTTGGGACCATGCTCATGCAAAGCAGAAGCTCTACTGCATGAGAAGATGCTTCACCCCCAGTGGTCCACTTAGCTCAGTATTGACTACACTGACTGGAAGCAGCTCTCCAGCATTTCAGGCAGGGGTCTCTTCCAGCCCGACTGGGAGATGCTGGGGATTGAAACTGGGACCTTTTGAATGCAAAGCAGGTACTTGGCCATTGAGCTATGGCACTTGCCAGGGCAAGAGGGAGACCAGCCTGTCCTTATCTTTTGGCCAGAGGAGCAGCTAAAAGGATGCGTGTACAAGGGTTTGAGAGCACCAGCTGTTAATGGAACAGAGACTGCCCAACCGAAGGGCTTCTGGTGTGTACAAGTTGCTTTGATTGGCCTGGGGTGGAAGGTGGGGAATTTAGCCTGTTGCAAGTCACTTTGAGAAGCAATCACTCCAAAGACAGGGGGTATTAATATTCATAGTAAATAAAATAATAGTGTACGCTTCAGGGCCACACCTGCACATTCAGAGAATGCTGAAGCTCCCGCAAGCTGGGAAAAGACCACTTGCCCACTTGCTCTAAGTAATACTTCTGGTGGCAGAACTAAGATTGGAACAAGCTTCCTTGCAGTTTAACCTTTCCCAAGACGAGCTTGATTTCGTTGGCTCGGGCAAACTCCGGACAATGGTTTGTTGTTCAATACGGTTCTACTCTAATCCGAGTGAGTTATATCCATTCATTTCAATGGGTCTGCTTGGAGTGTGACCAATGTTGGAAGTGACCCCATACTTTCAGAACAGGACACGAGGCATGGGTAGGAGTTGCTGTGGGCCACAATTTGCAGAACTTTTAAATTCTCCTGCTCACATAATTTTATTTTGTTTTTTAAGACGATGCAGCCTTCAGCACTGCCTCTCCCCATATAAACTGACCCAGATGCTGTGCTTGTTATCTGAGGCCCTTCTCTGAGAGAGGTTCGGAGGTTGACAACACGACAACGGGCCTTTTCTGTGGTGGCTCCACATTCCTGGAATGCTTTTCCCCAGAGAAGCTCACCTGGCAGGTTTGTTACATATATTTAGGTGCCAAACAAAAACATTCCTCTTTACCCAGGCTTTTGGCCTTTAAACAATCAACAATCTGTGGCCTTTTTTAAAAAAAGGAGGGGCTGTTATCATGATTTTTTGGGTGGTTGTTTTATTGATTTTTTATTATTATCACACTATGCAAATTTTAATGTACGCTGCCCTGGGATCTTTGGATAAAGGGCAGTATATAAACTGAAATTAATAATAATAATAATAATAATAATAATAATAATAATAATGTCCCAACACTGTCTGGCAGTAGTACTTCAGGGTTTCAGACAGGGGTCCAGCAACACCCCCATCCCTAGTCTAGAGGCTTTTACACAGCTATCTGCTCTTAAGGATGCTACGTGTTCGCAACCAGCCGTAGCGCCCCCACCCCCACCCCGCGATGACAGGGATGCCCCCTACCTGATACATGCCGATATCACAGAAAGATACTAAAAGGGAGAGTTTCTGCCCAATACCTTGCAGTTTTTCCTTGGCTTCCTCAAATCCAAACTGCGGCTCCGTTTCAAGAACGCTGGTTTTCAGGGAAGAGAGAGAAAGAGAAGGAAGAATGTGAATATTGGGGGTGGTGAGATGCTTGGACCAAACAGATCTGCAGCTGAACAAGGCATGTGCTACCCCTCCAGGATTTACTTATTAAGAAATAAACATCTCTCAGTAGTGAGCCCGGAAAAGAGGACAGCAGATGTACTGTGTCCAAATTTAAAAATAAAAGTGTAGAGAGACAATGAACAATAGGTCACATTTCGAGAAGGAAGAAGAGAGCCCCGCTGCAAGAAGACTGGCAGGGAGGCACATGAAAGAGTCGCCTGCAGCAGCAGACCATCAGACCACCTAGCCCAGTTTGGCCTAAATCTCAACTGGCAGCAGCTTTCCACAGTTCCGGGCAAAGGGCGGGTCTTTCCCATGACTTGCTCTCTGTAGATGATGGGAATTGAAACTGCATGCAGAGGATTATTTCCTCTGCCACTGGACCACACAACAGACACAAAACAGGAACACAGGAGGCTCCCTTATACTAGGTCAGAGCATTGGGTCCACCTGGCTCAGTAATGTCTACACTAACTAACAGTGGCTTCTCCAGGGTTACCGTCAAGAGTCCCTCCCAGCCCTACCTGCAGATGCCAGGGACTGAACCTGGGACCTTCTGCATGCGAAGCAGGGGCTCCAGCCACTGAGCTACAGTCCATCCCTAAATGAAGGTATATGACAGCTTGTGAAAGGGGCTGTGCCCTGCCAACCTCTGCCTACCCTTCACCAGCCCCACACCTGCATGCCTGCTTGCTTACATCCAGTTCAGATGGCAGCACTGGCTCCACTCCCTCTTTGCGCTTCCTGCCCTACCAGCCACTGCCAGAGTTATTTCCGCTAATATATAATCCATCCAGCCCTATTTATAGATGCCAATTTGAGAGGAAGCAGGGCTGGACTGCAATTCTTAATACTCCGTTTCATCAAATATCAGTGTGTGTGCACACACACATTTCAAAAATCAGAGAGAAAGTCCACCTCTAAGAGGAGGAGACTCCCCACTTCAGAAATATGCCTTCAGTTCATCAAGGACTTTAAAAAACAGGGACTCAGATGTGTTAGAGGGGGTGAGACTTCCTAGCATGCCCCTATCATCATCACGCTAGGGAAACAAATGCTTGATTAGTCTTACAGCTACACTAGGGTTGCCATATTTCAAAAAGTAAAAACCAAGACACCAAAAAGTTCTTGAGTTGGTTTTTTTTTTTGGAAACCCCAATGATGTTGAGCCAAATTTTTTTTTTGATTGACTTGCCTAAGATCCAGCACAAAGCGCCACCTTTTGGAAAGCCCCCTCCCCGGTGAAATTCCAGTATGGCAGCCCTAAGCTACACATACTACTAGATTCTGTATTTATCATGTCAGCAAGTTACCAACCAGGTTAAGTGCTAATGAAGTGACCTCTCATGCAATGAGGTGTGTTGGGTTTTTTTTAAGGGAATTAATCTGCCCACTTCAGTCATATGGGGAGAATTAGCCACACCCAAACACCATTAATGGAATGTAAAACGATTTGCAGATGGCAAAGCAGAAGTCATTAGCGCACTTGCTGGAAAAAGAAGAAATAAAATACAAGGGCATTCAAAGTCTTTTAAGGGGAGGTGGGGATGCAGAACTTTACAAAGACGGTTAGAACACCTACTCTGAGACTGCTTTTGCTCCCCAGTCAAAGACGTTCCCTGCAAGAAGTCCTTTCACCAGAGCGAACTGCCGCTCCTCCCAGCCTAGTGAATCCAAAGAGTCGATAACGCTCTGGTAACACTTTAGTGCGATGCCGTTTTCTTTCTGTTTTACCTGCAAGAAAGTAAGGCACAAGGTGATATGCACAGGGAGGAAGGATAAGGCTCAATTCCTTTAGAAGCGCCTTTTCCCTCCCCCCACCCCAAGCTCTCTGCTTTGTAGCCTCCAATGGGATCATTGAATAACCACAGCTGACAAGAGCATATAAAAAGAGCCATTTCTCACAGAAATTGCTAAAAATGCTCAGAGGTGGATGTTTCTAAAACCCAGCAGTAACGTCTTCATTACAAAGCAGCAATGTGAGTTTGGTGCTGGGAAAAACAATAAGTTTGACAGAATTCAGAGACGGGGTCTTTTTGGTGTTGGCTCCCTAATTATAGAAATCATGAAAAGCATTATACCTGGGCACCTGCTGTACAGGCTTTCAAATGAAACTGATTTTTGGACTGCCTGTTTTTTGGAGGGTGGGGAAGGGGTTTTGCCTATTTTGTCTGTGGTTTTTTTTTAAAAAATGTTATTTACAAAAACAGGTACCTTTCTAGTCTTACATCCCTGCATCTTGGGTTACAATTTTCAACAAAACAATTCCATCTTTTAGCAACATCTCACCTCTTTTAGGTATCTTCCCAGCACTTTCTCACTCCTAGAGTCTTGCATACATGCAGGGCATTTATTTGTACATTTACAATTGTACATTTGTACATTTACCCCATTACTCTGGACTCTTCTTTATCAACTGCTCTGGAGGGGAAATCCTCAGGGCAGGGACCTGAATCTGCAGTTTGTCTATTACTGCTCATGGGAAAGAAAAGATTTGAGAATCTAAGGGGGTTGTAAACAGCGCTAGTTGTACTCGGGAGTAAACCCAGTGATGTTAATACATCTGGCTGAGGTTCATTAGTTTCAATGAGTCTACTCTGAGTAGAACTTAGGTAAGGCTTACTTGAGCACAGCCAGAAGGTTAAGGAGGAAACACTTACCTTGGAGTAGGGATCTGGGAAGTTGAACTCATTCAAACAGTGCTCCCTTGTATCCAGCAGACTTCTAACTGTTAAGGTGCCGTAGGCACTGGGGAAGATGAAAGGGAAAGGACAGGGAGGACATAGGTCAGCTGAGAACACAGAAACCTTATACTGAATCAGACCACCGGTCTATCTAGCCCAGCACTGTATACACCTGGTCCCTACCGCCCACTAATGGGCGTTTCAGGATTCTAGGTGGGCGGTAGGGGGTTCTATGGCACAAGCTGAATCCTCCTTCCGTCGAGCACTGGTGGGCGGTGAGGAAATTTTACCATCAAGAAAGATGCATTAGTGGGCGGTAAGTATAAAAAGGTTGACTACCCCTGGTCTAGACTGACTGGCAGAGGCTCTTCAGGAATTCAGACAGGAATTCCCAGTCCTACTTGCGAGATGCCTGGGATTGAACCTGGAACCTTCTGTGTGCCACTGAGCTCTTGCCCTTCCCCTTTCTAGCCGTGCAGGGTAATTAAGGGCAACTTTTGCTCTGCTAGTTATATCCCTCTCTCATGCATCTCAAGATAATTAAGTGGCTTGCTCTGAAAAGGTATTCCATGGTTCTCTGGAATTCCCTTAGGAGTGAAGCACGCAGCCAGCACTGTTGTTTTCAACACGGGTTGAATACGTTCCTCCCTCCCTAATCTTTCCAAATTAGTCTGTTTCCTTCTGCACTTTTTACTTCTTGCTGGGTTTTTAAGAGCTTCATACTGCGTTTTATGATTGGCATCCTGCTTTATATTCCATTCTTCACTTTTTACGCTAGCTTGCTGTTCGGTTGTATCTTATTTTTACATGACACTGCGGCAGAGCTGATGGTGGTGGTTTTTTAAAGAGATCATCAGCTGCTTTGGGGAGGAAGTTATTCAAACAGCAAGGGGCAGAGAGTTTCAAACACACATATAGTGAAATAAACTAAAGGAGGAGTGGATAGGAGCTGAACGGAGACGGGGGAAAAAAGGACAGACAAAAGGAAAGATTTCCAGCGCATATCCCAACTATGGAAGTAATTATCATGCAATGCGCTGACAGCCACTAACTGATTCAACAGTCATGGAGGGTAATTTATCAATGGCTACAAGTTCTGTTCCCCATGTACTTCCCTTCAGAAAGCCTTTGAATTAATAGTTGCTGGAAAATCACAGCAGAGAGAAGGCTATGGCCCTCGTGCCCTGCTTGTGGGTTTCCTGAATACATCCAGTTCAGGAGTGTGGAAACTCAGACCTGGGGGCCGAATCTGGCTCTCGGGACTTGCTTCAGGCCACACCCCTTCCCCAGTCGCACTGGCTTGAATGTGTCCTTGAACTCCAATAATTCCTCCTGCTTGGTGATTTTTGCCCAGTGTGGCCCCCAGAAGGTTGAAAAAGCTTCCCTTTCTCTGATGTAGCTGGCCAGAGCAGAAAGCCCCAAAGCCCTGCTGGATCAGGCCAAATGAGGCCCATCCAGTCCAGTCTCCTGTTGCCACAGCGGCCAACCAGAGGCCTCTGGAATGCAGGACATACCGTATTTTTCGCTCTATAAGACACATGTTTACCCTCCTAAAAAGTAAGGGGAAATGTGTGTGCGTCTTATGGAGCGAATGTAGGCTGTGCAGCGATCCCTCTTGCTGTCCTGGCTTCTGGGATTCAGAATATTTTTTTTCTTGTTTTCCTCCTCCAAAAACTAGGTGCATCTTATGGTCTGGTGCGTCTTATAGAGCAAAAAATACTACAGCCACAATTCTCCCAACTTGCAATTCCCAGCAACAGGCATTCAGAGGTGTTCTGCCTCTGGAGCTGGAACATGCCTATCGTGGCTAGTGGCCATCGATAGGCAGAATTCACGGAGGATAAAGACTAGCCGTCTTTTAGAGCCATTTACAAAACTGGTGGGAATTACTCAGGATGCAAAAGTAGCAAGCAGCTCATCAAGACGCCCAGCGGTGTTTAAAATGTGCACAAGGTTCCAGCTAAGTCAACCCACTGCCGTCCCGCACGCACCGACTTACAAAGGCTGCTGCCGGAGCGTCTGAAGTTTGTCCCAGTACTTCTGCCGGAACTTCTCGGCTCGCTCAGCTGCATCAACAGACTCTGGCTGGCTGGCTGCAGCTCGCTTCGCGACCTGGCAAAGGAAGGAAGGAAAGCGGAGGGAGAGACAGTGCCAAGGGCATTGTTACTTGCACCTCCAAGACTTTGCGGCTTCTGTTGCTGTTAAATAGAAAACGAAAGCAGATGAAGCTGGAGGCAAAGATAAATGTCAGAACCGGGCCCTGGCAACAGCAAACCCTCTAGATTAGGCTAAATAGTTGCTCTAGTTTGAAGAAAGCAGCTGACCAAAACAAAACAGCAACACACATCTAAGATGCAAGAGGGCAAAAAAAAAATCCCCTGACATATTTTTATTTATTTATTTAAAGAAATCTCAAGTTTCTCCAAGGGTCCACAAACACTGGCTTAGCTTACCAGCTAACCCAGAGATGGGAAAAATGAGGTCCTGGGGCTGGATGTGGCCCTTCAGGTCTCTCTGGCCCCTTGGACCCTTTCTAGTCACACCCCTCACCAGCCCTGATTCATAGACTCCTTGAGTCTATTTAAGCCCACTGGGTTTCCGCAGACGCTCCTGTAGAATCGGTGGACTTCCATGGGCTTCACTTTCCTATTAGGAAATCTGCAACCCCCTGCAAATCCATGTGATATACGTGGCAACACATTTAATAGAAGGCCCTCACCCCGTCCAAGGCCTCCTCAAAGCATGAGAGCCAGTACTTCCTAGCCATGGCATCGTCGGTGAGGTCAACTGTGTCCGGGATGTAGGTGGATGGATCCTTCAGCAAGGGAAGATTGACAAGCGGTCGTTCCAAACGATCCATTTCCAACATGTCAAACTTGGGAAGAGGGGAGAAAAGTTTGCGATCAGTATAGAATGAAATTAGATAGGAGACCTGAACTAACACACGTGGTTTATGCCTGGAGAAACTTGGGGAAAGAAACGTGATGGGGACCTGTGCATCAGCGGCAATCTAGCATAACTACACGTCCTTTAAGTCCCAGGTTCTGCTGCCAGGCTTCCCATAATGGGCATCCGGTTGGCCACTGTGAGATCAGGTGGGCCTTTGGCCTGGTCCAGCAGCCAGCCTCTTCTCACCTGCGCAGCTCTATCCTAAGGAGACTCACCGTGCCGCTCCTTTCTCGCTGCATGGGGCAGATGTCCGGCGACGTGCTCATGAGCCCAGAACTGCCAGCGTAGTTTTCCCCCCAGCTGTACTGATTAGGATCTAGGAGGTGGTGGGGAGGAGAGAAACAGAACCATTAGCTGAAGGCAAGAACATACAAGAAGATGCAAAGAGAGAGATTCCCACACATGCCACAGATTTACAATCTCTTGTACAAAGAATAAAAGCAAACAGCAAATAAAGCCAGGTGTTTGGGGAATGCAATAGAACTTTGTTGGATCATACAATTGGGTTTAAGCAGGGTTTCCCAAACTTGGGTCTCTGTGTGTTTTTTTTTACTATAATTCCCATCTTCCCTGACCACTGATCCTACTAGCTAGGGATGGTGGGAGTTGTAGTCCAACAACAGCTGAAGACCTAAGTCTGGGAAACCCTGGTTTAAAAAATAAAAAGGTTAGGGACGAAACGAATGAAAGTTAATTATATTTACTTATTACAATGTTCTGATGGTGAATGACCATAGTCACGGTCACGAAGGGTTGCATCCGACGCTAGGCTTACTCAGAGTAAACCCAATGCAGGGAATAGAACCAACCAAGGTTAATTAATTTCACTGGGTCTACTCTGAGCAGGATGCAGCCCAAAGGAAATGCCCCTGACTCTTTGCCAGCAGTAAAGCTTTAAGCTGTGTGAAAACCTGGATTCCTACTGGTGAGTGCCTGGAAGCTTTCAAGCGATGCCTATGTGGTTTTATCGGGCTAGAAAACCACAAGAACAATTAAGCAAAAATTGGGAAAAGAAGAAAGACTTTTACCCTCTCCAGTAATAAAACAGTGGGAACATGAGTAAACATTCTTAATACCCCGGGCGACGGAGGTGGGGGAGGAGAAGAAGGGAGAGACTTCTCATGGGCAGGCGACCAAGTTGACAATCCTATGTTCTGTTGGCCGATTATCCTTGTCACAACTGGGTCTTGTTAGGGGAGAAGTCACAGTTGGAGGCTTGACTTTCCCCCTCCTTTTTCTAGGCAGGAGGTGGTGGCGGCGCCATGTTCTGGCACAAACAGGCGGGCTGAGGAGGAGGCCAAATCTCTTTTAAAACCCACTACAGTAAATGGAGTGAGAAATTGGGAGCTCCATGCCCAGAAGTCCAAGAATGGCTGGAACAGGAGACTTAATTCCCCACCCCGGTGGGGGGTTCAGACTCTCCCACAGAGGATTGTGAACTTTTTTGGAGTTCTGTACTTACTGTCTTGCTCGGCTCCCTTCAGAAACGCCCCGATGGCTCCCAGGTATCCTTCGTGCCTCAGGAACAAGGCCTGAACCTCTCCCTGCCACAACATGAAAATGTTTGTGTTTGTGGACGGCCTCCAATAGATTGGAAAGCTCTTTTTGCATTACTGTGATAACAGCTCTTAACAAAAGGGCAAGCACAGATCATAAGCTGCAACCCTGACTTTGTGCAGGAATTCCAAGACCTATTTCAACGCAGAAATTCTGCAAGCGTAAACACGGCGCTTGAATTGGGCTTTTTGCTGCCTCCAGTCACATTTGGGGTAAATAAAGACAACGGGGGCAAATACTGCAGTGGATATTTTGCAAAAACGAACAAACTAGGCAGTCACTGAGGAGTGAAGAGGGCACGAATTTCCCTATCACTGATTTTGCCTGACTCGCTCGTTTCTGCATTGTATCACATGCTAGTACTACTCAGATGCACAGAAAGGGTCATCGTTTAGGGCTTCCAATAAATGACACATTAAAAAGAAAGCCATGTCTCTAGACTAGCATGGCTTAGATCAATGACTACCTGTTTCTTTACAGGCATTATCAAGCGTGACAAAGCTGAAAGGGTGGGTCGCAGCTATTAATTCTGTTATAGCTTAATTACTTTTTAACCTTTATGTTCTCAGCTATCTATGTTTGTTTTAATTTTTGTGAGCTGCCTTGAGTCCCAGTTCTAGGGGAAAGGTTGGACACACACACAGTGCTTTGCATAATCCAGGAATGGGGAGGTTGTGGCCCTGCATATATTATTGGACTCAAAACTCCGATCAGCCCAGCAAGCATAACGAAAGCCCAGGGGAGACGGGAGCTGGAGTTGCACAACATCTAGTGGGCACCAGATTACCCACCCCTGACTTAATCACACAGCTGCAAACCAAACAAACACCTTTAGTCATTCCCTGAAAACTAAAACCAATAAATAATAATAATAATAATAATAATAATAATAATAATAATAATAATAATTATTCATTACCTTGGAAAAGAAATTAATACTGTAAGTAATTGTGCGCATGGTGACTGGATGGCCTCGAATAAAAAAGCCTCCAAAATAAATTTTGTTCAGGTTGTGGAGTTTGGCGTAGAGGCAAGCCAGCTGCCCAATATCGTTGCTGATCATATGAAGCAAGCTTTTTGCCATGTCTTCTTTGGAAAATTCTAAAAAGGAGGGGGAAAGAGGGGGGGAAAGAGATAAAAGTATGGATAAACAACTCATGGCCCACAGCACAATTGTAAAAGTCGTTTGCAAGCAATCAGGTCGGGTCTCTGGGAAGAGCAGACAACCTGCTGAGTGAGGAGAAAGAAAGAGACAAAGAGGAAAAAGTGTGCCCCCTAAAAATTTGGCTCTGGCCCTGCCCCTACCTCTAGCATATGGCACCCAGAAGAAAATAAAAGACTGTCCCTTTAATCCAGGGATAGGCAAACATACCCAAGAGTACTCTTTTAGAGTCAGGAGTAGCCAACGCGGTGGTCTCTAGATGTTGTTGGTTTACAACTCCCTTCATCCCCATCTTTTGGGCATGCTGGCAGAGGCTGATGGGGGTTGTGGGCCAACAGGATCTAGTGGTTCTCAACCTGTGGGTCCCCAGATGCTGTTGGACTACAACTCCCATCATCCCTAAGGTCTGGCTTTGCTAGCTAAGGGTGATGGGAGTTGTAATTCAACAACATCTGGGGACCCACAGGTTGAGAAAAGCTGATAGAGGGTCATCCCAGTTGTAGATGAGTAAGAACGGGCCAGAATTTACTCTGGAGGGAACTCGGGTGGTTTTGTGGAATGAATCAGGGATGAAGCCAGCAGCAACTCTGGGGCTTGGTTTGGTTAATTCAACACTAGACCTGTAGCCTCATCAGAATCAAGTTACATGGTGAGCTCTGTCCATGGGCCTACTCTGAGTAAAACCTAGTTGGCTAGAGCCTTACACACACTTTGTTTGTTTTAAAAGACTGACAGAGCAAGGCAGCAACTCAGCAGACAAACCCATGGGTTCTTTCACAGGTTTTATCACCGCACCAGCACGACGAAGTGAATTTTCAAGTGGTACCTTTGTCTGCTGTGGCAGATTTCCCGAAACTACTGGCGATCAGGTTTCCACTTAGCCCCAGCGTCTGGTAGGCCCCACCATAAACATCCTTCACAAGCATATCGACATTTGTGTGCCGTCCCTTCGAAGCGAGCTGCAGCAACTCATCAAATTTCTAAAAACAAACAAACAAACAAACAAACAAACAACACCCTGCAAACGTCACTTGAGCACCTCTTGACATGACGGATAATTCTTAGGTCCTGTGGACTCCCCACCTGAAGCTGTTCACTGCAGACACAGATTGACTACCTGCAGTAAGAACGAGGCCTTGGTCTAGGAAGCATCAACACCAATTTGTGCTTCTCACGTAGGACAAGAGGGGCAACCAAGGTGGCCAAGAGATCTTCCCTTATTAGCAACACACCCAAGTCATGACAAAATTGTATCCTCTGGTATTACCTTTGTTTGTGTAAGCAATGCTCCGAGACCCCAGAAAGTGCCCCCTCCGATTGAGCTCCCTCCAATCCACTCAAATTTATCTTCCGTTTCCACCTATCAGGAGCAACAACAGAACACAGAGATTACAGCTATAATATCGACATGAACACATATCTCAGTGTGTGCCTGCCTGGACATGTTTTTCCCTTGGGGAAACCCAGCTTTCAAATAACCAGGAAGAGAGAGAAAGGTGGGGATCAGTATGGGATGAACAGCCTAGACAGGTGACCTATGCAAACCATGCATGGTTTAACCAGGTGGAGCAGCAGCAGGAAGATCTTCAATTGCGAGACAAAAGGGAGCCATATTTTAGATGAATGTTTTAGATGAGGAGTGAGGAACCTTTTTCAGACAGAAGACCACATTCCCTTTTGCACAACCTTCTGGGGGCAGCATGTCAGTGGTGGGTGGGGCCGCAGGCAAAGGTGACAAGTGTCATTTGGATAGACAGTCACCAGCCAGATTCCAGCCACCAGGCCTTTCCTTCATTAATCTGAACTACACTTTCGATATCTGCATACGAATTATCAATTGAATTGTTAAGCTGATTTTACATACCTTCACTATGGAAACTCCCGAGCCGATATTGACTAGCAAATAAGGGAAAATATGTGGGTGGTTCATCTGAAACCGGAACTCTGGGTCTGCATCCTTCATGTATGCAAATGCCTCGTGGGGGATGTTCTTTAGCACAAAGTTGCACCCTTTAATTAGGCAGGTCATGACATCTTCTTTATCTAACCTAAAACATGAATAAAAAAAGTAAAGTTCCTTTTATTTCAGCTCTATGTGCTTTACAAGACTCAGATTAATTCTGTTCACTTTAATTGTGAATTTTACCACAATGACTTCGAAAACTGAAGTGTGCAAGTGTTGTCTCTTTCTGTCTCAGGCGTGTGTGTGTTGGTGGGGAATGAATCTGGGGGAGGGAAGTGACTAGAAATGGGTGGTGCCCACAGCAACTTGCTCAAAACTCCAGAAGTACCCATAATCCTAAAAAAGTTCCTGCTGTGAAGTCTTCCCCTCTGATCACTTTAGAGAGAATTCTCTTCGACCGGTGAAAAAGAACTGTCCCTTACGTTGTGCTCCACTGATAGCATTAATCTTGCTTGGCAATTCTGAGAACAGGGAGTGGGTCACCCCACTTTCAGTGAGATCTCATTCTTTTCAAGGAACCTCACACACATTCAAATTGTATTGCAGGTTGCTCTGTTGCTTCCTCTCACCACAGGTGAACAAGGAAGCGGCTGTGTTCAAGTCTAGGTGAGGCATCACTCCTTCTGCAGCTATGCCGGTCTCTGTTTGCTCACAGACCACCTCCACATGCCCTGTGAAACCTACCAGCCTTCCCTCCACCCAGCCCATCAAGTTAGAATAAAAAAATTGAGAAGTCTATGCGGTGTCCGATTCTGCAGCCCAGAGGCAGCCAGTTCCCAAGTTTATGTGCAAGTAAACAACAGTCAGCCCACAACTTACACAGGGGTTACATTCCGGGGATTGCACCTAAAGCCAAAATCGCGTATAGTCAAAACAAATTGGGGTTTTATGGCAGGTGGGATTGCCAGAGTTCCTTTATCCTCCTGACACCCTTTTTATTTATTTGCCAAGCATGTAAGGCTGGATGCGCACAAGTTAAATGCATGTGAGTTGCAGGCTTACTGTAACAGATTTATTTAGAAATACAGTCGTACCCTGGATCCTGAACGCTGCAAACCTGGAAGTGAGCGTTCTGGTTTGCAAACATTCTCTAGAACCTGATCATCCGATGCAGCTTCCGCAGGGCTTCCTGCAGCCAATCAGAAGCCGCACCTTGGTTTCCAAACGTTTTGGAAGTCAAACGGACTTCTGGAACAGATTCCGTTTGACTTCCAAGATACAACTGTATAACCAGATACAGTGGTACCTCAGGTTACAGATGCTTCAGGTTACAGACGCTTCAGGTTACAGACTCCGCTAGCCCAGAAAGAGTACCTCGGGTTAAGAACAGTTTCAGGTTAAGAACAGACCTCCAGAACGAATTAGGTTCTTAACCCAAGGTACCACTGTATATGTGTATATGTATATATCTGTATGTTGCTACAGAAGCTTGTTTGGGGGTTGAAGAACTGGGTAAAAATAAGTCAAGAGAATCTGCCTCCCAAAGCAAGTGGTTTACTACTTCTTCATGGCAAGGCCTGCGCCAATGCCAAGTGATCAAAGCATATAGCAGCCCATCAAAGCCAATAATAATAATTTCCAACACAAAGGATGCCTCTGCATTTCCACTTACTTTAGTCCCAGCTTCTTCTCAATAAGGTCTTTGAATTTGTACGCACCACCTCCTGTGGCTTTGATCACTTTCGTTTCCGTGTTGACGAGATGGTCTTTGATGAAGTCCAGACAGGTTTCAATATAGGCGTTCTCAAACTTAATGAAATGCAGCCGAGCCGTTATCTCCTCCTGCACCGTGATTTCGTAGGGCGATTCGTGTTCTACGTCCTTTGGGGAACAGCAACGAAAAGAAGAAGTGAACAACAGCCCCAACTCTAAAACGAAAAGCAAATTCAGAGGTTGCTTTCCTTTTTTATTTTTTAATTATTACTTGTTTGGAGCATTTGTACCCCACACTTCAGCCAAAAAGGCTCCCAGAGCTGCTTGCATACAATCAAGTAAAACAAGACAGTCCCTACCCGCAGGTTTCCAATTAAAAAAAAATGTGACACACAAGGAAACGGGGATAGGGAGGGAAGAGGAAAAGCAAAAACTCGGGCACCAATTTCTAAATAGTTGTTCCTATAAGGACCAGCTGGCACAGTTCAGGGGCAGGAGGTGCTTGATGCAGCGGAGTCTCCAGCAAAACTGATGAAATGAGTCCAACGCCTATCTCTCCCTCTGAGGAAGCCTGACGCAATGGCTGCCCCCAAGTGACAGTCAAGGGGAGAGGAGGTCTGATGGAGCTGGCCTGTCACAGCAGAACTGATGGGAGTAAGCTCCGCTTCCTCTCTCTCCCACTGAGGAAGTCTAAATTTAGCAGTCCCAATCTGCCGCAAAATGCCACTATAGCATGATTTAAAACTATTGCAATATCCACACATTCGTATATTTTGAGTATGTTTTTATTGTCACTATCTTCAAATGAACATTAACAAAAACAGTAAGGATTTTGGCTGCACAGTAATAAAAATAATAGTAACCTTACCTTTCCTGACTGATCAAAAGATCGCACTCTCGCCACTTTATGCTGTACTGTTGAATAATAAGCCAATTTGGCTAGTGACCCACCTGCCGACAAAATAAAAATATTATAGCAGCGAGATAAGCATTGGGAGCAGCTAACATGGGGCCTCTTTGGAAGTTTTTGGTCTACAAATCCCATCAGCCTCAGCTAGCTAAGGATGATGGGAACTGTAGTCCAGCAACATCAGGAGAGGACTGCAGTGGTTACCTCTGGTCTACAAGATTAGGGCAGGGACAGCAGAGACCTGTTAAGTTAGACCAAGCTGGCCTCAACTGGCATGCGTCCTAGGTGGTGACCCACCTTAAAATTAAGGAGATAAGGAAAACAGAGTTATATTGCTTGAAGATACAATGGATTTGCAGCTTATTTACTTGTGTAATCAGTTTTACATGCTTGGCCAAAAAAGGGGGGGAGTGAAAGGGGGGGAACGTCGCAAGGGGGTGGGAGAATGGGGAAAAAATATTGGCTATCCCATCCCTCATTGCACTCTTCCTGCGAGAGCATTTGGAGGTTCAGAAAGAGTCTGTATCAGAATTGGGAGAGACTGTACAGTAGTACCTCAGTTTAAGAACAGCCCTGTTTACGAACTATTCAGTTTACGAACTCCACAAAACCAGAAGTGGTGTCCCGGGTTGTGAACTTTACATCGGTCTAAGAACGGAAGCCGAATGGTGGAAGGGCACCGGTGGCAGGAGGCCTCATTAGGGAAAGCGCACCTCAGTTTAAGAACGGTTTTGGTTTAAGAACGGACTTCTGGAATGGGTTAAGTTCGTAAACCGAGGTACCACTGTAGAGGCAATCAGAGTCTTCAGTTGCTTTGGGAGAGTTTTTTAAAGGGTTGCATTGACTATGCTCAATTCTGGCTTTACACGAATGGAACCCCTGCATAAGGTGAGAGCCAACTGCTTACAATATGACCTGTTTTTAATCCACATTACGCCAGCTTGGTTTTATACAGCCTTTAAGTTGTGAGGTAATGCCTTAGTGACCAACGTAACATTTGTAAGCTTCTTTATGTAATATTTTGTGCTTTAGCTAATATCATTTGAACTCCAATTAACAGTAAACTGATTGTTGACCAGCTTGATCCTCCCTACAAAAACAATCAAGAAGCATGCCACAAGTAGTTTAAGTGCTTACTTTTAATTGAGCTGTGAGCAATGTAACTGTTGGGCAACCTCAATTATTTTCCCGTAACTTGCGATAATTGTTTTCTCTAGAAGTAGGGCGGTGGGGAAATCCATCTGTAGCAATATGCACAGAGCTAATAGTTCATGGGCAAGTTTGAAATTTACAGTAATGTTTTTTGGAAACTCGGGGGGGGGGGGAGGTTTTCTTGCAAATGACATGTCACCAGCATAACATGGCAATTCACTGCAAGCACCGACAAATCATTGCCTTCGAAAGCGACACTGTGCATATGATAAATTTTACTATGCACCCACAAGTGACAGGTCAACATTAAGTTGGGGGGGGTCTGATCCCAGCCTCCCACGTGTTAGTCCAACACGTTCAACCTAATTTCGAACTTGACCATAGAGTTAGGTACTGATGCTATAGGAGCATATTCATTCAGACACTATAGCTAGACGGTGAAAAGTTGCATATGTTATAACTGGAAAGTTCTTTTCCATCTAAAATATGTTGGGGTGTATCCAACAACGCTTTACTCAGTGTAGGCCTACTAAAATTAAATCCAAAGAGGCATTAATTTCAGCAGGTCTCCTCCAAGCTGGACCGACATTAATTTACGAACAGCTCACATTATAAAATATCAATACAGAAAAACTAAACATGAATATAAAATATGCACTGGAAGTAGCAACAGATTTTTTTAAAAAACCCAATACAAACACCAAGAGGAAATAATTTTAAATATTAATCCTTTATGGCTGCACCCTCCTCTCTCTCTCCTGTGTGCACCAGAAGAGGTCCCCAAAAGGCTGAATTTGACATTTAAGCTAATCAGCAAAGGAACCAGGAAAGCGACAATTATTTTACAACCAAAGGATGTGCTTAATCCGCTCTGAGCGTTCCAAGCCCACCCTCGCCACGGGTTATTTGGTAGTTCCCACCCACAATATTCAGGATTGCCCAACGTGTAGTTATTTCCTTTTGTCAGGACTAATCTCCAGAAAGCTGCAGAAAATGCTGAACTGAAGCGTTTCCTCTTCCCCATTGAGATAAGGGAGTTGCAGCCTTCCGCAGGAAAACACGACACACAAAGGAAATTAATATTGCACACAGCGCATAGTTAAGGCTGTGGCATCCGCTCCCACAGGTCCAGTGGTGGCCACAAACTTGGATCCTTTTAGAAAAGGATTAGACCAACACAGCAGGATGGCTGTGTTCAGCTTCTGCTGTCAGGGGCATTGTACCTCTGTATGCTAGTTGGTGGAAACCACAGAAGGGAAGGAGTGATCCTGCACTCAGGTCCTGTTTGTGGGATTCCCATAAAGGGCATTGCCAGGCTTGCCAATGGATGGATTACATATGCCTTTGGTTCCAGTAGGTATCTTCTTAGGTTCTCCCCTATTTTTATGAAATATGCTGCTCCAATACACTTTTAAAGCTGGCACATAGTTCCTTCCTAAAAGATTTAAAAATGAAAGAAACAGCATGCACTCCAGAATTTGAGTTGGGGTGAACAGGGATGCATCATAAGTCTGTTCAAGCTGCATGTGCTCTCAGGTTGTTGTTGTTATTAAGTACATTTTAAATGTTCCCCAAGGAGGCGAAAGGCTTACATGTAGAAATGTCACATGAGAGGGAGAATGCAAGGACTTGCACCAAACACAGAGGCTGTTTTTTAAAAATAATAATCAGGGGAACGTTCCCACAAACTCCCATCAGCAACCTGGAGTCCGTGAAAAAAGTTGTAACACTTGATTCTGAAAGCTGTGCGAGGCAGAAGATCTCCCAACATCCAATTTATACCAGATTCCACAGAAAATTCTGCACGTATATCACCAGGAAAGACAGCCTGGGCATCTGAACCCAGTTTTACTACATCTGCTGAATTAATATACATACTCTTTGTAGGGAGTTTGCTTTTGTGGTTTTTTATTTTGTCTTTGTGCTTGAAGTGACAAATGCACAACAAACAGCACTGAATAAGATTTTATTAAAAACAAAGACCTATATTGATGTCCGCTGTGACACTGTTCTGAAACTGTGAGGTGGGGGGGGGGGGACTTTCTAGAGTGTAACAACATGTGATACCTGATTTATGTCTAATTGGCAGAGCTAAGTGGGTGTCCAAACACTGTTTCGGACACCCACTGTGGGATGCTCTTGTGTCTGAGGTTACAGCTAATCTCCTTGCTTTAATTCCACTCTGACCTAGTGAGAAGAAATCAAGCTCTAGCATTTAACCCACATTTTTGGTTAAATGTGAAAAACAAAGCTATCATCATCTCTTTTTTTGGAGAAGTTACACTCCACAAGGGGGCAGGGGATACCAGCTCAAGCTCTTAATGCAAACCCAATCCTTTGATTTTAATTGCATGGTATAATTTTATCTACTGTGGGACATGAATTGCAGATGATTCAAAATCTAAGACAAAAATGAGAACAGGAAACACCATCTTGTTCCAGCAAGACTCAGGTTTTAAATGACTCTTGAGGAAACACAACTCAGATAATTCTCCAAACAAAAGAGCAAAAGTAAGGCACAGGCACCAATGTTTGCTAAAGAGCAGTTCCAGGAACAACATGCAATGGCATGAGATGTCTAGTTCTTTATAAATCAGCATAATTATGTGACAAAGGACCTCTTCTTGAAATGAGGTTTATGGCTTATCCCCACCCACACATAATATGAAAATTTTCTCTTTTAGACAGGTAAAAGGTTCGAGTGATAGCCAGTAGTAGTCCATCTCAAAGGAGAACCACTGAAACCACTGACTTAAGCAACGTTTAAATCTATTAATCTCAGCTTTAAGTATGATTTAGAATGGATGTGCCTCATTGACAGGGATGCAGCAAAATCTCCGATCTGTCCTATTCTCCTCACACACGCAAACGTTCAGGGATGAAAAACCAGGGACAAATGCAAGACAAGTGATAAAGGCAGGTCAGTACTACTTACTCTCCCAAACCTAGGCCCACTGTCCATTTCCTGGCCTGCCTCAACCGGTGAAGAATCATGTCAATTTCAGCCACAAATTCCTTAATCCCACACTGTAGTATATTTGAATATATGCAAAGCACTTTAAACACCAAAGTCTAATGGGGAGAAAGGGTGGGATATATTTAAAAATAAATAGATAGGATATAATGTTATACCAATTAAGCAGTACTTTCAGTTTTTGTTTATTATTTTTTGTTTATTTCATTTGTATCCCATCTTTCCTCCAAGGAGCTTAAAATAGCAAAATCTCTCTGTTTTATCCACACAACAATCCTGTGAGCTAGGTTAGGCTGATATTTAGCACCTGGCTCAAGGTCACACAGCGAGCTTCATGGGTGAGGGAGAATTTGAACCTTGGTCCTCTGGGTACTATTCCAACATGCCACAACCACACTGCACTGGCTTTGAACATGTTTAAAGCACGTTACATAAAATGACCGTGTAATAATACACCTGCATATCAGCAGTGGGGAACTCCCCCCCCGGCCGAGGGCCACATTCCCTCCCAGGCAACCTTCTGAGGGCCACATTCAAGCAATGGACGGGCCGAGGGAGCAAAAGTGGGCAGAGCAACGAATGCAAAGTTTAACTTTACACAACAGGTCAGTTTCTACACTGGAACACATAAAACACCCATCCGCCTGCCCTCCGACAAGATGAACGAGAGGCGCATTTCAAGGGCACGTTTCCAGCAAAGCAAAAAACAGAACTCAGGAAGGCTCTGTCAATAGAGCACAAGAGACTATTCATCTCAGGGTTGTGGGTTCGAAAGCCCACCTTGGGCAAAAGATTCTTGCATCACAGGGGGGTTGGACTAGATGACCCTCGTGAACCATTCCAACTCTCTGATCCTATGTGTGCAATGCTGGGCTGGTGGAGAGCTGAGGAGAGCCATGAGGGCCGGGGAGAAAGGCCCTGGGGGCCACCTCTGCTAACCTGCCCAATCCTAATTCCCCTTCCTCCAAGGGTAGCACATTTCCCAGCCCTCACTTGGGGAGAAAACAAGGTCAAACTCCTTTCCAATTCCCCACCCCAAGTATGGGGACGATACCCAGGCAGCCCCCAGCCCCAAACCCTGGCGGGGTTTCCCACCCCTAATGGCAGGGAAGGTACAGCCAAAGCGGGCAACCTTGTTTATACGTTCTCTTCTCTACCTCTCCCCCGCCCCCTCCCGGCCCCTGAGCAAGGCACTCTGGGCTCCGTAGTTTTCTCGCCGCGAGCCAGCGCCGGCCGCGGTGAGAGCGGGGACTACACCTCCCGCCGTGCGCCGCGCCGCCCGCTCGGCACCGGGGCACGCCGGGACTTGCCGTCCGCTTCTCCCTCAGCCGCCACGGACCGCTATGGGAAGCGGGACTACCGTTCCCGGCGACCCTCGCGCGGCGGCGGCGCCTCAGCTCCTCCGCGCATCCGCCTCCCTTTTTCTCTCTCAAATGAAGATGGTGAAGTGGCCGTGAGGAGCG
Source organism: Podarcis bocagei (assembly GCF_964188305.1). Lineage (NCBI taxonomy): Eukaryota > Metazoa > Chordata > Lepidosauria > Squamata > Lacertidae > Podarcis > Podarcis bocagei. The sequence goes on along the minus strand of NC_138132.1, from coordinate 71,979,218 downwards.
GCGCTGGCTGCCGCCGCCTCTCCGCCCTCAGCGGCGTCCCTCCCCTCCAGCCCCGGCTCACCTATGTCGATGGCGAAGCGCTTGGCGTTCTCCAGGTTGCGGAAGATCTCGTCCGGCGGGAGGGTGATGCTCTTGTCTAGGCTGCTGCTGACGCCGCCGCTGTTCCTACCACCGCCTCGCCCGCCCCGCTCCGCCATTTTGGACGCATCGACCCGCTCTCTGCGTGCCCGGCCTCTTTAGGCATGCAAATTTATGCGCATATGTTTTGCGTGCTAAATGCCAGGGAGGAGGAGGAGGAGAAAGAGGCTCCGCATACATCTAAAGGGGGGGAAGTGGGCGGCGCTTGCCAGAAGCTCCGCCCACGCCTCTTCCCTTTCGCCATTCGCACCCAGGGAATGAAAACGATTTAGGCTGCCTCCACTCCAAATGCGCTTACTCGGGAGTAGGGACAGATGGATCTGCCAGATTCCTTCAGTTCGGTTCTCCACGTTTCCACATTAGATTTGCACATCACCATCATTACTATTTTTAAAGCATTCCCGAAAATTATACTCAACTTTTTAGCGAGTTTTTTTCTCCATGCACACACATTTATATATACCGTATATATATTGCAAAGCACTTTCCTGCAGCATGTTGCATTTTTGTATGACGTATGCGTTTTTAATGGAGATTTCACGCTAGTATTTGCATTTCCCTGCACGTTACTTGGCTGGAGAATTGCATTGCAAAATTCAGAGAAGAGTTTTCCCAAGAAAAAAAAGGGGGGGCCTCCTGAATATTCATCACTATTTTAGTGTGAATTTGTCCTGTTCTGCACATGTTTGTGTGCAGTTTTTCCTAGCATACACGTTGTTGGTTTTTTTTTGCAAAGCATAAGGCAGTTTTGTATGTTTTCACAGACATGCATTTTAATGGAGAATTTAGAGTACCATATGCAGTTCTGTGCACGTTACTTGGTTGGAGGAATGCATTGCAGAGGAGAGTTTGGATTTGAAAAAGAAAAAAGCCCTTCTGAATTTTTATGGAGACTTTACGATGGCATATGCACTTTAGCACACATTTCTTGGCTGGAGAAATTCATTACAAAATCCAGAGGAGATTGCATTAAAAAAAAAATGTAGGAAGCTGCCTTACACTGAATTAAACCACAGATCCATCTGGTTTATGATTGTACTTGCTGAGTGGCAGCAGCTCTGCAGGGTTTCAGACAGGACATTCCCAACCCTGCCTGGAGATGCCAGGGATTGAACCTGGGACCTTCTGCATGCAAAACAGATGCTCACAGGGGTGGCCTGAAATGTTACGGCTCCTGAGGCAAGATGTCCCACGGCCACGCATGTGATGTGGGGGGCAGGCATGAGGCTCTGCAAGTATTTTCCCTCAAGGAAAACCCCTTGCAAATCCTTGCCAGTGGGTGGAGAAAGGGGTAAACACTGCAAGGATGTCTGGAACATCTCATGACGACTTGGCGATAGGGAGATGTTCCCGAGAGCTTTGTCAGGGCCTCCTGCCACCCCTTTGCGTGGGGGGCGACTGGTGGCAAAGGGGGGTGGCAGACTGCTCTGCCTCCTTTGCCTGGGTTGCTTCTCCAGTGACGACAGAAGCAGTGTGGCAGGTGGGGTGCTGTGTCTTGCGTTTGCAACGCCTGAGGCGGCTGCTCCACCCTACCTCACGGGTGGGCCGGTTCTGTCTAACCACCTCGATGTGGCCCTTCCCCTAAGGACTAGCTGAGCAGGTCTCTGAAAAATGAGGCATTTGAGGTTTGCAGAAGTATAATAATAAAGGGCAATTCCCCCGCCCCCCACCGGTAGAATGCATTTATTAACAATGCTTGTACACTGTCCAGTAAGTAATGTTCCCTGGGCCATGAACAATACAGAGTAAAACGCGTTAAAATATACAGTTGGATGTTCACAATTAAACCCACAGCAACAGTTGGAGTCAAGCATGCTCTATAGCCGCAAAACGTTGACAAAGGAGAAGAGATGAGTGGTGGGAGGGTAGAATAAATATATTGGTGGAGGTCACGACTGGCTGGACAACCTTGCTAGCAAATGACCTTACATTTCATTGCAGCTCCCACTTGTCAGGGTTGTTTTTGTTTTAAAGGAGAAATGCCCACAAGATGGCGCAATGTAGCTTGACAGTGTTGCTGTTCCTCCTTTCTGGGGGTGGCTGGTGGGTGCTTTTCTTATGTTCTTAATCTTACGGGGCGGGCGGCTATCATTATTCACTCTGGGCAGCTAACAGCACATATAAAAACATAGTGATAGTTATTGTTTTGTTTCTTATTTTATTGTTTTGTTTGTTATGTATTTTTGTGTTTTTATATTGTTAGCTGCCCTGTGATCCTCAGATGAAAGGTGGTATAGGAATTCAATAAATGAATGAATGAATAGATAATTGAAACAGATTACAGGCACAGGAATAAGGTGGGTCCTAAAAACACACACCTGAGGTTTCAAAAGGCAGGGTAAATCTTCTGCATAATGAAGATGCTCGACATATGTGTTTGGGAAGGGAATTACACAACTGAAAGGCTGCCACAGAGAATGCCTTGAGTGAACATGGAAGGCCTTTAACAAGTTTGGATTTCCAGATTGGATTATTGCAATACGCTCTATCTGATGGGTGGTCTTGGGGGGGGCAGGGGAGAGCATTCTTTGTGGCAGTTCCAAGGTTGTTGAATTCCCTCCTTGCAGAGATGCATCTGCCCTGTGACTCTTAATTTGTTTTAAATAGTTTTCAGTAATGAATTTTAAATATTGTATTCTGTCCTGGGACCTTTTAGTGAAGGATCAGTAAGAAACTGAATAAATAATAAGTGAAACAGAGAGGTTTTTGGTTAATTGATTATTTCTTTCGGGTTTCTTCTTTCAGGTTGCAATTGGAGCCAGGCTTTCCTGGAGTCATAAGCGGGCTTTGCCCTAGCCTAGACAAGCAATGCAATAAGAAAGAAGGGACAGCTTTCGTGCATGTGCAGAATGTCGTTTTTGCACCCCTGGGGAACCACAAACACCTCCACACATCTGGGATTAGGAGACAAGGGCTTCTCTACATCTGCACTGTACATTTAAAGCAGTGTCCTACCCCTTTAAGCAGTCATGGCTTCCCCCAAAGATTCCTGGGAGCTGTAGTCTTGAGTGTTGTTAGGAGACCCCTATTTCCCCCACTACGGTTCTTAGACTGGTTTAACAGTCAATCTCTTCTCACAGGGAACTCTGGATATTGTAGCTCTCTGAGGGGAATAGGGGCCTTTCCAAACAATTCTCAACACCACTAACAAATGCTCTGTTATGTGTGCGTACAGTTCACTAAAACTTCTCTCCTAAGCAGATTTGGGGAGTCTGCTCCATTGAACACAATTGAATTAACAGTTCAGTCCTAGTAACCATGTCTCCTGGGAAGTAAGTCCTATTGAACTCAGTTGGGCTTTCTCTCAGGTAAGTGCAGTTAGGATTGCAGCCTTAACTCATGAGTAACAATCTGGCTGTAAAGCAAAGTGAAAACTCCACACTCCCTTGATATTAGAGGCCGATTGCTCAGAGTGTCCCATCTCAAATCAGAATAACTCACTGGATACACTGAAATGCATGTAAGGCAAGCTAGTTTTATTTGTTTCTCATTCACTGTGCAAAAGTGGTTTCCAACGGATTACAGATTCGGTGCGTCACACCCAACAACATTACATCATCCTCCAAGGACGGTAGCCAGCAAAAATTAACTTACCATAAAAACAGTTATGGTACCGAAAGAAAAGTAAATACAATTTGTACAATTAGCCTTTCATAAAAGACATCCTTAAACAATTCATGTTATACATATTTCAGCACTCTGGGCTGTTACGTTCCTTCCTATGAGGATAGAAAACTATGTTTCTGCCTTTATAAAAAGCATTCGTTCAGCATCTCGAACACAAACACTCTGCCTTGGAGAGTCAACCAATTTGAAGAACATCCTCTACACGTTATCGTCACAGGGTAACGCTTTTCTCTTGCCACACTCTGTACAGTCTACAAATATTATAGAACTTAATCACAGCAGCAACATTCAAAGGCCTTTTTTCCCCTTTTTTCAAAATAGCCTCTTGCATTTGTGGCCACAGCTAAATAGCAGCTGTTTCACAGACTACATGTGTGTTGGAAATCTACAAATGTTACAGAACTTCATTGCAGCCCTGCATCACACCTTCCTTGAGTTCTTTCATCTGACTGAAATATGTCCATGAACTCGTAATAGCCCTTCTTGGATGAAACGTGGGGGTATTTGTGTGTTTCAAAACCTAGTATTTGCAGGGCTGGAATATAGCCTGCCATGCAAAGGCAACATTCACACCCTATTACTCTGCCTACTTCTGGCCCCACCCCTCACTGAATTGCGGCCCCCAAGGGCTTCCCATAAAGGGAAGGTGGCCCTGAGAATTGTAAGTGAAGTAAGCAAGCTGAGGATTTGTTCAGTTCCCTAGCCTTCATCGGTATTCACCCTGGCCACCAAAATATGGCCAGTCTGTTGCTGTGGCTGCAAGGAAGTCACACAAAGCACAGAGACTCTTGAAAAAAGAAAACGGCCCAAAAACTTCTTAGAAGTTACTCTTTTTTTTTTTTGCAAACAAAACAAACCTCAAACACACACACATCTCTGCACACTTTCTATCAATTAATAATAAGCATCAAGATCCGAACACAGCACAATTATAACGATTTGTTGTTCCCCTTGGGACAGCTGCTCGGAATTCTCCCAATAAAAGGATGACATTGGTTCATTCTTTCAGAATGGTTTTTCCTTTCTGAGCACTTTGCCTTTCTGAATGAGGAAGGCCTCTGTCAGTCAGATATCAATACATATTCTCCCGAGGAGCGGTGCAGGATTTGCATGGCAAATTGCCAACTCCTCCTGGATGTCTTAGAAACACATGTCGAGAATAAGAGTTCTCTCCTACCAAGGCCTCCACAATTTGTAGGCTGGTTTTGAGACGGCGCCTTGGGGTGACCCCTTCTGAAGCAGAGCGAGGGTAGAAAGTGGAGAGGTGTCCTTGCTAGCCACCTCCCAAGGCTTCTGGAAGTGACTTAAGAGCTTGCTCTGGGCTTCGGAGTTCGTTGAGTGGATGGCCAGGAATTGCAGAGTTTCCTTCAGGCAGGAGGAATAGCCTTTGCTGTAATCCTGGGTTCTGCTTACAGACGAAGTTGCCAGTGCTGTGAAGAAAGAGAGATGGGATTTAGAGGTGAGGGTGCCCACAGTGGTGCTTTGACCTAACATACACTAGCTACGTAAAGGGCATAGCTACCCAACACGTTAAGCCTAGCTTAACAGCCATTTCTTCTCCTTAGAGAACCTTGGGGACTTGTCATTGTGCCAAGGACTCTAGGCAGCCACAGGAAATGTCATTCTCTGAGTGGCACATGGGATCTTCGCTGCAATCCTGACCAAACTACCCCTCCCAGAATTCAGTAGCGGTGAAGATGCATGCACTGAATATGGCATTAAACCGATACAGGTTTCTAGCATAAATAAACAAGACCAGCACTCACTTTGGCTGTATCTTAGATAGCTGACGGTCATCTCCAGAACGTCAGCCTTCTCCAGCTTGGAGCTGGGCTGGTGTCTCTGGAATTCCTTCTCCAGAAGCAGTTTCAGTTGCTCGATGCTGCCGTTGATGCGGTCGCGGCGCAACTTCTCCACCAGCGGCTTCTGCAGCTGTGAGGCGACAAGGAGAGGAAAAGAGAGAGTTAGCAAATCACACGTGGGGAAAGGCCATGGCTCAGCGATAAGAGCGTCTGCTTGCGTGCAAAATTTAACCTAGGTTTAAACATCCCCACCAAACATTGCCAGGTAAGTCTGAGTGAGACTCTTGCGCCCATTGGTCTGACTCAGTATAAGGAAGCTAAGTACAGCATGTCCATTTTGCTAGCCTTCCACACAACCCCCTCTCTCTTGACAGGGCAGGATCTGACCATTTCCAAGCAGGACAATAGAAGAAAACACTTACTCTGTTTTTTGCTTTGGATGGCTGGATTTCCAGCGAAGCGCCGGCTGTTGCCATGATTAACCCAGGAAAGCAAGGAAACTGTTTGGCTTCAGGTCTGCTGTGTGGAAGCAAAAGGGAGTGGGGGCCTCTATTTATACCCATCAGCCTCCTCCAAATGCCTGGGTCCAGAGCGTCTTGGAGTTTCCCACACTCCCTGGCCAATGGGGGAGTTTCTCCGGGACAATAGGGGAGGCATCTATTACAGCATGGTAAATTGACTGTGAATCGCTTTGGGATAATACCACTGTTCCCCAAGGAGCAGGTGGACTGGGGAGCTTGGGGTGGGGGGCGCGTAACAACAGAGACCAGTTTCGAGGAGGATGGGAATGTGGGAACGGCCATTATCTTCAGCCTTGGGAGCCGGAGGGACGTCAACATCTCAATATGCTGCCCTTTTCCCAGGATGCAGCGAAATTAAGTGCCAGGGAGCGATGCTCAGGAAGACTGTGTGTGTGCGCACACCTTCCCCCCACCCCTTCAGCTTACCCGTTTCCAAAAGCTTCCCTTGAAAAGGGTTGGGGGGGGGGGCTAGCAGGATTTGGGAGACCCAGACCTTTCCCATTGACATCAAAGTGTGCTTGAATGAATACAGTGAGGTTGATTTTCAGAGAATAGCAACCAAAATGTAAAAGGGAAAACATATGTTCTGGGGAGGGTGCATGGAGTTCTGGAACATAAGTTTGTCAGCAAAAATTATCCTCTATTAAAGGTGCACAAGGTCTTTGCCTTTTCTTTTTGCATCTGGCTGACGTCCACCCTGGATTATAGGCCTCCTCAGAGTAGAACCATTGCAATTAATGAACTTGACTAGTTTAGGTCCATTGATGGGTTTAGGCTGAGTGAGTAGGACTTGGTCGGGTACATCTCTCCCAGCCCCCCCTCTCAAAATCACACATACGAGTTCTTGTATTTAGCTGTGCCTCCCTTCATCCCCAGGCCGCAATGCAATGGGTACTTACATAGTGTTAAATCCCCACCCTTCCTCTGCGGGATTATTCAATAATTTCATTTTTATTTTTTTCATAATGGCTAATTAGCACAAGCAGAATCCCCAGCCATACTGCACGCTTAGGTAGCCTTGCTGTGTCATTAAAAGCAAAGCAAGCAAAGTCACCTAGCCTTAAAAACAAAACAAAAACAAAAGCCCACAAAGGTCAAAATACACCTATTTTTTCAGTTCCCAAATCAAAGAAAAGAGAGGAAAATACTCACAAAAGCAGCGGGAGGGAGAGACGGGGGCGGGGGGGGGGAGGGAGTATAATGTGATCATTGCCAGTGATAAAAAGGTGAAATAATTCGTAAGTATCATGATATTTTAAGCAAGTAGCACTTAGCAAGTACCATGTCCCTTCAAGCAGGTAGTCCTTAGTGAGGCACTTTATTCTCCTTCCGCCTCTCCCTTGGTTTCCACTTGGTTAAACGAAATCACCCTTCAATGTTTCTTCACTGTCTCTAGTACTTTGGCAAATAAAAGGTCTACCATGACTAGCAGCAGATCTCCAGGCCAGGAATCGAACCTAGGGCCTTCTGTGTGCAAAAGCCACTGAACTGCGTCTCTCCTTTGCCTGGGGTTGGACTAGATGACCCTCAGGATCCCTTCCAATTCGACAGTTCTGTGATTCTCTGCTTCTGAAGAGCAAAGAGACCACACCTGCCTCCCCTTTCTGAAGCGCCAGTTATAGCTGACAGGTTCCTAAGTGAAGGCAGTGGTGATGTATATTCTCGAACAGCTTCCGCCAGGAGTTGGTGAACTCTTAAAGCAGCCAGTTTTATTTCAAACCTGTGAGGTCAGGAAACCTGTATACCTTGGGGACTTGGCTGGTTTTAAAGAATGTGCGTCCCTCCTGCCAAATGGAGCAAAATCTGACCAAAGCAGGGTGATGGAGTTCTGTGCAACACAGAAGGCTACACTTCCCTAGCTTAACACATGCAGTTTCAACGCCAGGCCACCTGATGAAGAATCCTGTGTGATGCAAAAGCTTGCATATGCCAGCACTGGCAGAAGCCTTTGCAATAACATTGTTTTACTGCTTCTGCAAGTGCAATTCTATCCATTCGGAAGCCAGTCCTATCGAATCCAGGCGGGTGCCTTACTCCCGTTGTAAGTGGGGTGAGGATTGCAGCCTTTGGACACAAACCGCTGCCTTTGGCATGGTGCTGAGGGCACACCAGCTGGGCAGGCAGGCTGCACAAAGTCTGGTGGCGATGCGGGAGGTTCGGATAAGAAATCGGATGTACAGGGGTTTTTTTTTTGGGGGGGGGGAATATGAAATGAGTGGATTTCAGCAACAACTGCCACCCGCATCACAAAGACCCCTAGGGACTCCTGAGCAGGGGGCAGTGGGTGGGTGGGTGGGTTTGCCCCTCTTCATGAAATAACTCTCCTTCCTTCTCTCCATCATCTCCCCCCCTCCAACTCCTTCTCCTCTCCAAATCACCCCTCCAGAGTACAGGCCAGATGGCATGAAAGGACTCATGAGGCACACGTCTTTTGTCTGCAGTTTAACAGCATGAATGGATCAATGTGTGGGAAACAGGGATTTGCGGGCTCACACCATCTGAGGTGAACCAGGCAGTCATGCCCCAAACAGCAACCCCCTTTTTCGGGTGGGGGGTGGGTGGGTTGGCTGCACACACTCCCACCTAACCCCCCCCCCCAATTCTCCCGCCACTGCAAAAATCTCTTCCTTTCCACACTCACTTTATAGGCCCATTAAACCAATGAGCTTTTCTCCTCTTCCATCTGCTGGCGGTTAATTCCCAGGGTATAAAAAAAAGCATCGTTTCCATCTTTTTTTGATTTGCTTTTCCCCTTGGAGGGATTGCACTCTGCTCATGCTCTGAGGCACTGTCGTTATCAACTCGACCCTTCTTTTAAATTTGTGTGACTGGATTTGGGTTGTATCCAATGAAGCCCTTCTCAGAGTGGACCCCCTCGAAAGTAACATGTCCAGTTCAGTGGGTCTACTCAGAGTAGGCCTGGCGTTGGATACAACCCTTTTGTAAAAATAAGCAAAAAACAACAACTTTAAGGGCTTTTACCTAATATAAAAAACATTAAAACTTATGGTTAAAAGAGTTAATAAAAAATTAACCTAAATTTTACAGGACATAAAAAGGTCAGTAGTTTAAAAATATTCATTATAAAATAAAATGGTATGTTAAAATAGATGTTCCCATTGTATATCTGGGTAAACTTACCTAAGTGATTAGCAGGCGTGCCAAAAAACAAACAGTGTGGGTTTGGATTCCCACCTCAGCCACTAAGTTCATTGGTGGAAGTTTGGATAAATTTGTTGGGTAAAGGTTTTATTTATTTATATTTGTTTATTTAGAGCATTTGCACCTTGCTCTTCAGCCAAAAATGCACCCGGGTGGCTTTTACATACAGTCATTTTAAAACAAGGCAGTCGCTGCCTATGGGCTTAGCACCTGAAAGACACGATATGCAAGGGGGAAAGGACAAGGAGGGAAGAGGAAGAAGAAAAAAACCCCACCAACTCGGGTGCCAAGGCTTAAACATAGCAATTCAGGGGTAGGAGGCACCTGATGCAGCTGGTCTTTCAGCAGTGCTGGTAGAAGGAGTCCTGCTCCGCATCCTATTTATTTATATAATTAAATGTTCAATTATTTATTTACTTAATAAACACATAAACATTTTAAGTTTGAAGATTTTCGAACACAACTGTTCCTTTTGTTAGATAATTTATTTGATGACTTTACAGTGGTACCTCGGGTTAAGAACTTAATTCGTTCTGGAGGTCCGTTCTTAACCTGAAACTGCTCTTAACCTGAGGTACCACTTTAGCTAGTGGGGCCTCCCACTGCCGCCGCACGATTTCTGTTCTCACCCTGAAGCAAAGTTCTTAACCCGGGGTACTATTTCTGGGTTAGCAGAGTCTGTAACCTGAAGCGTCTGTAACCTGAGGTACCACTGTATTGGGTTTTTTCTTTTTCTTTTTAGAAATACAATATGTAATGCTTAGGAGACAGAGGAAGTGAATGATAGGTAACAAACAAGCAAGCAAGCAAGCAAGCAAACAAAATTATTCTTAATAATGCTGCCTTTTCCTCCAAGCAGCTCACGGTATCCTCTCCCCATTTTATCTTCACAACAGCCCAGTGAGGTAGGTTAGGCTGAGAGGCAACGACTGGCTTGAAGGTCACCCTGTGAGTTTCATGGCTGAGTGGTGGCTTTGAATCCTGGCCTCCCACAGTCCAACACTCTAACCACTACACCACACTACTACCAGTCATAGTCCGTACAGCCACATGCCTGCGCTGCTCTACATGAAAACAGTAATTTACGTACATATATGCCTCTCCAAGGAACTCAAAGTGTTGCGCATGGCTCTACTCCCTCCTTTTGAACCCTGGCCTCCCAGGTCACCTGATGCCGATTTTTAATCGTTTGCATGTTTGCAGGGTGGGAGAGAGCTCTGATTCAAGCACACAGAACTCTGCTTACCTCCCACCTTCCCTCCCTCTGCCCAAACTGTCATGTCCTTTATGGAGCGATGTTGCAGAGGTCTGCTCAGATATAAGTCCTAGTGACGTCAGCGGGACTGGCTCCCAGGTAAGAACATATAGGACTTCATCCAGTCTGAGTCCTGTTGAAGTCATTCCTGGCCCATTGATTTCAGTGGGGAATCAGCTCAGCTGGCTTCGACCCGATCCGATTCCTCAATCCCCACATTTCCCCAAGTATTTTGAGCTTGGTCTGAACCAGAATTTCCCTGAGCTGCATCCAACTCAGAGTAGACCCGCTGACTTTATCAAACCTAAGCTAATGATGGACATTCATTTCAATGGGTCTACTCTGAGAAGGGTTATCATTGACTACAACCCCACACTCTGGATTTTGTTTTCCCAATGCCTCCCATAAAGGACCCCTGGCCGTTAGGTCCAGTCATGGCTGACTCTGGGTTAGCGGCGCTCATCTTGCTTTAATGGCTGAGGGAGCCGGCATACAGCTTCCGGGTCATGTGGCCAGCATGACTAAGCCACTTCTGGCGAACCAGAGCAGGACACGGAAACGCCGTTTACCTTCCCGCTGGAGCAGTACCTATTTATCTACTTGCACTTTGACGTGCTTTCGAACTGCTAGGTTGGCAGGAGCAGGGACCGAGCAACGGGAGCTCACCCTGTCACAGGGATTCGAACCACCGACCTTCTGATCGGCAAGTCCTAGGCTCTGACCCACAGCGCCACCCACGTCCCAAATGCCTCCCATAGATTCCGTCAAATGTACCAATATGGGACAAGCTGAACTGTAATAAAATAAAATATCATTATTATTCCCCTTCTCTGAGCCCCCTTTCTAACCCCCCCTCAATTTCTAGACCTTTTAAAGAGGGTTTGAAATGAGTTGGGAAGGCCTCCCCAATGCCAGCGATTTGGTGTCAGAGAGCATAAAGTTCCCAGCGTTGTTGTTGTTGATATATATATAGAGAGAGAGAGTCTGGGGGATAATGCCGATCGCTCAATGTGGTCCCTGGGAAAGCGAAGCTCTCCAGATGGCCTATCAGGACAGAAATTGCCGTCCAGCACAATAGTGAGCTGCACAGCGGCACTAATGGGCGCTGTGGCCCAGGCACACTTCATTTGTCCTCCCCATGAATGTCATCAATGGGCTCGAAAGTGTGGGAAACACCGAGAAACCCAGCCCCACACTCTGGAGGTTAATAGGGGCATTGTCGGAAGAGTCCCCCTGAGCCGCAGGATCAACATAATAAATATCACCCCCACCCGAGTCTCCCAGGAGAAAAGCTGCCAGCATTGGGGAAAGCCATTCAGAGTTAAAGGGAACAACAACAACAACAGCCAACTATATATTTCGCAAAATGATTTGTCCGTTCGTTTGCTAGTTTTGTTTTCCTTGTGTTCAGAAGCCTCTCAATATACCATTGCCAAACTTGACATAAGGGTTCCTGGTGTGTGTGTGTGTGTGCGCGCGCATTGGTTTTTATCGATGCTGGGCCGCCAGCTGCCATTTTGAAACAAGTTGGCAGACAGGAACTTGGTGTGACTTTGGTACGGCTTCTTCCTCTTTTTGGCATGGGCACAGCTGCCTTTCGACTGTTCCTGAGGTGGTGGTGGTCTATGTTGACATTTGGGTGCTGGGCGCCATTTTGAATCAAGATGGTGGGCTGAAATGTGACTTTGGTGTGACTGTGTCCGGGGTTTTTTTGTCATAGGTTTGGCAACCTCTCGAGATATTGTTGCCCAGTGTGGTCAGGGCTGATGGGAACTTAATTATTGCCCTCGAAGGGAGAAGGGCTGTCAGGACTAAATGCATCTTAAAATATAAGAAACCTAAGAAGGGAGAGCAGGAGAACAAGCCTTCAGTACACTGAGGACACTTCAGGACACTTCAGTACACTTCAGGACACTGAGGTCCAGCACCGAGGGCCTTCTGGCAGGTCCCTCACTGCGAGAATCCAAGTTACAGGGAACCAGGCAGAGGGCCTTCTCGGTAGTGGCGCCTTCCCTGTGGAACACCCTCCCACCAGATGTCAAAGAGAACAACAACTACCAGGCTTTTAGAAGACATCTGAAGGCAGCCCTGTTTCGGGAAGCTTTTAATGTTTGATGTATTATAGTACTTTAATATTCTTTTGGAAGCCACCCAGAGTGGCTGGGGAAGCCCAGCTAGATGGGCGGGGTATAAATAATAAATTATTATTATTAGTAGTAGTAGTAGTTAAGCACCTTGGACAGCACACTAGACTGGTCACCTTGACCAGTTGTATTCAACCTTTTCAGACCAAGGCCTCGCCTTTAACCCATTCATGCATTTGGGAACCCACATCTTAATTTTCCGACATGTATATGTATGTTGGTAATGCTGCTGTTATGACCCAACTTAGGTTAGGCTAAGACCCAGCAGTGGGACCGACCCACCTACTAAAGACCACTGACTTTGATGTCCCCCAATCTGATGAAGTGGTTTGCTGCCTGTTTCAATTTTAGCAGCTATTTCTAATTGTGCATCAAGTATCAATATTTTTGCTGCCTGGGACTCTTTGGGGAGAAGGTGCAGGGTGGAACTACTACTACTACTACTACTACTACTACTACTACTACTACTGTGTCATATGTATTCTTATAAATAATAGCAGATGCAAATTTATGCACATTCATTCCTTACTGTGCTCAAATAGAATAGATTGGGGTTGGAAACCTGTAGCCTTCTAGATGGACACTGCTCCTGGATCTGATGTGAGGGGTTTTTGGTTGGGGGGGGGGGAGAGAGAGACAGTGCTTTCAGAGAGGGCAAGGCAGCGTGAACAGCCAGTGTCATTGGTAAGGAGTTGTTGCAAAATCTGCATGGATGGAATGTGTTACAAGAAAGTTAATTTTCAGAAGTTGTGCCTGAGCTTCCATTTTCCTCATGTGCCATATCTTGTAAGGTTGATTATTGAACCTTTTTTAGGGCTAACGAGGGATGCAGGGGATGAGTGACAGGGGGTGTCCTGTATCCAAGTGGCTGATGGGAAAGCAGGAACTGGAGTCACAGGAGGAGGGAGAGTTTTCCTGCCCCTGCCTTCAGCTGGAAGTGCCTTCGCCCAATAGACATCCTTATCCCCTCTTCCACAACCACCGCCTGCTAATCAATGCTGGGATGCAATTCAAATTCATTAGAAAGCTCCTCAGTTTAAAAGTCTGTGAAAGATGGAACGAACTGGGAAAGCAATGAAGAAATACATCATCTAGCAGGGGAAAATGAAGGCACAGACATGGAAGTCATTTATACAGTATGTGCCATTTAATGGCCTTGTTAAAGGAGGAACAAGCTACTACAGACCATATTTGAGAAGCAATAACTTGGGGCCATTGGTATTAGATGTTCCTTTGGTTGTAGTTTAAAGGACTGAGAAAATGGAAGGTGCTTCAAGCAAAGGACAGAATTCCTATGGATTAGACGTTATTTGTAAGGACAGGAGAAATTTACGCTTTGCCTTGAAACAAGATGGCCACAGCAGAAGAGGTGGATTTGAGGTCCTGACCAAAGGTGCTTTTTCCAGGGTCATAACTCATCTTTTTTTGAATTTGCAAATGAAGATAGGTTTCTGAAAATGGCTTGCTGTCTTTAATTCCCATGGCTGAATACAGAAGACAAGGTCTGCCTAACAAACAGTGGAGGAGACTATTTCTCAATGAACGTTATGCACTGTGTGACATTTCCCCATTCCTCTTGGTAGTGCCATACAATGCCACAGATGATGATCTCAAGGAGGTTTTTGCTTTCAGATCCCGATGCAGAACTCCAGTATTGTAATGGCTCCATCCAGAACTATCTGTGATACAAGACGCAGTGTTAATGCTGCAGCTAATCAGGCAACTGGAGGAGGGTATGAAAGTGATGATGAACTGATTTTCCCAATGCTGAACTGATTTCTCTAGATATGCATAATATTCATGCCATGCACAAATCCTTGAAAAAGCTGAACGACACCTCATGTAGAAAAATCCCACTGGGTATCGAGTCTAGAGTCACCCCGTGAAATAGTGCAAGCTTTGATTGCAACAAACTCACTGGCTCAAACTTATCTAGCATGTTTTGACAGGTGCTATTCAGGTAGCAGACAAACTATTATCTGGAAAGAGTTCAGTTTTGGTACACTGCAAGGATGGTTAGGACCGCATGGCACAACCAGCCTCTCTAGACAGTTTGATGTTGGACAGATCCTTTGGACACAAGTGTGCTTGATAGCAATCCAGCTGCTGAATTCTGCGCCCATATTGAACTATTTTAATACTTTAGCTAAGTAACTCCATTCTGTCATCTTGGCTCTGAGCCTTGGAAGATCTGCTCCCTTGCCTTGCAGGCTTTTCCCCACCTGGCCTGGGAGGGACGGACTCCAGCTACAAAAGCTGAGACTCCTGGGCTGGGGTATTGCTGGGTTTTTGTTGTTGTTGGGGGGACATTGTTGGTTTTTTGTACCTTTATTTCAGATATTCTTATTAATGTGGAAACTTCAGATATTCTTATTAATGTGAAAATTGTTCAATTCTGTTGCGTATCTTTTAATGCTTTAGATATTGTTTATGATTACTTTTGTTAGGTTGTAGTTGTGCATTCTTTTTCATGCCGTGAGCCGCCTTGAGCATGGTTTGAATTGTGGAAAGGCAGCATGCAAATAAAATTATGTCTGTGTGAGTATAAATGCCATGAAAAAATAAAGCAAATATGAATGGAGGCAGGGCTAGCAAGTGAATAGCCGTGGTGCTTAATAGCAAGTGACCAGCGGAGGAAGGTATCGGATTGTGACCTATTCAGAGTAGACCCATTGAAATGAATGGGCTATGTTAGTCATGCAGATGAAGGCCAGTGGGTCTACTCTGAGTAGATTGTGGATTGTAGGAAAATGGAATAAACTGCCTTGTGAAGGCAGCCAATGTATTATATCCAATTAAGTTTTGCTCGGAATAGAACTGAAAATAATGAATCCAAGATAGTCAATTTCACTAATTTCAATTGGTCTGTCTCAAGTAGAACTTAGTTGGATTACAACCCTATGATTATATAATGACTTATACCTAATGGGTTCATTACAGAGGTAAGATTTGAACAGGTGTGTGTTGTTTTCTTCTTGTTGTTGTTGTTGTGCAGCTTATTAATTATACTACTCCAGAGTTGAAAGGAAGGATTCATTCATTGTGGAAGAAAAAATGATTTCTTTATTAACATTTCCATCAAAGAAATTCAAATTGTATTCAACACCACATGGGGATGAATGCAACATCGCTTTATAAAAGCATTCCAATTCGTTCGTGTTCAACAAACTTACATACGCACATTACTTTCTCCTTATTAAAGATACATAAACATATGTTTCCTTCACAAAAGGCAGAAAACTCTCCCAAATGGGAGATGCATAAGACACAGAGAGTGAAACCTAACACAAGGCCCTTTAAATGCTGTTGGAATGCCAACTCCCATCAGCCCTGGACAGCATAGCCGATGGTATGGGAAACCTCTGAAATCTCCCCCCACTCAAAGATTGGAGTGTGGTACACACTATCAGAACAGCAGGGGATTCTCAGTCAGTGGAGCTAGGTTCCTGGAAGGTTCACTCAGAAAGTAAAGAAAGAAAGAAAGAAAAGGCTAAAGCACTTTGATACAAATTACAGGGTCGAAACAAAAGCACCCCTTCTCTCTGAAGGACAATATGAACAGAGAGTCAGGAAGTCTTTCAGTCTCCCAACAGATGCTGTTGGAAGTCCTCGGCAAGGCATCTCTATTGTCAGAAAGCTGAAACCACTTTCTTTCCTTTTCTAGACTGCCAAGGAAAAGACGCCTCCTCTCTGCCACAGCAGCCCATAAGAGCAGACAACTTCGCGCTCCTTCATTGTGAAGGGAAATGACTTTGCAAGAACATTTCTTGCGACAACAAACAACCCAACTCTCTCCTCCTTGGAAATCAAATGCTTCCTACTTCTTAAAGAGGAATCGTAAAGATTCCTTTAGGTTTTATCTGAGCTTTTCTTTTTCTTTTTCGGGATAGGTTGTCCATCCAGCTCCTCCTACCACGGTCTCCAGAGCACTGTGGCAGGTGCCGGGGGCTTCTTGCTGGCAGCTTGTTTCTTGGGTGGGGCACGAGGAGATGGTGGCAGGCAGCCCATGGCGGGAGTGCCTGGCTGCACCCTGTCGGCGATCACGTGGACTTTGCAGAAGTGCTTAATCAGCCGGGCTTGCGTTTCTCTCTTGGGCTCACAGAAGGAGAGGAAATGCAGCGCTTCCTTCAAGCAACGCAGGTAGCCGGTGTTGAAATCAAGCTCTGGATTCTTCTGGCTCAGTGCTAGAGAGATGAAATAATATATTTTTAATTATTATATCAGATGCACAGATGTGAGCACAACTTAGGTTTGCGGTTATGGCTCCTTCTTTGACTATTTCATACATTGAATGTGCATTGCTCCCCCTCCAAAAGAAAATCCTGCTAGCTGCAGTTTGCCCCTCACCAAGCTATAATTCCCGGCACCCTTAACAAGCTGTGGTTCCCAGGATTCGCCGGGGTAAGCTCTCAGTATAGTGCAGTAGTTCAGATAGTTGGATTTAGGCCAGGGGTAGGGGTACCTGTGGCTTTCGAGGTGTCGTTGGACTACTTAAGACCCAGTTAGCATGGACAATGGTCAAGGATGATGGGAGTTGTAGTCCAACAACTTCTGGAAGACCACAGGTTCTCCAACCCTAGTCTAAATCCAACACTGCACTACCACACCATCCTGAGGGACCTTCGGGCATATAACGCAGGAGAAGCACGCACCTGCCACAGGTCAACCAATCGTCCCTCCCTGAAGAATATATCTACATTTTCCCTGTGCCGCATTTTTACACTTAAAAATGTGTTGTGCAAACTGGCCTCTGGACTTTGATCTGGGAAATCTAGCTAGGAAACAAATGAGCCCACAACCCACGGCAGGTTCTGGCTTTTCACAACTCTCACTTGCTCCTTGTATACAATTTTATTTTATTTTTGAAAGAACATTTTGTCAAATGAATAAGATGCTACAGGTGCCATTCAAACCCCCTGCATACAAGTAACCTCAGGGACTTGTGGAATGTTTGCCTGACAAGGCTTGGGTACCTAAGGATGGAAATCCCACACTCACCAGGAGCCTGAATTTGATGATGATGCTGCTGCTTCAAGTAACTGACAGCCACTTCCAAGATGTCTGCTTTCTCCAGCTTGGAGTTGGGCTGATGCCTCTGGAATTCTTTCTCCAGAAGGACCTTCAGCTGCTCAATGCTGCTGTTAATCCGATCGCGGCGCATTTTCTCGACCACTGGCTTCCTCAGCTGCAAAGGAGAAAGAATGAAAAAGGCCTTTAAGTTTCACAAAGTCAATAAATAAAACCTACGCAACAGCATTCAGGGGCTGCTGGCCATGCAGAATTTTCCAGTGCCTGTCATTTGATTTCAGAATAGCAGAATTTCCACATTTGCATTAGGGGGGTAATTGATCTCCTAGGTCCAGTCTCTCCCCCCCCCCCATTTCTAATCTAGCACATCTTAACTCACATTTGATGGTAATAGATAGATACCTAGCTTTATAGACTAGATTTATCTAATCTATCTAAACTAGGGGTTCCCAAACTGGTAAATGGACCACTAATGGACCAAACTGGTGAATGGACCACTAATGGTCTCCAAGCATCATTTAGGTGATTCACTGCAGGTCCACATTAAATATTCCTAGTGGTTTTAAATTTCATTGCTTCTTTTGTTTCTTATATTGTATTAAATAGCAGCACAGTCTGAATTCCACGGAATGCAAATTGTCATCCAATGCAACATAGGGAAATAAAAGAAGCATTAAAATTCATTTTTAATTTAGTACAGTGCATTACAGCTGCCACTACAGGCAGAAAACTTACTAAGCGGCCTGTCGAGACCCTCAGCAACTTGCAAGTGGTCCAGGAAGACAAAAAAGTTTGGCAACCACTGACCCATCCAGTTTAATATTCTGTTTAACTACCCACCCACTGAACAGCTCAATTTAATACCCCATCCATCCCATTTAATAATCATTCATTGAGCCACCCAGATAATCTATCCATTCATCCTTCAGTCTAATATTCTACCTACCCTTTTCTAAAATAACTGTATGTGTTCAACCCAAACTTCCCTCTATCTACAGCCTTCCTTTCTGCCAGTGTTACCTTCTGCCTGACACACACACACCGACATCAGTTCCCACATACAAGCCAGTCCTTTGATTGATCTGCACTTGATGATGGACAGCTGAATGTGTGAACCCCTTTTCATTGGGGGGGTGTTGCGGAAGAAGCAGAAGCAGAACATTGAAGCAGTGCGAGGACATCCTAAATGTTCTAACTTGTGGCGTTGTATCTGCACACAGAAGACACTGAGGGACGGCAGCATGTGGGGACCAGCTCTAGGGCAATGACACCTCTGCCAAGACCGGCCTGCTGAAACCCTTGCCTACCTTGTTCTTCTCTTTTGCCAGCACCCTCTCTTCCTCCACGTGGACCATGCAGCTAGGAGCCATCCGTGACCCTGTCAGCCGAAGTCAAGCAGCTCTGGGTATTAGCTGTCTGACCCGAACGCAACCCTTCTGCTCCAAAGCTCTCCGCGGGCCTCTATTTATATCCACCAGCAGCTCAGCAGCGATGTGAGTTTTGGGCTCCTTGGCGTTTCCCACAGTCATGCAGCCAATCCCGGCACGCGGTCAGATAATAGAGGAGGCATCCCCTTAGTGTACGCTACATTGACCGTCAATGAGCCCCGAAGAGAATAGCCTTCTGCCTGTACCAACTGGTAGGGTACGGAAAGCCGCGCAGCAGGGCTGCCGGAGGATCTGGGAAAACCTCGCTGCCCCACCCCACCCCCCCAGCTGCCTTGCCCAGGATCAATTGCATTCCAGAGTTTCAATCCCATGCCACGCACATCCATAGGTGAGGAAACAGTTTGCTGTTGAGTGTAAAAGTCTGAAGGGAAGCAGAAGCAGAAGCATATAGATCAGGAAGGTGGGAAAAGGAGAGTTAAAGTGGGCTTGGTTGCTGTTGTTGTTGTTGTTGTTGTTGTTGCTGTTGTTGTTGTTGTTGTTATTATTATTAATTGATTGATTGATTGATTGAATTCATATACTGCCCTTCATTTGTAGATCTCAGGTCAGTTCATAACATAAAATTGCAATATAAAAAAGGCAAATATTTATTCCTTGCGTTTATAGAAGTAAAGCAATAAACGGAGTTGGAACAGAAGCCATGATCACATAATTGTAGAGTTGGAAGGGACCCCGAGGGTCATCTAGTCCAACCCCAGGAATCACGGCTAAGGGATTCCTGGCTGATGGCTGCCCAACCTCTGTTTAAAAACCACCAGTGGAGGAGTATGTGCCACCATCCAAGGTAGTACGGATCAGGATACTTGGGCTGCATATGCGTGACTTCTCCCACATGAATCCTGGAAACGGTAGCTTGCTATGAGTGCTGGGAACTGTAGCTCTGAAAGGCGGTGAACTACGGTTCCCATGATTCTTTGGCGGAAGCCATGGGCTTGTTATCTATGATGTGTGCACAGACTTTGGTGACTGAGCTGTGGCAGTGGGGCTGATAATGCCAAGGTTGCAGGTTTGATCAATGTTTGGGACAGCTGCATTTTCCTGTCTTGCAGGGGGTCAGACTAAGATGGCCCTCAGGTGGTCTTCCAACTGTAGAATACCATGATCTCATGATTCTATGAAATGCCGCTGTCCGTCCCCTGTCCCCAGTCAAGGTGCATAATATATATTCAAAACATAAGAAAGCTACCTTATACTGAGTCAGGCTATTGACTTTTGTGCGCAGAAGGTCCCGGATTCAATCCTCAGCATCTCCTTCAGATGTCTTCTAATGGTTGTATAGTTACTTATCTCCTTGGCTCAGGGGTTGCATATTTCCATACCCTCCAACATTTCTCTGATGAAAATAGGGATGTCCTACCATACCCTCCAACATTCCTCTGATGAAGATAGGGACATCTTAAGGAAAAGCAGGACATTTCAGGATCAAATCAGAAACCAGGACAGCTTCTGTAAATCTGGGACTTTGGCCATGAAACTCACTGGGTGACCTTTGGCCAGTCACTACTTCTCAGCCTAACCTACCTCACAGGGCTGTTGTAGTGATTAATTGAGGAAGGGGAGAACCATGTACAGACACCACCATAAGTTTGTTGCAGAAAAGTATGGGATGTAAATGCAAACCATCGATAAATAAAACCGAGTATAAGATACATATATTAGCAGGGAATGCCAGGCACCACCTAGGAATTTTTTTAGAAACCCACAAATACTGTGGTTTTAAAAATCGATAGTGTCATTTGTGAGTTTGGATCCGTCACGCCCAGAATCAGGTGGAGCCACGCAAAAGCTATGATTCAAAACAGTGCCTGGCATATATGATTGTTTTTGTTTTAATGTTATCTTGTAAGTTGCTTTGAGTTCTCCTTTCTGGGAAAAAGTGACTAAATATTAATAAAGAATAATAATAAGCTACTATTTTTTATTGTAGCGTTGAGATGCATTCAAGGTTTCTGTGAGGTAAAAAACAAAACAAAACAAAACTGAAGAGCTGAGAGCTGAAGGAACTCTGAAGTTAGACTCAAAGACACCCCAGGACCACTTCCTAATTTAAAAGAAGAGAGCAGGGAGAAAGACTAAAATGATCTCTGTTTTATAACAGGTCATTGTCAAAGAGGCAAAGAGAGTGAGGGAAAGAGCCGGCTCCATCGTAATCATTGTCAGAGTCTGAATGAGCTTATCTCTTTGTCCAAGACAGATGTTGAGTAGAGGCCTGTATTTCTATCCCCTACATTTTGTGGGAAAGCTGAGAGCTGAGTCATCTCAAGACCACTTGGAGCCTTTCAAGGGGGATTTAAAAAAAAGAGAGAAAAAAGAAAATGCAATAAGAACAAAATGATATGAGGTGGAGGCAGGTAGCAGACGTCCGCTACCATTGACCATGTCTCTGCCCCATCTCTCTCTCTCTCTCTCTCTCTCTCTCTCTCTCTCTCTCTGACATTGTGTGTCAGATCTTCAGAGCAAAAACCATGGGAATTCGCTACCTGTATCTGAGGGTTATGGGTATTGTAAGAGGTTTTTTTTAAAAAAATAAAATTAAAAAATGGTTGATTTGATGGATAGCCCACCCTGTCACAAGGATCTGGGACAGATTATGGCAAAACAAAAGGAGAAAAAGCCATCCAGTCCAAGGAATCTCAGCCAGATGGGCGGGGTATAAATAATAAATTATTAGGATTATGATTGTGACCCTCCAAGTCTTGCTATCTGCCCCTCAGGTCTCTCCCATGCTACATCTCTTCCTTAGTCACATCCCCCAGGCCAAAACCCTTATCAGCCATGCTTCAACCCTCTCCTTAAGTGTTTTTGCCTGGCTGGAATATGCCATTGAATAATGCTTTTTCTTGCTTGCCCGGATGGAGGTTGTAGAAACTATTGCACCATAACAAAGGTAAAACTTACATCCATTGCTCAGCCTAGTACTTTTGCCTCTGGCCCTGGCCACCCCTGGGAAATGGCCCCCAAAATGTGGCCCAGAAGGGAACACACACACACAAAATCATTTTGACTTATTTTTAAAAACAATCAAGCTGCATAGAAATGTTATGAAATAAATAAACAAACCTATGCCTCCTTTTCTTTACATTGGGCATTCCGCCTGGGTTTGCAGGGGCCTGATCCGTGGTGGTGTGGACTAGCAGTTACTCCCGTCTCCTCCCCAATACCTATAATTCTTCTGGAAGGATGTTATTTCATGAAGGGAGGGAATGTAAGGGAGAAGCACTGGATGGGTGAGGTTCACCCCTCCCCAAACTCCAAATTTGACAACTCTACCCAGAAATTTACAGAGTGGCTTCTGAATGGGTGGGAGATGGGAGTTTGCAACAGCTTTATCTAATTTTAATCTGAGCATTGTGTGTGTCATCTATCCATTTGCCTGCCTGCCTGAATTCTTACAATAATATAATCATACAATCATATAACGCAATCAAGCAAAGACAATGCTACACCCACCCACACATTTATACAGTGGTACCTTGGTTCTCAAACTTAATCCGTTCCGGAAGTCCATTCCAAAACCAAAGCGTTCCAAAACCAAGGCACACTTTCCCATAGAAAGGAGTGCAAAATGGCTTAATCCGTTCCAGACTATTAAAAACAATCCCTAAAACAGCAATTTAACATGAATTTTGCTATCTAATGAGACCATTGATCCATAAAATGAAAGCAATAAACAATGTACTGCAGTCACACAATCAATCAATCAGTAGCTGAACTGGGTTCCACACACACACACACACAGAGAGAGAGAGAGAGAGAGAGAGAGCTGCAAAAGCAGACAGTCCTCAGCGTAAAACTCAAAACGGAAGTGTGGCACTCAAATTGGAAGCATAACACTCAAAATGGAGCACATTCGGCTTTTGAAAAACGTTCACAAATCGGAACACTTACTCCTGGGTTTGCAGTGTTTGGTTTCCAAGTTGTTTGAGTACCAAGGCGTTTGAGAACCAAGGTACCACTGTAACCTGTTCTTCATCCAAAGGGGCTGCACACCCAATGACTGTCTCATTTTGTGCTCACAACAACCCTGTGAAGTAGGCAGGTTAGGCCTAAAAAGCTGGCGACTTGCCTGAGCTTCCTTACGGAGCCTGATGGCTGAGAAGGAATTTGAACTCGGGTCTTTTCCCAGGCCTGGTCTACCAGGCCACATTGGCTGCCGCTGCCAAACCGTGCTGAGCAGGCTCCGACCCTTTTCTGAGAGGGAAGGCGAAGATTGACAGCTAGCTCATTCACAAAGCTGGTTAAAGCGGCAGCGGCGGTGTCAAAGAGTGTTTCCCTCCCACCTTGGAAGTGACAGCCCCTGACCCTCATTGCCGGATTGTAACTACTAACCAGATGGTCTTTTGGGAGTTGGGTGTCCCCCCACTCCTCCTCTAACGCATTCAGGCCCAAGCACCATCACTAATGTCACCCGTAGTGGCGAGGCACACGTCTATTGTCTGAGCGAGGAGGGGGAAAGTGTGGGAAACTCAGCGGAACTCAAACCCACACAGCCTGGTGCTAATAACTCCTTTGTGGGGCATGAATGTGCCTTGAACTCACGTGGTTCTTTCAGCCAGGGCTGGGGTGGGGGGCGAGGTGGTGGAAGGCAAGGGACTCAGATAAGTTTTTCTCAAGGGTTCTCATTTGTCAAGGAGGGATCCGGGGAGTTAAAGGAGGGGAGGCACGCGATGGCAAGCATTTGCAAAACTGAAGCGCATTAAGTTGAACTGCGGAACTCGCTTCCACAGGAGCCGGCGACGGCTGACATCGGATGGCCTGAAAAGAGGGTTTGACAAATCCATGGAGGAGATGGAGACTAGCCACAATGGCTGTGCTCTGCCACCACAGTTGGATGCAGCTATGCTTCTGAATAGGGATGCAGGTGGCGCTGTGGGTTAAACCACAGAGCCTAGGACTTGCCAATCAGAAGGTCGGCGGTTCGAATCCCCACGGCGGGGTGAGTTCCTGTTGCTTGGTCCCTGCTCCTGCCAACCTAGCAGTTCAAAAGTACGTCAAAGTGCAAGTAGATAAATAGGTACTACTCCGGTGGGAAGGTAAACGGAGTTTCCATGTGCTGCTCTGGTTCCCCAGAAGTGGCTTAGTCATGCAGGCCACATGACCCGGGAGCTGTATGCCAGCTCCCTCAGCCAATAAAGCAAGATGAGCGCCGGAACCCCAGAGTCGGTTACGACTGGTCAGGTGTCCCTTTACCTTTATGCTTCTGAATACCAGTTGCTGGAGGGTCGGTGTGGTGTAGTGGTTAAGAGTGGTAGACTCGTAATCTGGTGAACCGGGTTCGCTTCCCCGCTCCTCCACATGCAGCTGCTGGGTGACCTTGGGCGAGTCACACTTCTTTGAAGTCTCTCAGCCCCACTCACCTCACAGAGTGTTTGTTGTGGGGGAGGAAGGGAAAGGAGAATGTTAGCTGCTTTGAGACTCCTTCGGGTAGTGATAAAGCGGGATATCAAACCCAAACTCCTCCTCCTCCTCCTGGTGGAAGCTGGTGGAGGCAGTGGGGTGGGTGGGATCCCCACAGGGGTGCTAACTCTTGGTGTTCCTCTGCCTGAGATGGCTGCCTTAGCCAACCTCATGGTGATGGTTGCGGGGGGGGGGGGGTTTGAGGGCTGGTGCAGGGCATCTGGTTGGCCACTGTGAGAACAGGAAGCTGGTCTATATGCGTCTTCTCCAGAAGACTCTTCTTATATCTTGACCCATCAAGCTCTTTGTGTCTCAGGAAGACCCCAATATCTCCTAAAATGTATCTCCCGGGGTAAACGTGCCAGGACCCTTAGATGTTTTCCTTGGAGGCCCTTCTCCAGGTTCAGCCTCTGAGTGACGTTTGGAGGGTGGCGACAAGGGACAGCAAGGCCTTGCCAGGGGTGGTGGTTCCTCATGTCCTCCATGAGGTCTTGAAGGGCTGTTCCTTGGAAGATGCAGCAGCAAGAATTGTATTCTGCCGCTCCAGGGAGTAGGACCCAAACCAGTGGATTTCTATTACAAGAAAGGTGATTCTGACCAAAAATTTGGAAGAGTTTTCGGAGGGTAAGGCTGTTCGACAGTGGACTCCTTCAGAAGGTGGTGGGCTCCCCTTCAGTGGAGGAAGGTTGGATGGTCACCTATCAGGGATTCTTTAGCTGTGGTTCCTTCATTGCAGGGACTAGGTGACTCCTGGAATTCCTTCCAACTCTACACTTTTATGAGCGTATGACATTTTCATGAAGACTTTTTGAAAAATGCAATCTTAATGTAGAAATGTGGAGAATTGAATAAGGCTAGAAAAACGAGAAACCGATAAGAATCAAAAGTGACAAATTTGATTTCTTTCCTTGAGCTTGAACTGGCTGCCTTGCAAGGCCCCCTCAGTGATCAAAAAAACCTATGTGTTACAGCTGAAATGAATCCTACACCAGAGTAGAGCTATTGTTGCTAATGGGCATGGCTAAATTAGGTTTGTTAATTTCAACGGATCTGCTCTGAGTAGAATTTAATTGGCTACAACCATATCAAATCCCATCATCTCTCTCTCTCTCTCTCTCTCTCTCTCTCTCTCTCTCTCTCTCTCTCTCTTAATCTATCTATTTATCTATCTATAAAATGGACCACATCCCTAATTAATGCTCCATTCACCAGTTCAGCACTTACTGTGTGACACACTGGATTCTACCTATGCAAATAAAATCCATATAAATCAGTGGAGCTAAGTTACCCATGTCTATTTCATAGAATCATAGAATTGAAAGGGAACCCCAAGGGTCATCCAGTCCAACCCCCTGCAATGCAGGAATCTCAGCTCAAGCTTCCATGACAGAAGGCCATCCAATCTCTGCTTAAAAGAACCTCCAAGGAAGGAGATTCAATGGAGATTCTGCTCAGCGTAGGGTCAAGCGTTGGGTGCAACCCACAGCCCTTGCCGGAGGGCCGATGAGGCTTTGAAGGTGTGTGTCTCCCACACTTCTGGCTTAGCAGCAAAGCCCTGAACAAGGAAAAAGAGGGTGGGAAGCTTCTGTTTAAATGCACCTCTAGGGGCCATTCATTCTCCCCCCCCCCACCCTGCGTGTGTCTCTGCCCCCCCTTCCTCTAACTCGCAGAAATTCCCACAAGCCCTGTCTATTGGGTGTACAAGAGGGATTTATTATTTCCTGGTTTATTGACTCTGAAAGGCCCCAGGGATTACGGCTGCTTTGCACATGAATCGCCGGAGTGTGTTGTACAAAAGGCCGGGGCTGTGGGATAATGTATTTGGATGTGGGAAAGAGCTGACCCTCCGAGATAGCAGGCTGGTGCCTGATGGTAGGAATCAATTATGTTTCAAAGGAACACATTGCTCTGGGGGTATAAGCGGGGGGGGGGGGGTGAGCCAACATTAGGGGGAGCCCTCCTCATCCATGCAAGCCCCTTCCACCCCCTCCCCTCCCAGTAACGACAAAAAAAGAAAGCATTTACATGCACATATAAATTACGTTTCCGGATCTCTCTCTGCTGCCTTTGAAATTTCTTTTGAAGCTAAATCTCTCTCTCTCTCTGATATATAAGGTGCACAGCTCTCTATATCATGAAGGGCAGATAAAATGCCCCCTGTTGCAAAATTGTGGTCCCAGCCCCCTACAACTATTAAACTCCCTCAGGAGGCAGTGAGGGCCACCAACCTAGATGGCTTTAAAAGAGGATTGGACAAATTCATGAAGGAGAGGAGCTACTAGTCATGATGGCTATGCCCTGCCTCAACACTTGGAGGCAGTGATGCTTTTGAATACCCGCTGCTGGGAACCACAGGACCAGAGAGGGCTCTCATGCTTGGATCCTGCTCACAATGTTCCCACAGGCATCTGATTGGCCACTGTGAGAGCAGGATGCTGGACTAGATGGGTCATTGGCTTGATTCAGCAGCCTCTTCTTACGTTCACATTTTCTTCATGCTTGCACAACCAGAGCTCTGAGCTATACACAATTCAGATTTAGCAAAGTTGGTAAAGGTAAAGGGACCCCTGACCATTAGGTCCAGTTGTGGCCGACTCTGGGGTTGTGGCGCTCATCTTGCTTTATTGGCCGAGGGAGCCTGGCGTACAGCTTCCGGGTCATGTGGTCAGCATGACTAAGCCGCTTCTGGCGAACCAGAGCAGCGCATGGAAACGCCGTTTACCTTCCCGCTGGAGTGGTACCTATTTATCTACTTGCACTTTGACGTGCTTTTGAACTGCTAGGTTGGCAGGAGCAGGGACCAAGCAACAGGAGCTCACCCCATCGTAGGGATTCGAACTGCTGACTTTCTGATCGGCAAGTGCTAGGCTCCGTGGTTTAACCCACAGCGCCACCCACGTCCCGTAGCAAAGTTGGTACTAATTCCCAAACAAGGCAAAGTCACATGGGATGTTTCTGCAACCGCAAGACTTCTGAAGCACAAGGTCAGTTTGCATTTGGAGATAGGAGAATACTTTCCTCCTACTTTTTCTTCCAGTGGATTAGAGCGTGGTGCTGATGATGCCAAGGTTGCAGGTTCGATCCCCATAGGGGACAGAAGCATATTCCTGCATTGGAGGAGTTCGGACCAGATGATCCTCAGGGTCTCTTCCAACGCTATGATTCTATGATTCTAAGATCATCAACAACATGGATATGTTGGTGTTAGCTGACCAATGGGAACTGCCTGCAACTTTCCCACCTTCCTTATTCCTTTAGTTCCTGCTAGAAATCTATGGGATAGTGAAGGGGATGAATTAAG
Source organism: Podarcis bocagei (assembly GCF_964188305.1). NCBI lineage: Eukaryota > Metazoa > Chordata > Lepidosauria > Squamata > Lacertidae > Podarcis > Podarcis bocagei. The sequence continues at coordinate 71,951,395 of NC_138132.1, read as the reverse complement.
ATGATAAGAATGGACAATGGCCTGTCTAGTCCAGCATCCTGTTCTCACACTGGCCAGCCAGGTGCCTCTGGGAAACCTGCAAGCAGGATCTGAGCACAAGAGCCCTCTCTCATCCTGTCGTTTCCAGCAACTACGTAAGGGGGATGTGGGTGGCGCTGTGGTCTAAACCACTGGGCCTCTTGGGCTTGCTGATCAGGTCAGCGGTTCGAATCCCCGTGATGGGGTGAGCTCCCGTTGCTCTGCCTCAGCTCCTGCCAACCTAGCAGTTTGAGAGCATGCCAGTGCAAGTAGATAAATAGGTACCGCGAAGTGGTTTAGCCATGCTAGCCACATGACCCGGAAAGCTGTCTGTGGACAAACGACGGCTCCCATGGCCTGAAAGCGAGATGAGTGCCACAACCCCATAGTTGCCTTTGACTGGACTTAACTGTCCAGGGGTCCTTTACCTTTTTTAAAAAAACCTTTCCAGCAACTGACATTCAGAAGCATTGCTTAACCCCATCTGGCTGCAAATCCTGGTGTCACTCACCTCCTAATTTTGCAGTTGGGAAGAATGATATCTGTCTATGTGTGTATTAATAATCTAAATCTGATTTGTCTAGACTTAAGAACCAGAAAAGGAAGTTGAGGGAAGTCCCAGGGGGTTGTGGGTTGTGGAATGATATTGTATTTTGTATTTGAAATAATGCCAATTGTGACTGATAAAACTGTATAATTTAATAAGAAGTATTTTAAAAAATAAATAAGTCTGATTTGTCTGATTTTCCCCATCATGCTACTCTCTGGCATCCTTGGACTTGCTGGCATCCCTCCCTCCCCTCCCCTCCCCTCCTCTCTCTCTCTCTCTCTCTCTCTCTCTCTCTCTCTGTGTGTGTGTGTGTGTGTGTGTGTGAGAGAGAGAGAGAGAGAGAGAGAGAGATGTCCTCTTTACCTCCACTTTCTCAGGCTGTGTGCCTGTCAGTCAATGCAGCAGCCAGAACAAAGGACGTGTGTCTTGGGAAACTATCATGGGGGGAAGTGATGGTTTCGGCGTAGCTGGACAGGTGGGTCTTGGAGGGATGTCAAAGAATTCGTGGACGTGCTCAGTGAGCAGTAAGGCAGGGTGATTCCCACGAAAAGCAGATGGTGGCTTCCAGTAAGGAGAGAAGAAGAGAGGGAAGCCAGAAAACCCGGTTTTTAAGTGGGCTATTTGCACAAGACCTGTGTGTGTGTTTATATTTGAAAGCAGGTTTCTGACGCAGCATGTATGGCGGTGAAGGAGGAGGGGCAGGTGTTGAAAGTTTTTTCGCATCATGGGGTTCAAGAGTACCCCACTTTTCTTGGACAGCGGCACATGGTCAAGAGTTTACAAATAAGGACGTGCATTCAAACACATCTGCACATCCCCTGTATTCCCTTGGACAGGAACCGGCAGCGCTCAGGCCTGGAGTTTATATTTCTTGTAACTGAAATAGAGCTGCTAAACCAGCAGATCATAGAATTGTAGAGTTGGAAGGGACCTCAAGGGTCATCTAATCCAACCCCCTGCCCTGCAGGAATCTCAGCTAAACCATCAAACCTCTGCTTTAAAAGCTCCAAGGAAGGAGAGTCCACAACCTCACCTTCTTCCAAGAATTCAAGCATGAGAACCAGCAAGAGCCAGTGTGGTGCAGTTCTTAGCATGTGGTACTAGGGCTGGAGAAGGGTTCAAAGCCTCGCGCAGCCTTGTTGGGAAACCTTGGCTCGTCTCTGCCTCTCAATGTTGTGGAGATTAAATGAGGAGGCAGAGAACCACACACATCACCTTCAGCTCCTTGGGAGAAGGCTGCAATATATGTAATTGCAATGAAATGAAATATGTAAAATGAAAATATAAAAGGATCTGTAAAACCAGGGGTGGGGGGAAGACCTCAGACATGGAGGGCCAAATGTAGCCATCTCTACCTGAAGACCCTCCACGTGTCCCTATTTTCCAGGGACAGTCCCTGATTTACAGAAACTGCCCCAGGGACTCAGCTAATACAACTGTGAATAAAACGTTTTAAGTGTGTTGTAAAGTACATTATACAAATGTGACAATAGATGGCAATGGTGAGCTATAGCAAATTCAATATATTTTTCAAAACTTTTTTAAAAAAAGCATTTTCACAGCACTTTTTATATGTGTCTAGATCCTCTCCCCCAGTTTCTGATCTGATCCCAAAATGTCCCGCTTTTCTTTAGAACGTCCCTATTTTCATCGGAGAAATGTTGGAGGGTATTGAGTTATGCCACCCCTGAGCCAAGGAGATATATAAGACACCTGAAGGCAGCCTTGTATAGGGAAGCTTTTTTTTAATGTTTATTGTTTCATTATGTTTTTATATATATTGGAAGCAACCCAGTCAGATGTGCGGGTTATAAATACAGTGGTACCTCGGGTTAAGAACTTAATTCGTTCTGGAGGTCTGTTCTTAACCTGAAACTGTTTTTAACCTGAAGCACCACTTTAGCTAATGGGGCTTCCTGCTGCCACTGCACCGCTGCTGCACGATTTCTGTTCACATCCTGAAGCAAAGTTCTTAACCTGAGGCACTATTTCTGGGTTTGCGGAGTCTGTAACCTGAAGCGTATGTAACCTGAGGTACCACTGTAATAACGTTGTTGTTGTTGTTGTTGTTGTTGTTGTTGTTGTTGTTGTTGTTGTTGTTGTTAGTATTAAATAGGATGTCCCTATTTTCATCAGAGAAATGTTGGAGGGTATGTACCTGGTCCTTGTCACTCTCCATAGGCCACACCCCCTTTCTCAAGCCACGCCTCTTGCTGGCCCTGCTCTGCATCCTGCCAGGCTGGAATGTGGCTGTCAACTCTGATCATTCCTCTTGCATGTCTAGATGGGTGGACAGAGATAGGTGTCCATGTGTGTGCGGGAACGAGCCTACTGCACAAAGGCAAAATTTGCATCCATTGCTCTGCCCGTCTCCACCCCTGTTCCCCCACTCCAATCGCTGGTGTGTGTGTGGCCCTCAAGAAGCTCCCTAGATGGCAATGTGGCCCTTGGGCAGTAGAAGGTCCTGTGTTAAACCGTCAGATGCTCTCCTTCTCTTCCTCCTCCTCTGCCGCCGTTCCCATCCCCTGCCAGATGTTAAGCCCTCCAGAGATAAAGGCAGGGATTTCCCAAAATGTCTCAGCCCGGCTTGACAGCTCTTGATCAATGGCCCCAGCCCCACACAGTAAATGCTATGCAGATGGCCTACCCAAAGCAAGGCTCCCTTCGCCCCGGCACAAAGGAAAGTCAAACAGCATTTCTAATTCAGCTTGTAGCTTGGCACACTTCCTTTTTACGGAGGCCTTCAATGCCTTGAATAGGGACGCAGTGTGGGAAACTCAAATCCACTCCACACTCACAGTCCAGGGCCTCAGTTACACATCTGCCTGCGGCCGTCAGGCATGAGGAGGGTGGGGAGAGTGGGGAATCAGATTAAACTGGCCAAGGAGGGGAAGAGGAGGGGGTTGGAAGGGTAATAACAATGAGGCAAAACCGCAGGAGGAATTTCACAAGGACAATTATTGCTAATCTTTATTATTAAACGCCAGTTTTGTTTGCTTGGTCTACAGGCCACAAATAACAGATACGGTGGCTTGTCTCTGAAGCTGGTCCTACTCAGAGTAGGCCCATTGAAACCAACGGGCATGGTTCATTGAGTCCCGTTACTGTCCTGTGGGTCTACTCTGAGTAGGACTTGGTTGGGCATAAGTTATAAACATCAAATACAGCATGGGGGCTGTTTCCAGCTAAATCCTACTACCACCCAGGGCAGACCTAATGGGGCTACCCTCGCCCAGCCCATTGATTCCACTGGTTCTCCTTGGGTAAGAATTAGAACTGGATAGAATGGATGGTTTTCATGGCAGCTGCTGCGGAGAGAAGAGCAACTGCCACAATGTACATGGTCGGAGGAGGTACCTCTTGAAATAGAAAGTCAGCGATCAAAAATAGTTTCAAAGTACTGGTGATTATGACCAGTGGCGTAGCGTGGGTTGTCAGCACCCGGGGCAAGGCAAGTAATTTGCGCCCCCTCTGCCCTAGGGGCAGAGAGCTGCGAGTGCGAGTGCCACCCCAGATGTTGCGCCCGGTGCGGCCGACCCCCCCTGCACCCCCCACGCTACGCCACTTATTATGACTCACAGCTCATCTTCCCTTTAAGAATTGTGAGCCTGGGATGGGGAAGAAGTGCAATTCAGTCCACATTTCGATGTCAAATACAGTGGTACCTTGGGTTACATACGCTTCAGGTTACATATGCTTCAGGTTACAGACTCTGCTAACCCAGAAATAGTACCTCGGGTTAAGAACTTTGCTTCAGGGTGAGAACAGAAATCCTGCTCCGGCGGCACGGCAGCAGCAGGAGACCCCATTAGCTAAAGTGGTGCTTCAGGTTAAGAACAGTTTCAGGTTAAGAAGGGACCTCCAGAACGAATTAAGTACTTAACCCGAGGTACCACTGTCTATCAATCCTACACTTTCTGAAACAACACAAGGCCAGGCAACCAGCACCCGTCAACAGGACCTCCGCTGACAAGTGTAAGGCCCAAGATGATTGACACTGGGGAAGACAATGTTTTAGGTGTTGGGGTCACAAGTGGTTTTAGACAGGGCTATTTCTCTAGAAAAAGAGATCCGGGAATTTACTATGAATGCCTCCCTTGTTCTCTTATAATGGCAATGGTGCCCACCTGAGAGATGCCAGAACTGAGTTCCGGCTCAAAAAAGAGAGAAAAATCCCTGGTTTTAGCCACTACCAGTGCTGGCTGGAGCTCATTGGAGACTGTTGGGGCAGAAAGCAGGGAGACCAACAGTAGGGGGCGCCAGAGGCAATGACAGGCAGAGCCAACAAATTCCAGTTTTGTCCCTTGCTGAGTCGTACAAGGGCAACTAACACTGACTGGGAGGGGGAGAAGTAAGCAGAGGGCAGACTGAACTGGTAATGTATCAGTCTCTACTGAGCACTACCGTTGAATTTACCCATGCCCATGTAAAAGGCGAATTCCACGCTGGGAATCATTAGGAAAGGAGCCACAACTAAATCTGCCCATATCTTAATGCCATTATACAAATCCATGGTGTGACCACACTTGGAATAGCACAGTGGTACCTCAGGTTACAGACGCTTCAGGTTACAGACGCTTCAGGTTACAGACTCTGCTAACCCGGAAGTAGTACCTCAGGTTAAAAACTTTGCTTCAGGATGAGAACAGAAATCGTGCGGCGGTGGCGCAGCGGCAGCGGGAGGCCCCATTAGCTAAAGTGGTACCTCAGGTTAAGAACAGTTTCAGGTTAAGAACAGACCTCCAGAACAAATTAAGTTCTTAACCCGAGGTACCAGTTCTGGACACCTCACCTCAAAAAGGATACAGTGGTACCTCGGGTTAAGTACTTAATTCGTTCCGGAGGTCCGTACTTAACCTGAAACTTCTTAACCTGAAGCACCACTTTAGCTAATGGGGCCTCCTCCTGCTGCTGTGCCACCGGAGCACGATTTCTGTTCTCATCCTGAAGCAAAGTTCTTAACCTGAAGCACTATTTCTGGGTTAGCAGAGTCAGTAACCTGAAGCGTATGTAATCTGAGGCGTCTGTAACCCGAGGTACCACTGTACTGGACAGCTGCATATTCCTACATTGCAGGGGGGCTGGAATAGATGATCCTGAGGGTCCCTTCCAAATCTACTATTTTAGGCTTCTATTACCTCTTCCCAATCACATTAGGCTTTAAAAGAGGATTAGACAACTTGGTGGAGGATAAGGCCATCAGCAGCCATTAGCTCAGCTAGTAATCTCAGGGTTGTGGGTTTGAGCCCCACTCTGAGTGAAATTTTCCTGTATCACAGGGGGTTGGACTAGAATTCAGTGTTTCCCAACCTTGGGTCTCCAGCTGTTTTTGGACTACAACTCCCATCATCCCTAGCTAGCAAGACCAGTGGTCAGGGATGGTGGGAATTGTAGTTCAAATACACCTAGAGGCCCAAGGTTGGGAAACACAGAACTAGATAATCCTCAGGGCTCCTTCCAACTCCATAATTCTGTGATACCCCCACTATTGTAGGTGGCCAGTCTCTGAATATCAGTCGCCATGAATCACAAGCAGGGAAAGTGCTTGTGTGCTCTGATCCTGGTCACCAAAGAGCGCCTGATTGGCTACTGTGAGAACAGAATACTGGACTAGATGGGCCATTGGCTGGCCTGATCCAGAAGGCTCTTCCTATGTTCTTGTGAAGGACTTCGCTGTGAGCACGCCATTTTGTTCTTGTAGGTCAGCTGTCAAAAAAAGAGAGGGCCTCTGGGAATAAGGATAGTGCCTTCCCTAAAGTCACCTGGGATCAGACTTGGAATTCGCCACCTTACCAGGAGACGCTGAGACCAGAGAGAAGAGACGGTGGAAGAAGACTGGAAGAAGTTTAAGGAATATTTGAAAAAAATATGTTAATATTTAAACCTTAGAATAGCTTTGGAAGTGGATATAGGCTGTAGGGTTAGAAGTAGAAGAGAGGGTATTTTAAAATAGTATTATTTGTAAGTGATAAAATGTGAAGTTTTTTAAAGTGTGGTTTAAAAAAATGGTTAGAAATTATGATATATGTAAATTGCTAAAGATGAAGTAAAATGAAAATCAGATAGGTGGGACTTGGGGAAGCCCACTTAACAATGTTTAGAAAAATAAGGATCTGAGAAGAATTTGTTCGTATTGTTTGTCTTTTCTGTTTGTGTTTATTATTTGTGTTATAAAATGAATAAAAAAATTTGAAGCAAAAAAGAAAAAAAAAGGAATTTGCCACCCTGATGGCAGGGAAGGACCATAGATTAGCTCTGGAGCACACATAGAAAGCTTTAGGACCACCCCTTTGCAGCTCCAGGTAGGACTGAGAAGGACCCTTGCTTGGAACCCTGGACAGCTGCCACCAGAGAGGGCAAAAACAACTGAGAGGAGAATGGTTCGACTCAGTATAAAGCTGAGTCCTCTACTGATCCCTCTCTCAAAACCTGGCTTCCTAGGTCTCAAGCTTCCTAGCCTCCTGGCTAAGGAGCTTATTCCTCTCTGGGCAGAGGAAGTTCGAAACCTCCTGCATTTCCCACGCATTTTCTTAATGACATTCATCCTCTCCACCATGGACGTGTGCCTGTCCACAACAAGCACATTAGCCATGGTCCTTGACTCGCCATTGTGTTCAGTGGGAAAGAGCAGAGTCCCAGAAGACCATCTGGGAAGTAGCTCCCAACAAGACAGCAACACTCTCTCTCTCTTTTTGCGGGGGGTTTGGGGGAGGTTTGACTATGCGGTAAATCTCCTTTTTAAAAAGGAGGGGAACATCTGGCAGGGATTGCAGAAGGGACGGGCACTTTGTAGCGCCGCTTTCTCAAGGCTTGTTATCACCACCGCCGGGGTTTCGCAATCAAGGCGCCAGCAGCCACACGCCAACGCTCACGATGGACAAATCTGTCCTCCGCGATCCTCCTTTCTCCAATCTTAAATTCAGCTTCCCACACCATAATACATTGTTTTTTAAAGTCATGAAAATTCATCAGCAATTTAGCACTCATATATGCATTTGGTAGGCACTTTTGCCTGATGTACACATTTTTTTTGCACAAGCCGTTTCCCCCCAGTACAATGCAGATTTTCCTATCATTTTCACGAATAGAGGGATTTTCCTGCATGCTGGAGCCTACTATATGCATTATGGCACACATTCCATGGCCGGGGAACTGGACTGCAAAATTCAGAGAAGCGAGAATTTTGAAAGGTGGCTCTCTTTCTTGGTTTGGGCATTGTGCATTGCTGATGATTAAACTACTGGGGGAATTGCAGCTCTGTGAGGGGTTCCCTAACAACTCCCTGCACCCAAAACTACAGTTCCCAGGATACCTTGAGGGAAGCCATGCTTGTTCAGAATGCTTTAAATGCATAGCGCAGTGGGAACCTTATGAAGCTTCCTTAATTTCAGTGGGTTTACTCTGACTAGGACTTAGTGAAATGCAGCCACCTCTGCAAGCCGCAGAATTACTACATTCCAGTCACTATCTAGTCAGGCTGTCCTGTGTATGAGGGGTGGTCACCAAACTACCACCCATGTCCTCTACTACCCCTATATACACTGAAACGCAGAATCTGAGAGAAGACATATTTTAAAAGATGCATTTAAAAGCACAAAATTTAGTGTGGCTTATTTTCAAAAAATACCGGATGAACATGGAGAAAAAACGAAAGTGACAGAAACCACAAACTAGCCTCAACCATCTCTAGTTTTAAACGTTTAGTATGGATAACTGAAATGAACGTCTATGCTAACTGGTTACACTTCTCTCCGTATTTCTCTTGTTGCACCTCTGGATTTGATTGTGAGCTCCTCAGGGCAGTGAGCAAGACATTTGGGCACCTGAGGTGAAGTACAAGATGGCGTCCCGCCCTGCCATGGAAGGAGTGAGTGAAGGCCAGGAGGCCACCATGCCAGCGGCAGCTGGCGATGCATTCCTTGTAGGCTGGATCTGCTGTCTCTGTGGATCTTGCCATCTGAGGTGGTTGCCTCACCTTGCCTCATGGGCGGGACGGGCCTGGCAGTGAGTCAAGTGCTGCACTCACTGAGGCTGCTCTATAACCAACAGCAGTGATGGCTCCTAGTTTGACATCCATCTCTGGCCTCCCAGCCGGAACAACAGGTTAATAATACTGGCCTACCTTAAAGGCAGTTGTACAAATAAGCAACAGTCACACTTCCCTCCTCCTTTTCTTCCACTTATCATCATCAGAGCCAGTGTGTAGTAGAGGTTAGAGTGCCTGACTAGGACCCAGGAGACCTGGGTTCAAATCCCCACTCATTCATGAAGCTCCTAGGGTGATATTGGGCGCGAGTCAGTCATTCTCAGCCTACCTTCTTCTTCTTCTTCTTCTTCTTCTTCTTCTTCTTCTTCTTCTTCTTCTTCTTCTTCTTCTTCTTCTTCTTCATATACCGCCCCATACCCAGCGGCCTCAGGGTGGTTCACAGAACAACCAAAACACAAAACCACAAAATATATAATCAAAACCAAAACAACAACAACAACCCAGTAACACCCCCTTGCAGGGTTGCTGTGAGAATAATCGGGGGGCGGGGGGGCGGGACGGTATACACCACCTCGAGCTCCTTGGAGGAAAGGTATGCAAACAAACAAACAAACAAACAATAATCTTTTTTTTTTTTTACTCACACCCCACCCTAAATGAAAAGGATGGTTTTTCCCATTTATTTATTTATTTGCAATGTAAACCTGGCACTTTGGGCAGGGGAGATCAAGGAATAAGTAGATTGAAGTGTCCTCTAAACTAACTAACACCCCCCTCCCCCAAAAAAATTATACCCTTCCAAAACAGAGCACATGTGCCGAGAGATTATCGGTGTGGTTTTGGAGGAGTACATGGGAGATGAGGTCATATAAACTTTCCCACCACTTGACATAAAAGGTTTTGAGCTCAACAGCTGCCATTCCAAACAAAAGGTGGCAAGGCTTTTCAAGGCTGGAACAATTGGATGTGTGTAGGGCGGGGGGGGGGGTGAGAAGAAGGAGGAAGAAGAAGCGTGTGCTAGAGAGACAGGTCACCTTCCCCCCTTACCTGATCTCGAGGGAGGAGGGAAAGGCTTGTGCATATGTGCTTAGTGCGAGAAATCCCATTTGCATTTAAAGGCAAACCTACACATTCCACACCTTCCCGAGCGAGATCTGAACCGAAGTGTCAGGGGGTCCTTCAGAATTCGCGCTTCTCCAAATTTTGCAATGTCAGGTGATCTGTCCAAACAATCGTATACAGAAGTGTGCGTATGTTACTGAAAATAACATACAAGAACTTGCAGTTTTTTTGGGGGGGGGAATTGTTCTGTGAACCGCTTTGAGGTTTTGCCTTGTTTAGTTGGTTCCTAAAGTTTATACACTGCATTATTGGGGAAAACCTCAAAGCGGTTTACAAAATACGTAAATACAGTGGTACCTCGGGTTTCATATGCTTCAGGTTACAGACGCTTCAGGTTACAGACTCCACTAACCCAGAAATAGTACCTTGGGTTAAGAACTTTGTTTCAGGATGAGAACAGAAATCGTGCTCCGGCAGTGCGGCAGCAGCGGGAAGCCCCATTAGCTAAAGTGGTGCTTCAGGTTAAGAACAGTTTCAGGTTAAGAACGGACCTCCGGAACGAATTGAGTTCTTAACCCGAAGTACCACTGTAAAGCAAAAAGGTGACATTATTGATAAAGAGAATTAACTACAGCAATTTAAAACATTCAATAATAATAATAATGAAGACCTATTACAAAAAGATTAAAACATGCACCAGCTTTCTAAATATCTGGGTAGGCTTGCAATCAAACCATATATAAATCTTACTGCAATTAAGCGGTATATAAATATAGTTGTGATCGAGTGTTAAAATTATCTGCACTCAGACATTCAGCAGGACTTAGTTCAGCATTAAGTACCCTTGAATTCAGAGCAATCTCCAGCCTGGTGCCTTGCAGATGTTTCGGCCATTGACCAGGCTGGCTGGGGCTGATGGGAGTTGTAGGCCAAAACATCTGGAAAGCACCAGGTTGGGAAAGGGCTGGTGCAGAGATCTGCATGCCCCCTCCCTTGAAATAAAGGGGCCTAACGCTGAGTAAACATGCACAGGATCGCACTGTTAGCAATTAGGCTCTGTCCACTAAATGAAACTGGCAGCAGGAGGGCAAGATACTGGATTCCATTGATTTTAATGGGAACAAAGTTTACTCTCTTGGTCTTTGGTTCAGCCCAGTGCAAGCATTAATTCACACCTATAGATAAATGTTGCGGCTGTTATTTGCGATGTTTAAATAGTCCCTCTGATACCAGGCTACTAAACCATTCTAAATGCCCTGATTATATTACTGCTATTACCGCTATTCATTATTATATGCAAAAGCTATTATATTTATAAAAAAATGACAGTCTCAGTGTTCTTTCATAGGCAGGGTGTTTTTGTGTTGGAGGTAAGGATAAGTAATTTCTTTTTGTTAATATATATTTTTTATTTATTTTCCATTTAATAATATACATTCACATCATTATTATCCACTTTACCTCCTTGGCTCTTTAGAGCCTATCAACTTCCTTCCCTCCCACCTAATGGCTTTCAAAATTAACCTTTATATCATTGCATTTCGTACGTTTTCCAATTCTAATTACACTCTTTGCAAAATAACTCAAAATTTAAATAAATATAGAAAGGTAGAAAATTTCTCGTTACAAATCTTCAGACAACCCTGCTAGTGATGTTAATTGCTTACAATAATCTTTCAGATATTGTAAAAATTTACTCCAATCCTTTTGGAATACTTCATCATGCTGGTTTTGGATAAGGATAAGTAATTTCAACCCTACCAGAGCCATGAAATTTATTGGGTATCCTAACTAACTAACTAACTAACTAACTAACTAACTAACACACCCCGGACATCATTAAGCTACAGCTCACAAGTCCCTGATGATTATTCATTTTTCCTTTGCATCTCATTGCGGGACTCAAAACGGCCTACATCATCCATCCTCCCCCACTATCTAAATTTCTTCTCACAACAGCCCTGTGAGGCAGATTAGGCTGCGAGTCAGTGACTGGCACAAAGACTGAGCTTCACGACCACGTGACCTTCCATTTGGAAAACTTTCTTCCACACACCGCATGCAGAAAGTAGCATCTTCTCCCTGATGGGCTAGCTTTCTATGTGCAGAATTTTTTATTATTATTATTATTTTGATTGCAGGTGCATTCAGTTTATCACTTGTGTGAGACTGGGGTATGGAGAATTTTGATTCTGTTTGCATTTAAAGGTGAATCCACCTCGTTTCTACTTCCTGGGAAAACCGAAACATGCTTTGAATTTTGCGATGAGTTCTCCAACCAAATTATTTCTCTGAAAATGCAAATTTACTGGGGCAGGGTGAAGCATGCGTAGTTACATATAAACATGAATTAATGAAAGCAAAAAAAAAAACAAAAACCACAAAACAAAAAAATGCATTACAGCGGGGAAAATGCATGTTTAGAAATTTGCACGTGAGCCAAAATTGCATGTAAAAATGTGTCTGTTAGGTGAAATCTGCACTAAAGTGCTGACAAATTTCGTGAGGAATAAAAAGAGAGAGAAAAGAACATAATAAAAATAGCCTCACTCATCCACCCTGTCCCATGTCCTGTTCTCATAGTTGCCAACCAGATGCCTATGAGGAGCCTCAAACTGACGTGCAAGTGAGGCGATTTATGATGCAATCGCTCTTGAGATAACACTTCAGAGACCTATTTTTAGCACCCACCTTATTTCTGCATTTCAAAGTTGTTTCAAACCGTTGTGAATATTGTGTAACAATGTGCTTCAATTGTTGTCACCTGCCCTGGGACCTGAGGCTGAGCAGCCCTTCAATAAATAGTAATAGTAATACAGTAGTACCTCAGGTTAAGTACTTAATTTGTTCCGGAGGTCCGTTCTTAACCTGAAACTGTTCTTAACCTGAAGCACCACTTTCGCTAATGGGGCCTCCTGCTGCTGCCACGCCGCCAGAGCACGATTTCTGTTCTCATCCTGAAGCAAAGTTCTTAACCTGAAGCACTATTTCTGGGTTAGCAGAGTCTGTAACCTGAAGCGTATGTAACCTGAAGCATATGTAACCCGAGGTACCACTGTAATAGTAATACAGTGGTACCTCAGGTTAAGTACTTGATTTGTTCTGGAGGTCCGTTCTTAACCTGAAACTGTTCTTAACCTCAAGCACCACTTTAGCTAATGGGGCGTCCCACTGCTGCCGCGCTGCCGGAGCACGATTTCTGTTCTCATCCTGAAGCGAGGTTCTTAACCTGAAGCACTATTTCTGGGTTAGCGGAGTCTGTAACCTGAAGCGTATGTAACCTGAAGCCTATGTAACCTGAGGTAGCACTGTAGTAATAATAATCTGATGCTGAAAATGTGTAAGAATGAACAAGCCTGGAGCAGTGAGAAACCAAGATGGACAGATTTGCCCATGCCAATTCTGAGGCCTTTGCACGGCACTCGTTTGGACGTGTGTGTGTGTTTTCCCCCTCTTTAGGCAAGCGAAGGCTCTCTCCTGCCATCGCTTGCCATACATGCACTGACAGCACCCCCGTGCCCACTAATGGCTGCAAGATGCACCTTGTGATGGTCTGGAATGTGATTAATCTGTCCCGTGGCCTTTGCGAGTGGAGGGGCAGCCTGTTCCCAGCTCCCCGTGTGTGTAATCCCTGATCCCAATCTTTCACGTAGCGCAGACTCCCCACCTGCTCATCTGGGAAAAGGTCATTATCCTGAGGCTATTCACTGCCAACGGAGCATGCAAGGCGAGCTGCTTCCTCTATTGTCTCCGCCGGCTCCTTCTGATTGGCTCCTGAGTGTGGGAAACTCGAGGGAAGCACAGACCCACAGCATCTCAGGGAGCCCGGCTGGTATAAATAGAAGGCAGGAGCAAGCCACCTCTCACAGCGTATTCGCCCAAGGATCTCCTCCTAAGCAACATCTGCCTCCGTAGCTTGGCAAAGAGAGAGAGAGAGAAAAGGATGGCACCTTCCAGTCTTGTCTTCATGGATCAAAATGGCCTGCTCACCCCAAAAGAGAAAAATAAAGTAAGTAAATGGATGGATGTGGGGTGCTCTAGTGGGGTACATCTGCTTTAAGGGTGAAAGCGGGGTTTAACAGTCATTCACCCCAGAGAACACTGGGAATCGTAGTTCTGGGGAAAGAACAGTAACTGTCTCTAATGGAGAATTCTCGGCACTTAAACTAAAACCTGTCTGATTCTTTGGGGGTAACTCATAGACCCACTGAAATTAATGAAGCTAGCAATAGTTATTAGCTTTGATGAGTCTGCTCTGAGCATAGCTGTCAGCTTTTCCCTTTTTTAAAGGGAAATTCCCTTATTCCGAATAGGATTCCTCGCAAGCAAAGGGAAAAGTTGACAGCTATGGCTCTGAGTAAGGCTAGCCCTGAGTAGAAACTCGACGTATTCTTCCCCTGAAGAGATTGTTTTTATTTAACGTCAAATTGATATCCTGAACCTTCCTCCAAAGGGCATGCGAATACTAAAGCAATGCAGTTATTACTTCTAAAACACAGTTTAAAGCAACCTGCTAACAAATTTAAAATCTCCCAAAAGTAAGCTCCTAGTCGCAAACTATTGATTTCAGAGTTGCTAGGGAGAATATGCCGCTGTTTGTAAATGGCAAAATGTATTTATTTTATTTTTTTGCATGCCACCTGCTGGGGAATCTAGCAAGTCTGTGGAGTAAGAAAGGGGCTCCGTTTGAACATCTCCACTAAATGTGTCTGTGTTTTTCCTCCCCTCCTCCTTTGCAGCTTAGAAAGCCGGTGGTGGAGAAAATGCGCCGCGACCGAATCAACAGCAGCATCGAGCAGTTGAAGCTTCTGCTGGAGAAGGAGTTTCAGAGGCACCAGCCCAACTCCAAGCTGGAGAAAGCCGACATCCTCGAGATGACTGTGGACTACTTGAGGCAGCAGAGCCAGCAAACCAAAAGTGAGTAGACCGACAGAGCCTGCTCAAAGAGACTTGAGACAAGTTGGGTGCGTGGCAACAAAATGTTGCAGTATATCCCTGCCTCGCACTCTTTGGAGCAACGTCATTTATGAGCATAGGGAGCTGCCTTCTACTGAGCTAAGCCATTGGCTCATCTAACTTACACTGCCTGGTGAATGAACCTGCCACCTTCTGCATGCAAAACAGATGCTCTACCACTGAGCTATATAGCCTTTCCCTCAAATGCCCTCTTCCAGTAAAGGCCATTTCACATGTCCCCTTCCATTTCCCATTTTTTCCCCAGCCAATATTTAAAGTTCTCTGGCTAAATGAGCATATTCAGTCATCATGAGGCTGCCTCCCCAACCCTGTTATTCTTTTGGTGACGATTCGTTTGCACTTCTGCAAATCTTGGTGTTTCCCCAAGCATTCAAACTCTCCCTTCCCAACTGGCCCCATTTGGGCTGCAGTCCTATTAGCACTCACCACCTGAGTTTGACACCAGAGGGAGTGGCATTAGAGAATGTGATTTTAAAGTGTTTCCCCAAGCCAGCGCATGAATATTAAATCTCTCTCTTCTTCTCCCTTTTCCTTCTGTAGCGTTGGGGCCTGTTCATAAAGACACACAGGTGGACTTCACCGAAGGGTATTCCAGATGCATACAGGAAGCCTTCCAGTTCATGTCTCGCCACAAAGTCCACGCAGAAACTCAGGCTAAGCTCGTGAACCACTTCCAAAGGAACCAGCTATCTCTGCCTGAAGCCGTCCACTCAACGTCCGGGCTGAAGCACTCTTCCTCCAAGAACATCCATGCTCTTTGGAGGCCCTGGTAGGCAGCTCAAAAGCTGCCAGTGGACTTTGTTTCTAGAGGGAGGGCTGGACTCCATCCAATCATCCAGCCCTGGTCTTCTTCTTCGTAGGGAATGTTATTCCCCCCCCCCCTTTTAAAATTATTTATTCTCAGGGAGAAACGGAATGATTTGGACTCGTGTAGTCTGTTGAATGCCGATCTTTGATGGGCAAAATCCCCACACTCTGGAGAAGAGGGTGGGGACATGTATCTTCATAATGAAGTTGCCGTGGGAGGGTGTTATGTCTTGAACAGCAAATTGTTTGTTGTTGAAGTGTAGAAAGATTTTTCAGAATCTTGAAGCTGCCAAAGGTGGCAGCAGGACAGGGATGGGGAACTGAAAGGGCCTCTAAATGGTGTGAAACCCCAGCCAGCCTAGCCAATGGTTAAGCATTTTGGCAACTGGGGGCTCACAGGTCCCCCATCCCTGCAGTAGGAGATCATTCTCCCTTTGCCTGTAAAAAGCTTCTGGCTTTTGCTCTCTTCCTGCTCTGAGAAACCAGATTTCTAGTTTCCTGGTGGGATGATTATTATTATTAATTTTTGTCTGGTTGATAGAAACTTCAGGTCTTCTGTTTTGGACAAAAAGAATGCTGTGATGTTTCGCTGATTGTTTCTTAGAGAAACGGTACTCTCTCCCTTTCTATTAAATAAGAAAAAAGTCTAGTGAGAGGTTCTGATTTTTCAATGTCATACATTCTGAGAGTAAGGACGATTCGTTCTCGATTGTGGTTTGTTTGTTTTTTTGTTTCATTGAAATAATGGTGTTTCCTCTTGGATGGGGAATGTTGCCACCCGTGTCATGGGTGGTGTATGTTTTTTTGGGTTTTTTATCCTGATGCCAGGATCAATATATTGAGTGCATACTGTGTATGCCTTTTGTATACGCCATTCGAAAGCAAAAGAATAAAAATTAAAATAAACCGTACGATTTTCTGGGCCTTGTTTTGTTTGGAAGTGGGGAGGAATCGATGGCCATGTTGAAAACAACTCAGTGCTCCTCCTCCTCCTCTTCCTCCTCCTTCATCATCATCATATTATTACAGTGGTACCTTGGGTTACATACGCTTCAGGTTACATACACTTCAGGTTACAGACTCTGCTAACCCAGAAATAGTGCTTCAGGTTAAGAACTTTGCTTCAGGATGAGAACAGAAATCACACGGCGGCAGCAGGAGGCCCCATTAGCTAAAGTGGTGCTTCAGGTTAAGAACAGTTTCGGGTTAAGAATGGACCTCCGGAACGAATTAAGTACTTAACCCGAGGTACCAGTGTATTATTATTAATTAGTATCCAATGAAGTACTGTTCAGAGTACACCCAGTGAAACTGATGATCCTATTACAGGTAGGTAGCCGTGTTGGTCTGCCATAGTCAAAATAAAAAAAATTCCTTCCAGTAGCACCTTAAAGACCAACTAAGTTAGTTCTTGGTATGAGCTTTCGTGTGCATGCACACTTCTTCAGATACACTGAAACAGAAGTTGCCAGATCCTTCTATATATAGTGAGAAGGTGGGGAGGGGTATTACTCAGAAGGGTGGTGGGAATGGGAGATTGGCAGATAGCTGAGATGAGCCTGTTGACGACTCTTAACGACTGCAATAGGTCTTCCAGGAAAAGGCAAGGGGTGAGAAGGTGAAAAATGGCTTAGTCATGTATAATGATCTATGGCAGTGATGTCTATTCACTTCCGTGACCCTACTCTGAGTATGGCTAGTATGGGTTACAACTCAGGTGTGGGGAACCAGATGTTGCTGAACTACAACTCCTATAATCCCATGCCATATGACATGCTTGCTGTGGTTGATGGGAGTTGTAGTTCTGGAATGTCTGGGAATGTCTGAAGGACCAACCATTCCCCACACCTGGCCTGACTGGCAGAGGCTCTCCAGGATTTCAGGCACAGACCTACCTGGAGACACCAAGAATTGAACCTGGGACCTTCTCTGCATGCAAAGCTGATTCTCTACCCACTGAGCTACAGCCCTCCCCTTAAGACACAGGAACACAGGAAGGTGCCTTATACCAAATCAGACCACTGGCCCATCAACCTCAGTGATGAACCTGGGCCCTTCCACATACAAAGCAGATGTTCTACAATTCAGCTGCACCCCTTTCCCATTTATGTGCAGGGTGCTTCACAGAGTACAAAGTGGCTAGGCCTCTGCCCTGATGCGCCTACAATCTAGGGAGGCAATAAAGGTAGAGGAGGTGTGGGATAGCAGGGATGGCTATGCGAGGGTTGCCGTTTACGCAAACTAAGCAAGAGTGGGGTATGGGAACAAGCAGGGTTTCCCAAACTTGGGTCCCTAGCTGTTTTTTGAACAACAATTCCCATGATCCCTGAGCACTGGTTCTGCTAGCTAAGGATGATGGGAGTTGTAGTCCAACAGAAGCCAGAGACCCAAGTTTTGGGAAACCCTGTGCTAAAGCCTCCACAGAAAGAAAGAGGAGGAGGGCTCAAAGGAAGATCATAGACTCATAGAATTGTAGAGTCGGAAGGGAGCCCAGGGGCCATCTAGTCCAACCCCTGCAAAGGATATAGGAACAAGGTTGGAGGCGCAGTAGCAGGAGGTTGGGCTAGATGACCCCTTATCTAAGCCAGTGATTTTCAACCAGGGTGCTGTGGCACCCGGGGGTGCCTTGAATAATGCTCAGGGGTGTCGTGGGCAACACTGGCCTCTGTTCCTCTTTTCTTCCCTCCTTCCTCTGATGCCCTCTGGGTTCGAATTCCCACTCAGCCATGAAGCTCACTGAATGCCCTTGGAGTCAGCCTCACCTACCTCACAGGGTCATTGTGAGGAGGACATGGGGAGGAGGAAAACCATGCAAGCCACCTTACTTGGTATATCCAGGTGGTATATAAATATAAGGTAAGGTGACGCGGGTGGCACTGTGGTCTAAACCACTGAGTCTCTTGGGCTTGCTGATCAGAAGGTCGGCAGTTCAAATCCCTGCGACGGGGTGAGCTCCTGTTGCTCTGTTCCAGCTCCTGCCCACCTAGCAGTTCAAAAGCAGGCTAGTACAAGTAGATAAAAAGGCATCTCTGTGGCGGGAAGGTAAACAGCATTTCTGTCCACTCTGGCTTCCATCACAGTGTCCTGTTGTGCCAAAAGTGGTTCAGTCCTGCTGGCCACATGACCCAGAAAGCTGTCTGGCGGCTCTCTCAGTCTGAAAGCGAGATGAGCACCACAACCCCATAGTCGCCTTTGACTGGACATAACCATCCAGGGGTCCTTTACCTTTGTTACAAGAAAAAAAACTGCTCCCTTTTCCCTTATGGGGTATCCAAGAGCCCATATAGAGTCCTTAGGTAGGTTCTCTCTCCGTGTCAAAGATGTCAAAGAGAAGAACAACTACCAGACTTTTAGAAGCCCTCTTTAGAGAAGCTTTTAATGTTTAACAGACCACTGTATTTTAATACTTTGTTGGAAGCTGCCCAGAGTGGCTGGCTTTCTTGCAGAGGGAGGGAAGAATTCTGCTTCCTCTCACATTCAGGATTTCTGCCCTTGCATTGTTGTATATTAAACAGGGACTTTTCCAGATTGTCTCTTAAAGAAAGGAATCGGTGGTCCATCTTGTGTAGACGTTAGCTTGCTCCTCTTCAGCTAAAGAACTTAAGAGGAATATTCCTAGGAAGCTGCTGTGAGCCCCTCCATCCTAAAACCATATAGCATAAAGACACCACAGTCTCTGCTGACCTTCCAAGGAAACCGAAGAGCCCTAGAGTCTCACCACTCAGAGACTCGGGTAGTTTGCAAATACAAACACGTACATACACAATAATTTATGCTTGTATTCCTAACACATAATTAAGCGTGAAGGGCATGTTATGTGCTTTAGCAACAGCCCACCTGTAAATAAGGAAATGCAGCCTCCATTGCTGATTTATGAAAGAAGCAAGAAAGCAAATCTTCTCTGACTGTGGAGGCAGAACAGAGACATCCTGGCTGGTAGCCATTGGTAACCATCCCCTCCATGAATGTGTCTTGTCTTCTTATGAAGCCATGCGGATTGGTGCCCACACATTTTCATAGAATCATAGAATCATAGAGTTGGAAGAGACCACAAGGGCCATCGAGTCCAACCCCCTGCCAAGCAGGAAACACCATCAGAGCACTCCTGACATATGGTTGTCAAGCCTCTGCTTAAAGACCTCCAAAGCAGGAGACTCCACCACACTCCTTGGCAGCAAATTCCACTGTCGAACAGCTCTTACTGTCAGGAAGTTCTTCCTCATGTTTAGGTGGAATCTTCTTTCTTGTAGTTTGGATCCATTGCTCCGTGTCCGCTTCTCTGGAGCAGCAGAAAACAACCTTTCTCCCTCCTCTATGTGACATCCTTTTATATATTTGAACATGGCTATCATATCACCCCTTAACCTCCTCTTCTCCAGGCTAAACATGCCCAGCTCCCTTAGCCGTTCCTCATAAGGCATCGTTTCCAGGCCTTTGACCATTTTGGTTGCCCTCCTCTGGACACGTTCCAGTTTGTCAGTGTCCTTCTTGAACTGTGGTGCCCAGAACTGGACACAGTACTCCAGGTGAGGTCTGACCAGAGCAGAATACAGTGGCACTATTACTTCCCTTGATCTAGATGCTATACTCCTATTGATGCAGCCCAGAATTGCATTGGCTTTTTTAGCTGCCGCGTCACACTGTTGGCTCATGTCAAGTTTGTGGTCAACCAAGACTCCTAGATCCTTTTCACATGTACTGCTCTCAAGCCAGGTGTCACCCATCTTGTATTTGTGCCTCTCATTTTTTTTGCCCAAGTGCAATACTTTACATTTCTCCCTGTTAAAGTTCATCTTGTTTGTTTTTGGCCAGTTCTCTAATTTGTCAAGGTCGTTTTGAAGTGTGATCCTGTCCTCTGGGGTGTTAGCCACCCCTCCCAGTTTGGTGTCATCTGCAAATTTGATCAGGATGCCCTTGAGTCCATCATCCAAGTCGTTGATAAAGATGTTGAATATTTTGTTTAGCCTGAGACATTTTTCTGCCTGTGGCGACAGAGAATCCTAGAATTGTAGGGCTGAAGGGACCCCAAGGGTCATCTAGCCCACATATCCCCCTGAAATGGAAGAAGGCAATGCACACATACACTGGTTCCATGTACGGAGTCCAGCTGTAGGGGTGGCTGGGTTTTATTCTAGCTCCACCAACTCTGGGGGCTGCAGACTAGCTTAGGGGGCTACAGTGCAGACTGCATGGCCCCCACACGGCTCTGTCCTCCAGTCCCTTCCTGGTGCCCCCCCTACTAGCAAATGTTTTAAGGGAGCGGAGGCAGGGAGACAAAGACTGGCAGCAGAATCAGAAAGGGCACCAGGTTGGGATCGGCAAAGCTCTCCGGCTTAGCCATCTTGTCAATTGAAAACAAAGTAGCGAAAGAAATTGATTTTGATGATGTGATTTCAAAATTTGCAGAGACCAAAGTTAGGGAGGTGGGGGGAAGGTTTTAAGTGCTTATGCTCACAATGTTAAGTAAATAAACCAGAAAGCAACACTTTCAACTGTAAGTATCTTATTTCTCCTTCTTTTAAGAATTTCAAGCAGGGGGTGACAAGAAATTTTCTGCACCGGGTACCATCTGACCTTGCTATGCCACTGGTATGAAAGGTTCCTTTGGGCCAGCTGTTTAGAGCACCATAGACACACACCCCTGCCACCCCCATCTAGAGAGCTAGGCTGCAAACTTCTGCCTGGGTCCTTCAAAGTTTTATATGGGTCAGAACAGACAGTACTGTAGGGATGGAGGAGTTGTGACCCCTTGATCCACTTTCCTTCCATTTTCAGCTTTGCATCCCACAATGTCAGTGCTGCAATTATGCTAAACCACGAGACTGTCACATTGGGATCTCTGCAAGGTCATTGCACTCCTGCTCCTGTATAGTTCAACACTTTCTGCCTTCTTCACAGCTGACCCAAAGGAAGTTGCAAGATCTCCCTTCCTGTAAGGAAGAGCCAATGCTGCCCTCTTGTGGCATATGCTGGGATTCTCCCTCTCCATCTTCACTTTCCAAGCCCCGTGTGGGACTCACCAACAGATGTCGGTCTTTATTTGCTGTGTATTTATCCCAGCCTTCCTGCAAGGAGCGCAGGGAAGCTGACATGGTTCTCATAACTCAGCCCAGTGCAGTAGCTTAGCCTGGATTATATACATAGCTTCTTGGATTTGAGCTCACATTTCCCAGCTCCTAGTGCATGGGTCATCAAACTAAGGCCCGTGGGCCAGATCAGGCCCAATTGCCTTCTGGATCGGGCCCGCAGACGATCTGGGAATCACTGTGTGGATCGCCAGCCCGTGTGTTCTTTCCCTTTCTTTCTCTCCCTCCCTCTCTCTCTCTCACACAGTGGTGTCGGCACCTCCTCCCTCCCTCCTCCTGGCTTCTCCCTGCCCTGCCTAGAGGAGGAAGAGAGCTGGGCTTTGTTTGTTGGTGCCAGCAGCAGCAGCAGCAGCGCTCAAGCGGCTGCCATTTTAAGTAGCCCCTCTCCAGAACCCTTTCATGCGCCACTTATCATTCCTCTGCCGCCACTGCTGCCAGCCCCTGCTGCTTGCAAGACACAGGTAAGCAGCTTCAAAATATAGTCTGCCCCCCCCAAGGTCTGAGGGACAGTGGACCCTCCCCCTGCTGAAAAAAATTGCTGACCTCTGTCCTAGCGCATGTTAGCCACTACACTGGACTTGGCTCCCCAGTCACCTTTCATCTGCCTCACTCCCTGAATGCAGCTTTCCCTAAAATACTTTTTGTGCCACTTTAAGAACTATGAGCAAACCTGAAAACTCACCCAGTAGGTTCAGCTCCAGTGGGGAGCAATTTTTTAAAAAAAAAATGTCAAAAAACAACAGCCACGCACCAACCGCCCTCTTAGCAGCCCAACCTGGGCTGCACCCAGGACTGCCTTGTCAGCACAAATTTGCACCCTCCTGGAGTGATTTCACCTGGCTGGAATGTGGCCTTGAGCTCTGATGTTGCCTGGATAGAAAAGGGCATGTGAGTGAATGTAGGAACTAGCCTACTGAGTAAAGTTACATTTTAGATTAGATGATCTACAACAGGGGTCAGCAAACTTTTTCAGTAGGGGGCCGGTCCTTGTGAGGGGGTCGGACTATATTTTGGAGGGGGGAAATGAATGAATTCCTATACCCCATAAATAACCCAGAGATGCATTTTAAATAAAAGCACACATTCCACTCATGTAAAAAGACGCTGATTCCCAGACTGTGCATGAGCTGGATTTAGAAGGCGATTGGGTCGGATCCCTGCTATGTCTTTGTCAGCTTGGCCAGCAGATGGAGCACATTTCACAAAATATGGTGAAGTTACAAGTGAGTGAAGAGGAACGTTGGAAGAGTCTTCTGGGTCAGGCCAGTGGCCCATCTAGTCCAGCATCCTGTTCACACATGCCTGCGGGGAACCCACAAGCAGGACCCGGGCACGAGAGCCCTCTCACCTCCTGTGGTTTCAGAAGCGTTACTGTCTCTGACAGTGGAGGCAGCGCATAGTCATCATGGCTAGTAGCCATGAATAGCCTTCTCCTCCACGAATTTGTCTAATCTTTTAAAACCACCCAGGTTTGTGGCCATCACCACCTCCTGTGCGAGTGAGTTCCATAGTTTAACTATGTGCCACATGAAGAAGTGTTTTCTTTTTAACTTGCTTCCTCTATCCTCAGAAGGTTTGGGGAAATCTATCCCTTTCAGTTTGACATATTTCCGCATCAGTTCATGATTTATTGTTATGTTGTTTTTAGTCAGCATTCTCGCCAGCAATTCTGCAAGGATACACATTTTTGCAAGTGATAGTCTCTAACGTCATGCAGTTTTCGACAGCATATGCATCTTTGTGAACACTTTCCCTGCAATATATGCACTTAAAAAGGTAAAGGGACCCCTGACCATTAGGTCCAGTCGTGGCCGACTCGGGTTGTGGCGCTCATCTCGCTTTATTGGCCGAGGGAGCCAGCGTACAGCTTCCGGGTCATGTGGCCAACATGACTAAGCCGCTTCTGGCGAACCAGAGCAGTGCATGGAAACGCCATTTACCTTCCCGCCGGAGCGGTACCTATTTATCTACTTACACTTTGACGTGCTTTTGAACTGCTAGGTTGGCAGGAGCAGGGACTGAGCAACAGGAGCTCACCCTGTTGCGGTGATTCAAACTGCCGACCTTCTGATCGGTAAGTCCTAGGCTCTGTGGTTTAACCCACAGTACCACCCGTGTCCCTTATGTGCATGTTAATTTTGCATCGCAAAATTCAGGCACCTGAAAATCCTTCGGCATTTTAGTGCAAATCTTTTACAACTGTCACATTTTTGCATGGAGTTGTCATGGACGGGCTGGATGCAGAGGACTGATGGGAGGCACCAGCTGGGGAACCCTAAAGGGAACCCTAAGAGGAAGAAGGCTCCAAAACCAGGGGATTGGTGGTGGGACGATGATGAGTGGAAGAAGAGGCAGCAAACTGGGAGGAATAGGTGTCAGAAACTGAAGGCATAATAGGATTTGGTGAGAGGGAAGAGGCTGGGGCAGAGAGCAGTCCAGCATCAGAGGCAGAAGCAGAGCAGGGTCAAGAGGCAATTTGGAGGTAGGCTGCTGAAGAAGCCAGGGAGTCTCCCTTTCCTGATGCATCCAACTCCCTTCCTGTCTGGTCTCCCAGGACATGTGGCGAGATGAAGAGGGTGGAGCAAAGAGAGACAAGGCAAACTAGCCTTAGACTGCTGGGGAAGGAACTGGGGGAGGAGCTTTAGAGAGCGGCGGGAAGGCAGGGACCTTCAGTCCTTGCAACTGCCTCATTGGAGCAACACCTATTGGGAAGAGTTGCTGTGGTCGCTAGGCCTGCGTTGCATTCTGACCTCCTTTGCAATGTTTTAGTTTGAAATCTTTAAGATAACATTTTAGTTTCCTGTTCCTTATGGTGCATCAAATGCATACTTTATATTTGGCTTTCGTCAGTAATGTTTTGTTCCGGATTGTGTCATTTGATGTTTGCACGTGTTGCAAACGGACTTGAGATCCCCCCCCCTTAAATGAAAGTAGGGCAGAAATGAAATGAATAATAATAAAACTAGAATACGATGCGTCAAAGGCCCACCATGACAGAAACCATGCAATGGAGCAAAGGATGACTTGAGCTCATGAGCTTATCTCGGGTGCAGCCGGAGTTGTAATAACTGACTCCTGCACACTCAGCAATTTGGTGGGAAATACCCCAAAACACATGGGCTTCGGTCACGTATAGAAATAGCATTCCTGTCAAAAGCTGATTTAATCATTTTTTATTTTGCAGATCATCTAAGTCTGAGTCAGCACCTTTTAACTCTTCTGCTCTTCGCTACCCCTGCCAAACTTGGTCGAAAAATAGACTAAGCAAATCCTTCCTTGGCAGATAAGACCAATTCCTGTCAGCGAGGGTTTGAGACAACTGCAAGGTGTGATATGCTGGCAATGAAATGGTGCATGCTATCTTGTACTTTTAAATTGAATCTTTCCATGTTTTGTATTTTATAGCTTTGTTAACTGCTTAGAGGTTTTCTTACAAACCAGAGGTAAACAAATTTTGTTAATTAAAATAAATGAATGAATGCAGCTGGTGGTGTGACTCTTCCCGCTCCTAACCACACTGCAGAGATCAGGATTGAACCAGGTGGTGACCTGGTTCATTCCTGATGGGGGTGACTTACCCAGCTCCTTCCCTGCAAGGAAACACACTGGCAAGGCAGGTCCCTGCTGGTTCAATCCTGCTCAGCTTGATTGTGCACACACCTGTTCTATGATACAGCCTGTAAGGTTCAAGAAGAGTCAGACACATACCCCGTTTTGTTAAGATTCACAGTTTATTTATTAATGTGAATACCACTTAATGCCAAAATAGGCTTCTGTGGTTTACAAAGGACAGAGAAGACTCCTTTTACGCCAAGGCAGGAAAGCTTTTTCAGCCAGAGGGCCACTTCTAAGGGCAACTTTCTAAGGGTCACATGCCAGGTTTGGGCGGGGTCACAAGTAAAAGGAGGAGGAGTAGCAACACGTGTGAATGTTACCCTTGCACAGTTTCTGAGCATGCTCACAAGCTCTATCCTCCACCCCGGCTAGCAAGAGATCCTGTTGGAGAGTAAGGGCATTATCCAACCAGGGAAGAATGCTGGAAATGGGTGTGAAGCAGCTGGATAAGGGGTGCGTGGCCTGGAGAGATGGAGCGTGGTCTCAAAATACAGTGGTACCTCGGGTTACAGACACTTCAGGTTACAGACTCAGCTAACCCAGAAATTGTACCTCGGGTTAAGAACTTTGCTTCAGGATGAGAACAGAAATCGTGCTCCGGCGGCGCAGTGGCAGCAGGAGGCCCCATTAGCTAAAGTGGTGCTTCAGGTTAAGAACAGTTTCAGGTTAAGAACGGACCTCCGGAATGAATTAAGTACTTAACCTGAGGTACCACTGTAGTTCCAAGAGCCAGATAGAGAGGCCTTGATATACAGTGGTCCCTCGGGTGTCAAATGCTTCAGGTTACAGACTCTGCTAACCCAGAAATAGTACCTCAGGTTAAGAACTTTGCTTCAGGATGAGAACAGAAATTGCGTGGCAGCGGCGGTGGGAGGCCCCTTTAGCTAAAGTGGTACCTCAGGTTAAGAACAGTTTCAGGTTAAGAACAGACCTCCAGAATGAATTAAGTTCTTAACCTGAGGTACCACTGTATACACATACACAGTGGAAAGAAATCCCCTAAAGAACACAAGAATACCAACCTGCCACATTGATGGCGTCTTTGGCAACCAAGAGAGAGAGTGACTCTGAACTCAGAGACTGGAAGTTAGCTGTTCCAAGCCTGCCTGCTGCCAGGAAAGACTGTTTCAAAATCAAGAATCCTTGAGCGACACGGCACCATTGCATGTTGAAATAGAATTCATCTGCTTGCATGTTTTTAAAAAGTTAAGTCTCCTAAAATATGCTCCCCTGGTGGACTTTTGTCTAATACAGTGTTTCCCAACCACTGTTCCGCGGCACACTAGTGTGCCGCGAGATGTTGCCTGGTGTGCCGCGAGATGTTGCCTGGAGGGAGGCGGGCGAGTCGGGCGGCGAGAGGCGGGGCGGCGATGGCGAGGAGAGGCCGCCCAGCGCGGGGCTCTCGCCGTCTGCCTGCCTGGCTGCCTGCGAGCTCGGCGGGCAGCGCCTCCGTCCGCAGCGCCCGCCTCGCGGCTCTCATTCCCTGCCCCTGCCAAAGCTCACCCAGCCAAGCCGCGCTCTCCTTCCTGCCTCGCTTTGCTGCCTCCTCCCCCCCACCCCCAAAGCTTGGAGGTTCCCCGGCAAGGGGGAGGGGGAAAAATTGAAACTTACACTTTCGTGCGTCCCTCCCGGTGTGACGCTGCACGCTGACGTCACGGGGCTGTAATGGTGGTGTGCCTCGAGATTTTTTTCATCAAACAAGTGTGCCTTTGCCCAAAAAAGGTTGGGAAACACTGGTCTAATATACACGTTTTTGGGAAACAATGTCCCCTAATATGGTGCATTATTTTCACAAATATATACCTTTTTTTTTTTTACACACCTGTTTGCCTAGCATGCACTTCTTTTTTTGCATTGCAAAATCTGAAGCAGGGCAAGCTTTGACAAAACAACAACTAGCAAGTTTCCACTTGTGTAAGGGGTTCACAAAGTGCAAATAAGTAAATAAATGCTGGAAGCATGTAGGTATTCATTTCAGTTATGGGATTTTTTCTTCACACTCATTCTTGAAAAGAAGTCGTTGACTGAGTCGGTTTCCTGCCAGCGGTAGATCATATTGAAACTGCACATCTACAAAATAATACTAATAGATAGGTAGATTACAAAATGAGGTGGTTTTTTGTTTTTTTTTACATGTAGCTTCCATTCCTATACATCTCAAAATCCAGTATCCATTTCAGTGGGGTTGGGGTTATCTCTATTAACACAGGGTTCAATCCTGCTTTGTGCTGCTTTGCCAGGGTGTTCCCTGCAAGGAATGTGCCGAGAAAGCAAATCCCTTCCTCTCACCCCACAGATCACCTGGTCACCTGGTGTCATCAGCTGAGTTGGGGTTCCTCACCCCGACCTAAATGGTTGCTTCTCTTGTTCTTGTGTTGGGAGTGCATGGGCTGTATGAAATGATAGCATGTGATCAAATGGGTAGTATAGAATCCAATAATTGTTGAGCGGGTAGGTACTGCAAGAGTCATCTAGTCCAATCTCTTGTAACCTTAAAGAGTCCCTGTCAATAGTTAACAGTACTGGTAATCAGCAAATAGTAGTTAGAGGAGACCCACTGAAATTAATATCCATAATTAACTTATTTCAGTTTATTTCAATGGGTTAACTTTGAGTAGGACTTAGTTGGGTTGTATCCAATACTAGTCTTCTTCAGAGTAGGTCCACTGGTATGAACAGTCATGACGAACAGGTCCATTGGTTTCTATGGGTCTATTTGGAGTAAAGCATATTTGGCTACAACCCTATGTCTTCATAGCTTTGACCATCCAAAACTGAATGTCGCATCTGTTGCCCCAGATTTATGCTTTTGAATCTACATGCAGAACCTCAGGTTGGAAGCTTTTCATATAGCCATCTTGCCATGATGAATAGTTGGAAATTTCGGGATGGACAAAGGAAAGTCCTTCTTCACACAGCACTTGTTCAGCTGTGGAATTCTCTCCCCAAAAGGGCAGTGACAGTCACCCTCTTGGATAGCTTGAAAAGAAGGTTAGAAAGATTCCTGGAGGAGAACAAGGCTATCAGCAGCTATGAGCCATCATGGCAATGAATGAGCTGCTTTCCGCACTGGAGACAGGATGCCTCTGAAAACCAGGTGGGGAGAGTTGCTGCTGCACTCAAGTTCTGCGTCCAGGCTTCCATTGAGGCATCTGGTTGTCCACCAAGAGAGAATAGGATGTTGGAGCAGATGGACCTTTGCCCTGATCCAGAGAGGCTCTTATTATGTTTATGTTTGGCATGTCGGGTTGCTATTAAAGATACTGGAGTGAGAAAGGGGAGGAAAAATGGGCAGGGGAAGGAGCTGCTATGCCTAACATTGGCTCCACCTACTGTGACTCTTGACTACAGCTACCATTCACTGATGTGACCTACATCTCACCAGGTGCAACTGGGACCATCTGCCACTGACCCTTGGGAATCCTTTTGGGGTTTTTTGGTGGGGGGAGGGAAGGAAGACCAGAGTGAAAATGCTTCACATGAATCAAACGAAGACTATTGGGCACATTCCTTCTTTCTCTTCCTCACACGCTCATTGAACTGCAAGGGCAAGGAAAGGGCTGTTTGAATAGCCTAGTATTCTTAGGATCAAATTGCATCCGAGGCTAGCAGAAATATTTATTTCTCCTGTGGCTGATCCATGATCATACAAGGGTGGACAGGTAGGGATTGTGGGGTGGGGGGGGGTGAGGAGAGAGATTCCATTTTGTTCTCATGAGGAACTAGCTAATTCACACTTCACAAACTGGCATGCAAATCAGAAACCACAAATATTCTTCGAAATTTGCAGTTCTGCGAAAGTTGCAGTTCTTCAGCCAATGTGTACAGAAATGCGTGATGTGGTGGTGGTGGGGATGCACCATAGAATGACACACTTTGGTGCAAACAACATGGAATATAATAAACAAAAGCGCATTATATTATGGGAAATGGCTTGCAAAAATGAGTACGTTAATTGAAACTGTGTATGAAACCGCCAGGAGAAATTTGCACGAGTGAACTTTCACGACAGGAATAGTGCTTTTAAAGAAAAAAAGAACACCCCACATATTGTTGTGGAAATGTGGAGACCTGAATCTAAGATCGGGGGAAATGAAAGTTACTGAAATGGAAAGGTTTGCCAATGTCAGCAGTTGTCTGGTGGTCAGAGTTCAAGAGCCAGGTGGTATTTTTCCTAGCTTCAAGTTCACCCAACTCTTCAGTGGACCGATTCACTTAGAGTCGTTTCCTTTCACCCTCCTGCTGCCAGGTACTTTTTTAAAAAAACATGATCAGAAGGACTGGGCCGTTCCCCCCTCTATTGTGATTGGAGCCCACCTCCTGCTTCCTGTCTGCTATTTCCAGTCTGTAAACAGTTCTGGGAAGACAGGATCCAGAGACGAGTTTGCATAAAAGGAGGAAAGGCAGATGAGCTTCAGTGCCGAGAAATGAAGTGGTTGGGGAGAAGTTATCTGGAACTGAGTGCAATTATTTAACCGCCTCTGGGGAAAAGAGAAGAACCACAGCCGGAGAGAGATTTTTAATTTTTTTATTTTACTTTCACTTTTGGAGCTAGCGATTGTCGAGCTGTGACTGCTTCGTTTGACGGGACTCAGATATTCAGGGACAGGCCTGGCAAGTTTGGTCTCGCTTGGCTGAAGGCCCAGAGGGCAAAGGCAGTGGGAGTAGTGGGAACTTCAGAATGCAATGTGCTCGGTACTGGGAATATGGAGTCCAGAAATCCTGGATCTATAGGAACCGAAGGGAGGTAAACACAAGATTGCAGTTAGCTACAGGGTAATGACCTTTGTCTGCCTCGTGACTGGATGAAATTGGAACCCTCCTGGAACTCCTTCTTTCAGCACCATGCATCTGGTAAGCAAACTTTGAAATTTTGTGCATCCCCCCCCCCGTCAGCCTATCGTGCTATAAGGGTGCAATAAAGAGATCTGCCTCCTTCCTCCTGAAAAAAATGAGGGCTTCAAGGAGAGTGGGTGTTGGGCCAGAGGATATTGCCAGCTCACTTGTTCTCAGCTGACCAGTGTGTGGCTCAGTCTCCACTAGGAACGGTAGCAGGGAGAATACACCTGGCAGATGGCAAACATTGCCTTTTAGAAATTAAAGCTTTTGTTGGCTTACCTGGTTGGGAGCCATTGTGATGGGTCGGACTGGGAATTCAGGTCCCACTTGTTTGTTTCTAAGACTTCAGTATTCCAGTAACTGAAAGTGAAAGGTGGTTTTTCCTATGAGCAGTAACTGCTAGCTGGTGCTTATTCCACTAAGTCAAAAGGTACACTTGGCTTAGGATTTTAAACAATGGAATTGTTGGTAATGTGCAAATTTATTTGGGGATCATAAGATTATTGGGTCAAAAGGAGGGATGGGGAAATTTGTCCATTTCAGTTTCTCATCTTTGCGCTCATAAGTTCTGTTCTCCACATTTTCACATTGGTTTGTGATTTCACGAGCATTTGAGTGCACATTTCTCCTGATAGAACACATCTCCATAGGCAATTTTGCCCAATGTGTACCTTTTTTGGCAAAACCATTCCCTCTTACATAATGCAGTCCTCCAGCCTCCTGGCCCATCTGATCGAAGCCTGGGCTACCTTTGAAGTCACCTTTCATTTCAAAACTGGCGTTTGCCAATGGCATGGGAACTGATGCTATTTTTTAAGAAACCCACAAGTGCACCTAATTATATGACAGGCTTCTTGGGTTTTTGACTTCTACTTTTAGCACAACCACAACATTGTCATTACTCAGGCACTGAGTACGATCTAGACATCCTCTCTCAGCGACCTTCTTTTTTGTGGTGGAAATAAATGTGGGACGATGGAGGGTGTGTGTCGGCTGCAAACAGTTGCGTGGGTGCAGAAGTGTCACGGGCACCTATTGGCTAGCGCCTGTGATGTGTGATGAGTGACAAATCTTCGCCTTTCTGGTGAGTCACTCTGTGTACTCAGAAAGCCGCATGATTACTATTTTAAAAAATAAAACCTCAAAAGGTGAACACTCACCTGTCAGGTCAATCTGTATGTTACAGGAGTGCTCATCAAGCTACCTATCGCAGGGTACCCTGAACTTCTTTTGAGAGGTTGAGGATGACATAGTTGGGTGGGTGTGTTATCCCACTTTATCTCCTCAATAACCATTTGAGATAGGTTCAATGGCAATATGGTGGCTACCTGAACTGTACCCAGTGAGCTACCTGTCTTCATGGGGAACACTGAAAGGTGTCTGCCTTGAGGAATGTTCACTAAGTCATTCTGTTCATTGCAAGGGCATCAAACATAAAGAGAGAAGGGCGTTAATGCCAACAAATGCCTCCCAAACCTCCAGGAATTTCTCAGAATCGCTATCTTGGCTGATGCATGAGAACAAATGGGGCACTGCCCCGCCAACTGTCAGCCTCCCATCCTAAAACACCATGATAGAAAGTCTTACTTCAGAGCAAGGGGGAGATCTGCTTTCAGACTGATTGTGGCACAGGCTCAGCCGCAAGCAGAAAGCCCAGAAGTCAGGATTCCAAGGTGCAAGCTGTGAAAATGTCCTGACAGTCGGCATGCCCTTCCCACCAAGCCTTTAAAGTTGAGGCTGAATCGCTACTGGTAGAGCATTCCACAGGACTGAGCCAATGACATGAAAGGCTTGGTTTCTTGGTTGGGCAGGTGAGCACAGTGGCGTAGCATGGGTTGTCAGCACCCGGGGCAAGGCAAGTAATTTGCGCCCCCTAACCCGTGGATTTGCGCCCCCTAACCCGTGGATTTGCGCCCCCTAACCCTAACCCCCAGATGTTGCGCCCAGTGCGGCCAGCCCCCCTGCACCCCCCACGCTACGCCACTGGGTGAGCATCACCAACTCAGGGTGCAACCAACGATGATCCTGCCGATTATCTCAGTGATTGAGCTCGGATATCAGGGTACCCCGGACTGAAGTCATTCAGGGCTTTGTAAATTAACACAAGGACTATGAACCTGGCTTTGTTGTAGATGGGCAGTCAGAGAATAATAATAATAATAATTTTTTATTTATACCCCGCCCTCCCCAGCCAAGGCTGGGCTCAGAGCGGCTTACAAGCAATAATAAAAACAAGATGAGTGATTACAACTTAAAAACAAAAATAAAATACAACATTAAAATAATGGAACATTAAAATATTAAAATGAAGCCTCATTGCAGGAGAAGGAAAAGAAAAAAGAAAAAAGGGGGGGGGGAGGGAATCTACTATACAACCCACAAACTCCCTGCTCATAACCCCACTTCCCTCTACTCTTAAGTAAAAGACCCCACACACTGTCAAGTTTCCCAGTTTTTGACAGCAGAAGTAAAACAGAAGAAAAACTGATAGGAAGAATTGGCCCTGAACATAACAATAAGTTCTCTTAACTACAAAGGTTATTTCCTGTCTGGCAAGACATTGTTCACTTCTGCAACCCATTGTGTAGCACGATTAATGTCTCAGAGAATGTTACACACGGAGGGGAAGAAATGTTCCTGAGTCACGTTGGTCACAATGTGGGTTTGTGGTGTCTCACTTCCGCAGGGTCTGTTGGCAAGACTTCTTGGATGACAGCGTCCCTTACAGCCAGTTCTATTTTTCTAGAAAAAGAGGTGCCAGAAGTAGCCACAAACACCTCCGTTGTTCTCTTACAATGGCAATGGCGCCTACCTGAGTGGTGCTGGAACTGAGTTCCAGTGAGTTCCTGCTGAAAGAAAGCCCTTCTTATAGCCCCCCCACGGAGCTGTTTCCCATCGTGCTATCTTGTTGGTCAAAATAATTGAAATACTGCTCCACCACATCTTCACCAGAAACTATGAAACTGGATTCGGTTTGGAATTCCTTTATTTGCTGGCACACATTGGCCAAATATGAACCGAGTTCTCTAGCTGAGGGGTGGGGGACATCAGGTCCAGGCCTCTGTATTAGGCCTTTGGGACTGTCCCCAGGCCACACTGCTCACTGGTCCAGCTTCGTAACTTGGATGGAGTATATCTCCACACCTTGCATCTTTCTTATCTGGATGGGAGATAAAATGTGGCCCTCAAGCCAAGAAGGTTTTCCCCTCTTCTACTCCAGATGATGCACAATACAAATCAAATGCAAATACCAAACTACATAAAATAATATCACCATGTATGTCTTTTTGTGTACACAAACATAATAAAACACCCACATGCAGGGCCGGATTTAGGTTTGATGAGGCCAAAGCTACTGATGGTAGTGGGGCCCTTCATATGTCCAGCTGGCCTTGTTTCAATAACAAATTGTTGCTGTTTTTGTTGTTGAATTGACTTGCTGATCAGAAGGTCGGCGATTCGAATCCCTGCGACACGGTGAGCTCCTGTTGCTCGGTCCCTGCTCCTGCCAACCTAGCAGATCGAAAGCACGTCAAAGTGCAAGTAGATAAATAGGTAATGCTCTGGTGGGAAGGTAAACGGCGTTTCCGTGCGCTGCTCTGGTTCTCCAGAAATGGCTTAGTCATGTTGGCCACATGACCCGGGAGCTGGCTCCCTCAGCCAGTAAAGTGAGATGAGCGCCGCAACCCCAGAGTCAGCCACGACTGGACCTAATGGTCAGAGGTCCCTTTACCTTTATGCTATATGGTAATTTATGGACCCAATGGGTATCTGTATGTAGAAATGAGCAAACCAGTGATATTTTAGGGAGCAGGCTAGCTGGTGGGGCCCATTACTTACATCATAGGAGCCTACACAACACAAACACTGTTGCTGTATGTAGGTTTTATTTGATTTGATTTTTATCTTATATTTTGGAAATGTACATCCAGGGTTTTTTCCCTTTGAGGTTTTTGGAGGCCCCCAACAGAGTAGGGCCCTAAGCCATAGCTTGTTTAGCTTATATGTAAATCCAGCACTGCCCACATGTGTAGAGGTGTGAAAATAAATCTCTTAAGCACTCCCAAAGTAGGGACTAAAGTTATAACCAAGATCAGCTTTAAGATACAAAAAACCCCCAAATATCCTTGATAGCTTGAAAAATGCAACATCCTCCACCATTCTGCTAATTTATTGTACAGTGGTACCTCAAGTTACAGATGCTTCAGGTTACAGACTCCGCTAACCCAGAAATAGTACCTCGGGTTAAGAACTTTGCTTTGGGATGAGAACAGAAATTGTGCTCCGGTGGCGTGGCGGCAGCAGGAGGTCCCATTAGCTAAAGTGGTGCTTCGGGTTAAGAACAGTTTCAGGTTAAGAACGGACCTCTGGAACGAATTAAGTACTTAACCTGAGGTACCACTGTATTTATATCCCACCTTTTTTCCTTCAAGGAGCTTGAGGTGCCATACATTGGTTCTCCTCCTCCCCATTTCATCCTTACAACAACCCTTTGAGAATAGGTCAGGATGAGGGGCAATGACTGGCCCCAGGTCCCTCAGTGATTCATCATCATGGCCGAGTGGGGATTTGAACCCTTGATTCCTAGGTCAAGAACTCTAACCACTACACCATGCTGGCTCTACACCACTACACCACACTGGGTAGACTAAAATAGCTGTGGGATCCAAGATAGCTGAGGGTTTCCTGGCGCAGCTGGTCTCTGACAAAGTCAGCAGCAGAAGAAGAAAAAATCCGTCCCCTTCTGTGAATGCAGTGCTGCTGACCCTTAGTCACCAGATTTCAGCAGAAAGATTTCAAAAGATTCCATCATGAGGCTGCAACGTTGTGAAACCAGAATTTCCCAGCCAATGTGATTCCATTAGTTTCAGGCTTCACTTGTAACCATGGTTCCCCTCCACCCACATTCGGTTAGCACATCACAGTGATTTCTCTGCCCTTCTTATAACTATATATACTTGGCTCTGTCATGTTGTACATTTTTGTAGCTTTCCCCCCGCTCCCGTGCTTGCATTTCTCCCTCAGTGCCAGACCAGGAGAACCTGTGTAACCTTCCAGATGTTGTTGGACTACAAGACCCATACTCGCTGATCATTATCTGTGCTGGCTTGGGATGGTGGGAGTGGTAGGTTCTGCATCCCTGGGTCTGGTTATCTCCCGCTTGGACTACTGCAACACACTCTGCGTAGGGCTGCCTTTGAAGGTGACTCGGAAGGTGACTCGGAAACTGCAACTAATCCAGAATGCGGCTGCTGGACTGATGACTGGGAGCATCTGCCTGGACCATATAACACTGGTCCTAAAAGATCTACATTGGCTCCCAGTACGTTTCCGAGCACAATTCAAAGTGTTGGTGATGACCTTTAATGCCCTAAATGGCCTTGGCCCAGTATACCTGAAGGAGCAACTCTACTCCTATCGTTCAGCCTGGACGCTAAGGTCCAGCTCTGTGGGCCTTCTGGCGGTTTCCTCACTGCAGGAAGCAGAGGTGCCAACTTGAATAAAGTATTGGGGAGCAGGTAAGCCCTGTCCCACATAACTGATCACAAGACATGGCACATGAACACCATTTGAAGGGGAATGCCCATCAACTTGGGGCAGGAGCACCCCCTCAAATATTTTATGGGGGGAGGGTGAAGGGACCTCACCCCCTAGGAGTTGGCTTCTATGGCAAGAAGTGACATTACAGAGAACCACACAGAGGGCTTTCTTGGTAGTGGCACCCACCCTGTTGCCCTCCCTCCCGTCAGAAGTCAAAGAGATCGACAACTATACAACTTTCAGAAGACATCTGAAGGCAGCCCTGTATTGGGAAGCTTTTAATGTTTGATCACAGAATGTTTCGTTATTTTATTTATATTCTGCTGGAAGCCACCCAGTGTGGCTGGCACAACCCAGTCAGATGGGCAGGATATAAATAATAATAATAATAATAATAATAATAATAATAATAATAATAATAATAATAATACAGTCTGCAGCAGAATTCAATACAAATCTGCTCAACAATGCTAGTAACCCCACATGACTGAACCCAGACACTGTAATCAATATGAAGCCCTTCTTTGGGTGGGCCTTTTTAGTGGTGGCTCCCTGCTGGTGAAATGCTCTCCCCAGGGAGCCATGCCTGGAAAGGCTTCTCTCATTATCTGGGCTTTTGGCCTTTATATGATGGATAGGATTGCAGCCTTCTTTTTTTCTTTCTTTCTTTTTAGCAGGGTGTGATCTGTAAGTCCTGCCTCTTGTCTGGATAGCTGTGTTTTTATTGCATGTTCTTAATTGGTTTTAATGTACAGTGGTACTTTGGGTTAAGTACTTAATTCGTTCCGGAGGTCCGTTCTTAACCTGAAACTGTTCTTAACCTGAAGCACCACTTTAGCTAATGGGGCCTCCCGCTGCCACAGCACTGCCGTGGCACGATTTCTGTTGCCATCCTGAAGCAAAGTTCTTAACCCGAGGTACTATTTATGGGTTAGCGGAGTCTGTAACCTGAAGTAGGTTTGGGATTACAGTCCTCTAATTTTATGTCAAGCATGGCGACCCTATGGGCCCCCAGATGTTGGACTACAACTCCCATCATCCTGGGTCATTGGGCATGCATGTCAGAACTGATTAGAGTTTGAGTCCAACAGTGTTCAAGTTCTCTCCTGATTCATACCTACCACTGAATTTATTTGCATGCGAAATCTTCACGCAGCTGACAACAATATAGGTTTGAACACCGTGACTGCTAATGAGCATTCCGAAAAACTCCTTTACAAGTCACGAAACAACTCCAGGTTTGTTTGCTCTGGGAATTTCCCTGTGCATAGGTCGATTCTTTGTTTACTTCCTCCGCCCCACCCACTTCGATAGTTGATAGACAGGCACAGAATGCCACCTTGTGGAGAAATAAAAGAAGTACAGTATGTTTTTGACCTCCTGTTCCTTGCCTTGCCCCCCCTCCTGAACATTTTAAAAACATTCTCTAGCAGCACAATTCTCAGCATGTTTACTCCGAAGTAAATCACACTGTATTCATTGGGCTTTCTCCCAAGCAAGTGTGCACTGGAATGCATTTGATGTACTGATGGGAGAAAAAGTCAGCTCAGTGCAGTTTTGAAAGCAAATCGCCCTAATTCACTTGTTCTGACACAATATGAGCCTCCTTTAAAAATGTGCACTGCTCCAAATTTTGCAGTGCAGCTTTTCAGCCATGGATGGATGCATAGAAAGGCACATGTTCATGAAAATAAGATACAAAAATGCATTGGGTGATATCTTAAGTCCTGCTCAGAGTAGATCCACTGGGTTGCATCTATGGCCAGTCCTAAGAGTAGACCCATTGAAATGAATGACTAACATAGGTGTACAGTGGTGCCTCGCAAGACGAAAAGAATCCGTTCTGTGATTCTCTTCGTCTAGCGGTTTTTTCGTCTTGCGAAGCAAGCCCATTGACGGATTAGCGGATTAGTGCTATTAGTGGCTTTTAGCGGCTTTTAGCGGCTTATCTGCTGATCAGATCAGCTGATAAGCGGCTTAGCGGCTTAGAAAAAGGGGGGAACCAGCAGGAACTCGCAAGACATTGTCGTCTTGCGAAGCAAGCCCATAGGAAATTCGTTTTG
Source organism: Podarcis bocagei (assembly GCF_964188305.1). NCBI lineage: Eukaryota > Metazoa > Chordata > Lepidosauria > Squamata > Lacertidae > Podarcis > Podarcis bocagei. Next base: position 71,913,850 of record NC_138132.1, on the reverse strand, counting down.
CGAAGCACCTCCAAAACGGAAAACTCTTTCGTCTAGCGAGTTTTCCGTCTTGCGAGGCATTCGTCTTGCGGGGCACCACTGTACTAAATTTGTCCCACATTTGGTGTGCATTTAATTCCAGCCACTTGTGTTCAAGGCATTTTTGTTATCAACTGGGCTTTGAGGGCACCATCAGCAGAGGCAATCTTGGAGTAGCACGGCTGATACAACCACACTGTAAAACACAACAGGAGAGGCAGCCCTCCCCCTGAATTTTAGTGTCGCGCAGAATGCCACCGAAATTTGAGAGCCCAAAGTCTGCCACTACCATGATCAGGCCTACCTAGCCAGGCAGGTCTGAGCAACTGTCAAAGGGCAGCAAGGCTCTGTGGCTGGTGTGTGTGTGTGTGTTGGAGGGAAAGAGGTGAGAATCCAAGTCAGGCTTCAGAGAAGCACATTGAAACCAGGAAGAGGTTGTTCTTGCTTAGGAGAAGTTGTGAGTGCAAAAGGAAATGCTTTATGGCACTTCCTGTTCCAAAGGCTGACGTTGTCCTCAGGAAAGTCCCTGGCTACTATGCTAGTCAGTTTCTGGTCAGTGTTTGTTTTGCATGTCTTAATTTGTAAGTCTGTTCAGTACCGTTTCTGGATTAAGGTCTGATTTAAAAATAAATACATAAACATGTAAATTCGTATTTCAGTAACTATTCAAATACAGTGGACGCTCGGGTTGCGAATGTGATCCGTATAGGAAGCATGTTCGCAACCCTCAGCATTCGCAACCTGCAGCACTGTGTGTGCGCACACGTAGGTTGCGATTCGGCTCTTCTGTGCGTGCGCAAAGCATGATTTAGCACTTATGCAGATGCACATGCACCAAAACTCGGAAGTAACCAGTTTCTGTACTTTCGGGTGCGCAGTGTGCAACGCGAAATTGCACAACCTGAAGCGTCTGTAACCCGAGGTATGACTGTACATATTTAACCAATCTAAACCCAAGATCTATTGGGATTAGAGAGTTTGGATGCAGTGGATGCTGGGCTTTCCCAGTTCAGCTGGAGCTACTCCACAGTAAGCTCTCATTCAGACTTCTGTTTGTTCCGCCACTGCCCACCCCTACCCCCCCACCCCACCCGATCTTTAACACTGAATTGGAGCAAACGTAAGCACTTGTCTGGCTTCGGCAAAGAGGCGTGAGGGCTCTGACAGGGCCCCAGAGTCCACCTCTCTCCTTCCCAAGGCTGGGCAAGCACTTACCAGGCTTGGGGAAGGAGGTAGGAGGGCTCTAGGACATCTCCTTTCGAAGGCCTGGCTTAAGCCGGTACTGCAAAGGGTGGGGAGAGAGTGCCAAATGCCTCCACACAAGATGGAATATTACCAAGGTCCACCCCTGTAGAAATGAACCTGTTGTACAAAGGCAAAATTCATACTGGTCAAACTCGCCACTAGCATGGAAGGCTACCTAGAATGTAGCTCTCAGGCTCAATGAAGCAGCAACCTGACAGGAGGTTCATATCTTTTTGCTTCACAACTCCAAAAATCTGGGGGAGAAAGTCGTAAGTTCAAGAGCATCCCTGTTTCCTGCCCAAACTTTTCTGGCTTCTGTTTCATATCCTTCTTTGCTTTTCCTGGGGTGGGCTGGGGGGAATGATAGGATTAATCCGAGAATGCACTGAGCCGGACACAGTGAGACTAAAGTCTCCTTTCTCTCTCCTTTTTGTTCTCCCTGAAAGAGCTTCTGCATCTTTCTCGCAACACAGCTGCTTCTCTACCAGGAAGCCTCTTCCTGTACTGATTCAGAGTATGATAACCGTGGTGAATGCTGCCCCAAGTGTAATCCAGGTAAGAAGGCATGGCCGCCTTGTTCTTCTCCCTGTAAACAGGGCCGGCCCATCCGTAGAGGCAGTTGCCTCAGGCGGCAGGCTGGGGACAACCAGGCGGGGTGACAGATCCAGAAAGAAGAGGGGCATCTTCACACAACTTTGCTGTTTCTCCTTCAGCTACAGATAGGAACTGCGACCACCTACTCCTCTCTGAGAGCCAGTGTGGTGTAGTGGTTAAGAGTGGTAGACTCGTAATCTGGTGAACCGGGTTCGCATCTCCGCTCCTCCACATGCAGCTGCTGGGTGACCTTGGGCTAGTCACACTTCTCTGAAGTCTCTCAGCCTCACTCACCTCACAGAGTGTTTGTTGTGAGGGAGGAAGGGAAAGGAGAATGTTAGCCGCTTTGAGACTTCTTTGGGTAGTGATAAAGCAGGATATCAAATCCAAACTCTTCTTCTGGTCCCCTTTCTTCTCCCCAGTAGTCTCCAGCTTGCTGGGACTTCCCCAGGCTGCCCCCAGTCACCTCAGGCAGCAGTGGAGAAGGGGGTTGGGGTGGGGCACATGGGTCCTAGCCACTGCCCCACTGCCCCCTTCATTCACCGGCTTGGCCATACTAGTTCCCGGCATTGTCCCCACCCAGACCTGGTTGAGGAGCCTGTTTAACAAATTAGGATTCAGAGGAGTGGTGCCATTTTCCTATTTGTCCACAGGATACAGAGTCAAGAGAGACTGCACTTCTACTTCCAGTACAACGTGTGTTCCTTGTGGTTGGAGGACATACACGAACCACTCAAATGGGCTGAGAGAGTGCATTAAATGTCAAGAATGTGAATCAGGTAAAAATTCTTCTTGTTGTTTGTTACCAAAGTGACTTAGAATACATTTCAAAACATGAGTATGAATGCATTATACACAGGCAGCACACTGGTAAGAAAACAACACCATATCAGTCTATCCAAAGACCTTGGGGGGGGGGGAGGTTAGGTTAGGGAGGTTAGCCGGCACTGAAAAAATGCCAGCAAAGGCGCTCGGCAGACTTCACTAAGAAGGGCATTCTGCAGATGGGGAGCCACAACCGAAAAGCCCCTCTCCCTTGTCACCACCCTTTCAGCCACCAGCTAAGCTCTCCTCAGAGTATATCTATTTTTTAAAAATGCTTTATTAGTGTTAAAAACAAAACAAAAACAAAGCAATACACAATGATCAGTGAAAAGCAATTCAAAAATAACATTCCTGTGCACACAAAAAAGAAAAGATTGAGTTCATCCATCACTAATTCTAACATGACTTCCGATCCCCCCATTGTGGTTCCTAAGTTTCATTACAGCTGCACACTTAACTTTATCTCCCCTAAATTATTCTGTTATGTTAATTCTGTAGCGATCTCTTATTTCATGCAGAAATCAATCCAGGCCTGCCAAAGAATTTATGTTATTACAATGTTCTTTTAAGTATCCTCTGTAAATATTCCACTCTCTGTTAAATATTTGATCCGTACGGTCTCAGAGTCTTGCTGTTAATCTTGCTAGCTCTGCATATTCTAACATTTTATTTTGCCAATCTAATTTTGAGAGTGTAGAATCTCCTTTCCATACGTTAGCAATTAAAATTCTTGCTGCTGTTACCTCATACATAAATAATTTCCTTATCCTTTTTGGAAATTCATTGCTCATTATGCCTAGCAAGAAGACTTCAGGCTTCTTTTTTTTGGAAAGGAACATGTAAACATTTTTTTAAAGTTCATTATATATTGTTTTCCCAAATTCCCTGATTCTTTTGCAATTCCACCACATTTGGATCATGGTGCCTTCTGCCTCCCTGCATCTCCAACAGATGTTTGATCTAGATTTGTACACTTTGGTCAAGGCCTTGCTCTTAGTGGATGTAAGATGAATCTTTTCACAGAATGTCTTTGCTGCCCCCCACCTCCATGGCTTAGGGTCTTTGGCCACAAGGTTATGCGAGTGGCAGAAGTGGCCTGAGACTGTTTTCATTTCCCATAATGCCCTTGTTCAAGGCTATGTCAGGGTTAAAGTGATATATTAAAATGGCTGCCTGCCACCACCAGGCAGGGCCCCTAGGGACATGTGTCATCACTAGAAGGTACTTGAGGAGAGCTCTTGAGTCTGGGGACCTGTCCAAGGTGCTGAGGAAAACGACTAGGATCCTTTAATTAAACATGTTCATATTTCAATGTCTTGTCTTACTGATTATTTAAATTATGCATATATAATTGGTCAATGTTGCTGAACTGGTCAGACATTTATTGATTTATTGTAAGACCAGTGTCTGGCCTTAGCTGGCTACTTAACTGTCCTCATCAGCATCACAAAAGAATGAGCTAGGTTTAAGAGCTAGGCTAATGGGTGGGCATTTCTTCTGTCTAGCTGATAGGTAGGAGAAGAATAGCCAGGTGGGTGTGTGCTGAGGTGCAGGCAGAATGGAAGCTGGGGACACAGAGACATGCCTGATCTGTGCTGGATCCAAAGCTGTGGCTAATGGAGAAGAAAGATCTGTAGGGGTTAATGCTGTGATCCATCTCATGCTCAGCTTATATATATGTGTAGATAAAATCATATATCCTAAAGACACCACAGTCTCCACTGACCTTCCTGCCAAGGAAACAGAAGCAGAGCAAACACCTAGAACTCATGGATTCTGCCACCACTTGGAGATTGAGGTGGCATGTAAAAATAATAGCGATCATAGCAGTGGCCCCCACAAACCCTCACATCTGTGATTGTGCCCAGCAGGAGCCCATCTAAGAGTTAAAGAAGAATGCACGTATACAAAGAACACAGTCTGCTCTTGCAAGCCTGGCTATTATTGCACTCAGTTCATCGACCGTGACTGCGAACAGTGCTCAAAGCACACCATTTCTCCACCTGGTTTTAAGGTGACACAGCCAGGTAAGTCTCAGTAGAGCTTTGGTGCAATCACTCTTCTGCCGATCTTAAAAAATAATTTAGTTATAGTTCCCATGTTCAGAAGAAAAATAATTATCACAGTGAGCATAAACTCAACTGTAAAACCATCCGACTTAAGATGTGCTTCATACGGGGGGGGGGGGGGACCTCAGAGCCAGAATCCAAATGCGGCCCTCCAAGCCACACTAATTGGACCTTGGGACTATCCCCAGGCTGCACCCCTTTGCACATGACCGTTTTGCCCAGCTAGAATATGTCCTTGGACTCTGACCAGGCCTCTTGCCTCTCTGAATGGAGGATGGTCTATGTGTAGAAACTAGTCTGCTGAATAAATTTGCATCCATTATTCCACCCACCTTTGCTTCTGGCTCTACCAACCACTGGCATGTGTCCCTAGGAAGGCTGCCCAGAAGGGAATGTTGTCTTCAGGCTGAAAAAGGCACCCTCGGCTTAATACATCAACACAGTTGGATCACCACTGGTAGAATAGGATGTTGAATGAGATGGGCGTTTGGATCTTCTTATGGTTCTTATGTGAATTGATTATTGACTCTCAAAGCAACAAGGGACTACAGTGGTACCTCGGGTTACATACACTTTAGGTTACAGACTCCGCTAACCCAGAAATATTACCTTGGGTTAAGAATATTGCTTCAGGATGAGAACAGAAATCGTTCTCCAGCGACGTGGCAGCAGGAAGCCCCATTAGCTAAAGTGGTGCTTCAGGTTAAGAACAGTTTCAGGTTAAGAACGGACCTCCGGAACGAATTAAGTACTTAACCTGAGGTACCACTGTACAATAAGACATAAGGACACAAGATGAGGCCTGTTGGGCCAGGCCAAAGGCCTCTCCTGGTTCAGCACCCTGATCTCACAGCGACCAGCCAGATGCCCCAACACACAAGCATGTCCAAGCATGGAAGGTGCAAAGGGCTCTATCTTTTGTAGCAGCATCTAAAATATTCCGCTCCTCGCATTCTTTTTCAGGCACAGAAACCAATGACACCCAGTTCGTACCCTGCCCTCTTGGGACCTATTCAGAGACCGAGATGTCCACCTCCTGTGAACCTTGGACTATGTAGGTGATACTAAAGACTCTCTCACAGCTGCATTTCCAGTTTGTGGCTGTGTGGTGCCACATAGTCTTAATTCTACATACACCTCTTTCCATTCAGTGCTGTTTCCTTCCCATTACTGCTAGGAAGTTAAAGAACTAAGCATGAAGATGACATACTTAGTGAGCCCCTTAAACAGAGGTTAGATTATATCCAGGTCCAGAAAAACTGAAAGACAAATAGATCCACATTTGGCAGATGAATATGTAAATCGGATCTTACTTATTTGCCATTTTTCACAATTCCTGAATGTTGCAATACAGCTGTCGGCTGAAATAACGTATCAATTGTTTTCTCTTAAAAGACATATTTAAACATAAAAGTACATTGAGAATGGGGGAAGAAATTCAATTTTGTTTGCTTTTTGAAACAAAGCTACCAATTTTCTGCTTCTCTAATCAATACTTTATTCAGAAAACAATTATCCTTCAAAATTCCCAGTACCACGAATGTTGCAATGCAATTCTATAACCAATGTTTACTACAAAAAATGTATATATTAGGGGTAACTGTGCATAAAAATGCACACATTCGTGAAAATAACATACACAAATGCATTACATTAGGGGGCATGCCTTTCAACAATGTATGCATTAGTCAAAACAGCATAGAAAAATGTGTATATCAGGAGAAATTTGCACTAAAATTACTATGTAATTTTCATGAGGATTTTTTAAAAAAAGAAAAATTGCAATTTGATGCAAACCCCCCATATCCATATCCACACACACACACACACCATTTAAGATAAGAAAAATGAGAAACTGAGGGAAACTGAAACTGACCGATTCACTAATTCCTTGCAAATTAGAAGGGGGAAGGAGGAAGCAAGCAAGCAAGATTGTCAGCTAACATTAACAATAACTATATCTTACTGAACCTAATTTAAATGTGTAAGTTAATAAAGACAGCCTGGGTATTCCCAAATAAGTATCCAAGTGAAATTGACAATTATAATCTGTATGCACAAACACAGAAAGGCCAGAGAAATCTATCACTGAGTAGTAGATGGTCCATCCAGCTCGTTTCAGCCACAAGCAGTTGCAGGGTCCATTTTTACTGCCCTGCTGTTAGTCTCCACAAATATCAAGCCTTCTTCTGAACATTCACCCCTGATTTAACCCTTTCTGTTCAATTTTCAGTTGCAGTAAGGCAGGCATGATAGAAGAACGAGCCGGCACAGCAGTTTCCAATGCAGTTTGCGCATGTGTTGGCCAAAAACAGGTGCCTGTGCCGGTATTTGTAGCTACTACTGCCATTCTTGCTCTCCTGGTTCTTGCCTTAATATGTGGCTTCTTAATATGGCAATGGAGGAAGCGCATCAAAAAACGTAAGTGTGCAACAAGTGCATGTGTAGTTAAGCAAAAACAAATCCAGAACCTGCATTCCTGTGTCTTGCAAGTGGAACTCTACTTTGTGCAGTCAAAAATCTCCCCCAACCCCAGTTCATTTGGTCTGCTTGCCTTTTGCTTGATTGGAGAGGACAAAGAAAGTATACTTGGCTTTTAAGCTAGAGACGAGGGACATCAGGCCTGGGGGAGTCCAATGTGGCCCTCCAAGCCTCTCTAAGTGGCCCTCAGAGCTCTCTCCAGGCCACACCCATCATTGGCAGTGCTCTGCATTTTCTGGAAAATGTCCATGACATCTGAAGATGCTTTTTGTATGCCTGGATGGAGGATACAGGGGAGGGAATGCAGAAACTGCCAGGTGTACAGAGGTAAATTTTACATTCATTCCTCAGCCCATTTATCTATCTGGTTCCATCCACTACTGCCATGTGACTCTCGGAAAATTGTCTGGAAGGGAATTCGGCCCTTGATCTGAAAAAAGGGTTTACCAAGCCCTGTCTCTCTGGCTTGCTTGATCAGTGATGTCTCCTTAACACATGCAAGTTGGTTCTTTTATGGCACACCTGTGATGTGCAGAGGATAAGGAACCACTGAAGCTCTTATTAACCTCAGTGGATTAGTATGGGTTGTATCTAACTAAATTAGAGTAAACCCACTGAGGTTAGTGGACCTGAGTTAGTCATATCCATTAATTTCTATGGGTCTACTCTGAGTAGAACTTAGTTGGCTGCAACCTCAAGCCAACAGGTTCAAATTAGGAGAAAGGGGTTTTTGGTTTTGCCTTTTTTAGCTAAACATTAAGGAGGGCCAGTCTGCCTGGTCAATGCTGCTCCTTCTATTCTCAAATGGAGGCATTTTAGAAAATCTCATCTAGAAATGTCTTTTACTGGGTTTTTGGAAGAAAAGAAAAAAAAAAGCTCTTCTCTTCTTCTTCACAGGTGCTGCCAGAGTACAGGTGAGTATTCTTTTATATAAGCCTTTTACAAACTTCTTTTCTTCTGCCCATATTCCTTTCAACATGCAATTTCAACATATATTAAAGGTTGCTATTGCACTTTCTCTTTCTCCGTCTTGCAGTGTTGCCCCTCTAAGCTTCCTGCACTCTTAAAGACTTCCACTAACCCCCACCCACCAGGGGCTGCCGACTCTATAGAGCTGAGCTGCCTTTGCTCCCCCCTCAATACTGTTGGCAGAGGGTTGGCCCCCCTCAATGTTGAGAGGGCAGCGGAGGCCGCGTGTGGAGCCAAGAGTAGAACGGCTTCAGTTGCTGGCTCCTTCTGAGAGCACGAGAGAAGGAGCCCCTGGCTATAGATGCTGACGAAGATGCAAAGTCACATGTGTGGCATCTCTGTTACCCACTGCCCACTTTTCCTGCAACTTCTTCCTGGATTATCTGCCACAGGGATGGGGAAACTCAGGCTTTAATTTGTTGTATTTTATCTTGTTAAGTTGCCTTCTGGTGTTTTCTTTTGCATAAAGTGACTGATACAAGTAACAAATGGATAAAGTACTGATGAAAATCAGTAAGATGTGGGGCAACCTCTCCTAAAAGTGTCAGAGAAATTCCACACCTCCCCAAGGAAGCAGCAGGAAAACCACCCCTGTTTTTGTTTTCTCCTCTTTTCAATAGCAGGGGAAGAATAGTCTCCAGAAACTGAGAATGTTGGTGTCTACACCAGGGATGGTGAACCTGCTGCCCTCCAGATGTTGCTGAATCCAGCTCCCAGTCAGTCCCAAGTAGCATGGCCAATGATCAGGAGTTATGGGAAGTGTAGTCATGCAACATCTAGGGGGGCACCAGATTCTCTCCCCACCTGGGTCTACATCCATGCAGGAAGACTTGGGAACTGTGGGTAATATCCAACCAAGTTCTACTCAGGGTAGACGCACCAAAGTTAAGGAACCCAAGTTAGTCATGACCATTAATTTCAATGGATCCCCACAGATGAGAGGACTAACATTGCATACAACCCTGTACATTTGTGAGAGACACCGGGGATCTCTAATGGGCAGTTCTCTGCACCTCCCACCAAACTGGTCGGCGCTTCGAATCCCCGCGATGGGGTGAGCTCTTGTTCCTTGGTCCCTGCTCCTACCAACCCAGCACTTCGAAAGCACATCAAAGTGCAAGTAGATAAATAGGTACCGCTCGGGCGGGAAGGTAAACGACGTTTCTGTGCGCTGCTCTGGTTTGCCAGAAGCGGCTTTGTCATGCTGGCCACATGACCTGGAAGCTGTACGCCGGCTCCCTCGGCCAATAAAGCGAGATGAGCACCGCAACCCCAGAGTCGGTCATGACTGGACCTAATGGTCAGGGGTCCCTTTACCTTTACCTTTTAACCTTACCCCTTGGTGGTGCTGTTGTGATCAGAAGTGGAATCAGAGTTGGGGCTGGAGGAAATTCACATTTCTACTTATTCAGCATTGCCTGAATCCATCAATATATTGTATTGATTTTAAACAAATCTGCCTTGTTCTAGGAGGAACAACGAAATGGAGTTTATCTCCCTGTTCAAGAGACTGACAACAATATGGTGGCACCTATGCAGGAAACGGGTCAACACCCTGGAGAACCAGCGTTCACAATGGCATGAGTGACCAGAATTTTTGGTTCGGAAAGCCCTGGTGCACCTTGCAAGCAACAGCCGTGGACATATGCACTGGATGAACTTTTAGAGAGGGGGAAACACATTAGTAAATGCAATAGAAAACAGGAGGTGGCTATTTTCCCCTCTGAGCTTCCCATCTTCCATCTTGAAGAAGCAAGTTTCAGTGAAGAAAGTGGGAGATGTGGAAATTTTCACTGAAGGACAGATCAAGGCTGAAGAGAGAACATATCTAGTGGAAAAGGAGAAGACCATCAAACTATGAAATTCATACCAGAAGATACAGTGATGGCCACCAACTTGGATGTCTTTAAAAGACAAATTCATGAAGGAAATGGATTTGTATGGACACTATTCAGGTCCTGCTTGTAGCTATCTGGTTGGCCATTGCGAGAACAGAAGGCAGGGCATATTGGCCTGTGGTCTGATCCCCAGCAGGGCTCTTCTGGTATTCTGAAAGAAGGTAGAGTGTTTCTGACACAGGAGGTTCACTACATCAATAAAAACAATGCATTTTCCAGGGTCTGAAACCAAGCTGGAATTGGGGGAGGATTTTGCTCTGTCCCTTTGCTCCTCCACCAGTCAGGCCTTCGCAGAGATTGGTGCTGTCTTTCTATGGAGTTCTGACACTAATATCAGATGGTGCAGGGAAAGGTTGGGCGATGCCTTGTGCCTGGAAACTCTCCCAGGAAATGATATAAGCTTCACTCAATATTTCTCAGATGGCGGAGGCAGGGAAACCCAAATTTACTTCCACCTTCTCTTTAGATGGGGACGAAATCATACTCTAGGAGCATGAAAAACCCGTGTGTGTGAGTGTGTGTGTGTTTCTGTGTGTCTCTGTGTGTAACATTACTCCATACTGAACCCAATGAGTTCTGCTTTGCGAGAGTGTTGTCAGAGGCAGTATCCAGGGTCCAATCCCAGCTCACAGACTTGGGCAAAACCCTAACAGATCATGGACAAAATGGAGCGCAACCAGCAGAGCATTGAGTGACTAGCCAATGTAACACCATCTGTCCAAGCAACCAAGCAGCAGGAAAGAGCAGGCTGCACCCATAATCAGAGGCAGTATGGTACTGAATACCAGCTGCTGGGAATCACAAGTGAGAAGAGCCCTGCTGCATTCAGGTCCTGCTTGTGGTCTTCCCATTGAGGCATCTGGTAGGCCACTGAGAAGAGGATACTGGACTAGACAGGCCTTTGACTTGATCTAACAGGGATCTCCTATGTTCTTAGGTTCTCCAGGCCAGCAGTGTAGGAGTTTTGCCTTTCCATGTCTGCGGTGCCTTAGGGTGTGACAGAGACATGTGTGGCCTACCAGATGGGATCTGAAGCTGGATAGACATAGGGAAAGGGAGAGCGCTGCAGTATCCTGGGCTACTGGCAAGGCTTGGCTAGAGTCCAGGTTAGGTCACAGACAGCAAGACCAAGAGGCAGCTGAGAGCAGAGCAGGATTCAGAGTGCAGGTAGATATCAAGATAACCACAGACCAGGAATTGGGAAACTTTTTCAGCCCAAGGGCCACATGTCTCTTAAGTCGGAGGTGGGGAACTTTTTACAGTCCAAGGGCAACATTCCCTTCCAGGCAACCTTTTGGGGGCCACAAACCAGAGGGCCAGAGGCAGGAGTGGAAGGGTGGGCAACAAAAATACATTTGCCTTCATTCAGCAGGCTAGTTTCTGTGCATGACCCGTCTCTATCCTCATGCAAGCCGGCAAGACCCATTATCAAAATTTCAGAGCTTAGAGGTCTAGACAGAGAGGCTTAGAATACTACAGCAGCTGGACATTCCAACATTGGCCTTCTTAGGATGAATTGGACCATGCAGACCAGAAGGGACTGATTTCATTCAACGTGAGGAAAGGTGTCAGGGAACTGACATCGGAGACCAGCAGAGAGAGAAGTCGCCCCGATAGTGCAGGAGAGGGAACCAGCAAGGAGAGAGAGAGGGTTTCCGAGGGGGAAGGGAATCAAGGGGACACCAAGAAGGAAGGAGGGAATGAGAGCACTTTGGAGGGAAGGCTCAGGGACTCTTCCAGTGAGATCAGCGGGGAGAGTGCCAGACCACCACTGGGCACGCCTACTCTACGCAGAAGGCTTCCGCGCAGAGAGGCTAGGCGGAGACTGGCTGTCAAGGAATTCTTATGTTGGAAAAAATTTAGGAAACACCCACTAACGGATTCTGCCAGTGACTGAAGCAGACGCACTGGAGTGCGCTTCAGTTAGGGAAAGGTTTAAACTACAAGCAGTTTAGGGAAGTCGGTGACTTACACACAAGCAACTACAATTCCCATTACAAAAGGTGAGTCTGGTAGTCTGGAAATGAGCAGTTGCCACTGTTCAGGTAACTCAGGTGAGGCCAGCATTTGTTCCCTGGGCCTAAGGTTCCTACTCCTGTGTTATTTGATTGGTTGGAACCCAACTGGCTTTGTAAGTAATTTGAGTGCCTGCTGAATTAGAAGCTGCAGTTCTACTCTCTGGCCAGCTGCAGTGGTGGTGCTGCAGAGCAATAGCAGTGTGGAACAGGAAACAGCAAGGCAGCAGTTCCTTCCTTTGCTAAACTATCATAGAGGGTGAATCATGTGCATATCTCTGGCAAAGTCCCCAGCTGAAGACCCAAATGCCTTGTAGGTGTTCAGTTCAGAATAATGTGAAACCTTCAGTTCCTAAGAACAAGGTGACCTCTGGAAAAGCAGAGAGTAATTTCCGTTGACTAGCTACATATATATTATGGGAGAGATTTGCATTAAAAAGAACAACTAAATGTGCCAGGGGATGGGATGAGAACTCTGAGGCTTGCAGCCACCACCTGCAGCTAACAAAATTTCATTGCGATTCTGTATTTATATCTGCATGTGTTTTGTAGGCTGTGTTGTGTAGTGGTTAGAGTGCTGGACTAGAACCTGGGAAACCACGCTTCGAATCCCACACCTTTTTCATTGTGGTAAGGATAATATGGAGAGGGGGAGAACCATGTAGGCCACCTTGAGCTCCTTGGAGGAAAGTGGATTATAAATGCAATCATTAATAAAAATGTACATCTGAAACATGCCATTACAACCCTATGCATAACTGACATGGTGTTCTATTCTTGCTCTATATTGTTGCTTAGATCCTTTGCTTAAGAATTAATATTAACATAAATTAAATGGTGGTGTGAGTGTGTGTAAATAATTTTCTATTTATTTTTGTGTGTGTGTGTGTGTGTGTGTGTGTGTAATTATACCTTACTTTCTTCCTCCACAAGCGAGTTGCTCAAAGTGGCTTATAAACAGAAAATCAAATATTAAAAGCCAAAACAGTGACTCAACTATTAAAACAGAAATGATCCAACTAAAAACAAAGAGCTGTTCAACAGTGGAACAGACTCTTGCAAGAGTTGGTAGATTCTTCTCCCTTTGAGGTCTTTAAGTAGAGGTTGGATAGCTATCTATCTCGTAGGATTTAGTGGAGATTCCTGCATTGCAGGGGGTTGGACTAGATGAGCTTTGGGGGTCCCTTCCAACTCTGCAATTATATGATTCTATGAAAACAGCAGCCAAAACAAATGAAACATCAAATGAAAGAATGGCGCTCCCAATTAAGTTTAAGAAGGCATGTTTTCAACTAACTGTAGAGCACAAATAAGGAATAAGGGAACTCAAGTTCCTGAGGCAGGGGGTTCCACATAGGAAGATGCCTTGGACTGAGTCAGACCGTTGGTCCATCTAACTCAGTGTTGCCTGTATTGATTTCTGGTATGGGTCTCTCCTAGCCTTACCTGGAGATGCTGGGGATTGAACCTGGGACCTTCGGCATGCAAACCAGGTGCTCTACCACTGAGCCATGGACCTTCCCCGTATGAGGCACTACTGCATGGGATAGCCTCTCATGTCTGGCCATGCCAATGGCACATGCAAGAAGGACGCAAGTGCCATTCTGAAAAGCTGAGCAGATTCACATAAGAGAGGAAGACGGTCCTTCAAGGAATTTGGTCCCAAGCCATTTAGGACACTACAGTCATACCTCTTTTTACGTTTGCTTCATCATACGTTTTTTCAGTTGCATTCCCCGGTGACCCGGAAGTACCGGAAAGGGTTACTTCTGGGTTTCGCCACTCGCGCATGCGCAGATGCGCAAAATGACGTCATGCACATGCGCAGAAGCGGCAAATCATGACCCATTTGTGCGTAGACATGCAGACTTGGGTTGCCTTCCTTTCAGGTTGCAAACGGGGCTCCGGAATGGATCCCGTTCGCAACCAGAGGTACCACTGTATAGGGAAATAGCAGCCTCGTGCCTTGGGCTTTTCTTGGGAAAGTCTAAGAAAGCACAAAAAATCAGTGCAGTTTTGCAAGGTTGAGTGCACCTTCTTGATTGAAACAGTGCCCAGATGTATCCAGATGTAGAGGAAAGCCTACTGTTGGAACTCAGGAACCTTTGTGCAAAATTTGGTGACAATATCTTAAGGCATGTCCAAATGCAGAGCAAACCAACAATTTCTAAACTATAGAATAGATACTCATCACCTTGAATTGCCCTTGGTTACAGATCAGAAGCTAATGCATTAAGGGGGGTCACAAGATCTTGGCACTTTTCCCCCATGGTGCTGTCATATGATCACTATTTTGCAGAAAGAGTTCAGGTGCAAACCTGAAATTTAGGCTCGCTCAGTTAAAGTGGATTCAAGCATTCAGTTGCCTGGGTGCAACAAATCCACTTTGAAAAAAATACAGAGAGAGACTTTTGTGGTTAGGAAATTGCAAGGAAATGCATTGAAATGTGTGAGATGAACAACTGATTCATGGGAAGATGTGTAAGCACTGCACAAACTCAGGACGGGATGCCTATTGCTTACCTATTGCTAACAAGGAACTGATATTCAGAGGCCTACTGTATCTGATATTGAAGGTATGGGGTGTAGCTCATAGATGTATGGTTGATCACTTTGAGGACAGAATCTTGATGGCCTTTGGTCTGATCCAGCCGGGCTCTTCTGATGTTCAAAGAAGTCTCATGCCTTTGGGATGGGCCTAAGGCAAAGCACTTCAGGGTGGACTATGCCCTTTCCTGGAAGCACAGTGGCTGCAAAGATCCTGACAACAGATCAAAGTGCCTTCTAAAGGGCCCTTCCCATCTATCCATCCATAATGCTTCAATTGCCACTTGTTAATGATCAACCATGATGAGTTGGAATGATGTCAAGACTTTTTGAAATGCGAATGATTGCTGATACATATGAGCCTGGGGGTATAAGTTCTATGACATAAATTGTACAGCGTTTGGTTCCTTCCATTAGCACCTCCCTCACTGGGCGCCAGGAAAGCTCCTTGAGAATGGTGGCACCTCTTCTCCAAGGGGACAGCTTAAAAATAATAATAATCATGCTCCTTTGAAGTCTAAGAATGTTTTCGAAATGTGATGATCGCTGCAAACATGCCATGCGTATAAAGCACTTTTCTCCCTGCACAAATATTCCTGGGACACTGTACAGTAGACCTGCAGGTTGTGCATGTTTAACTTGTGCATATTCAGTTTTATGCACTTGGCAATATAATATAATATAATATAATATGATATAATATAATAGGGACGCAGGTGGCGCTGTGGGTAAAACCTCAGCGCCTAGGACTTGCCGATCATCAGGTCGGCGGTTCGAATCCCCGCAGCGGGGTGCGCTCCCGTTGCTCGGTCCCAGCGCCTGCCAACCTAGCAGTTCGAAAGCACCCCGGGTGCAAGTAGATAAATAGGGACCGCTTACTAGCGGGAAGGTAAACGGCGTTTCCATGTGCTGCGCTGGCTCGCCAGATGCAACTTGTCACGCTGGCCACGTGACCCGGAAGTGTCTTCGGACAGCGCTGGCCCCCGGCCTCTTAAGTGAGATGGGTGCGCAACCCCAGAGTCGGACACGACTGGCCCGTACGGGCAGGGGTACCTTTACCTATAATATAATATAATATAATATAATATAATATAATATAATATAATATAATATAATATAATATAATATAATATAATAATAGGGTTGGAAAGGGGGTGAGCACCCGGGAAAATAACTTTGGCAATCCCCCCTGTCATTGCACCCAATGCAATTTGACTATACACGATTATGGCTTTACAAGCTATTCTCGGAACGTAATCACAGTGTAAGTTGTGGGTCTACTGTGGTTAAGGGTGCTGAAAATTGTAGATCTGTGAGGATAAACTATAGTTCCTAGGATTGCGGGGGGCAGATGTGTTTTAAATATGGTTTAAATGTATGTTGGTGCACAGTCTGTGTCTTTACTTATTGAAATTACCAATACTGTATTGTGTCTTTTTTTTTGCCTGTTTTTTGCTTTTACACCATTTCTTCTTATTTTGTAAATAATATTTTGTAATTTGAAGTAAACTAGTCTTTTTTTTTAAAAATGAAAAAACAACTACAACAACTTGATTCATATTTTCTGTGTGGCTACAATACTCCCAGGAAAGACCACTTCATGTTCTTTTAATGGTAATCTTGAACATTCTGATCACCCAGATTCCTATTTAGCTACCAGGATGAGAACACTTGGGTTGTATCCAAAGTTAGACTTACTCAGAGTAGAGCCATTAGCAGTAATGAAGAGACTGAGTTGGAGACAGGGTTGGGGGAGAAATTCAACTCATTTGCATGTAAAGCAAATTCTACCAAATTTGCACATTCCAAAACATCATGAGAACCTTTGAAATTTCCACATATCTGAATTTTGCAAAGCAGTTCTCCAGCCTTGCAATGTTTACAAGAATGTGTACATCAGAGGAAAGTGCGGGGAAAAATAACCTATCAGTGAAAGTAACATACTAAAATGCATTACATTAGGCACAATTGCTGGCAAAAATATCTGCCTTAGTCAAAACTATGTACAAAAATGCATTTACAGTGGTGCCCCGCAAGACAAGTGCCTTGCAAGATGGAAAACCTGCTAGACAAAAGGGTTTTCTGTTTTTGAGCTGCTTCGCAAGACGATTTTCCCTATGGGCTTGCTTTGCAAGACGCAAACGTCTTGCGAGTGTTCCGATTTTTTTCCGCTTTCCCCCCATTTTCTAATCCGCTAATCCGCTAATAGCCTTTTAGCCGCTAATCCGCTAAGCCTTTAATAGCCGCTAAGCCTTTAAGAGCCGCTAAACCGCTAATAGCGCTAATCCGCTAAGCTGCTAATAGGGTTGCTTCGCAAGACGAAAAAACCGTCTTGCGACGAAGAGACTTGCGGAACGGATTAATTTCGTCTTGCGAGGCACCACTGTATTAAGAGAATCATATACCGTAATTGTAGAGTCAGAGAAGTCCTCAAAGGTGATCTAGTCCAGACAGAGTCTGACTCAGGCAGAATAGAGTAGAAGAAATTTGCACTGAAACGCTGATGAATTTTCAGGAGGATTTAAAAACCAATCAACCACAAATTGCTGCAGAAATATGGAGAACTGAATTTAAGATTGGAGAAATGGGAGAACCCTGGCTAAGTAACAGAGTAGCTGACCTCCTCCCTCCCGGGGGGTGTCATACATAGGTACCTGCTAAAGTCGAAGCTGCTGCTAGGCAACAGAGTTTCGTACTGAGCATCTGGCAGATCAATGTGCTTTATTGCTCCCCATAAACTAAAATAGACCAGAAAAAGCAACTTTTAAATAACGCCCCTCAAACATATTACAGCACTGTTCCCCTTGACCTAACACACACACACAAAGTTCCTGCCAAGAAACCATGGGAATTGACAGTGTCCCGTTATTGGTGTTGCTGGTGAGGACTAGCTGGTTAGCATTGACCCACAACAGGGCCTTCCTGGTAGTGGCTCCCCATTTGTGGAATACCCTCCCTGCTGAGGTGCATCTGTCACCCACATTATTAACTTTCAGGCCTGTCACACAAACACACAATCCCAGAGAAAAGAGAAGTAGCCCAGAAGCTCCATGTTCAGCTTCTACGAACTGGGCTGGCAGAGAACCCTGTCTGAAACTCTGCTGCCAGGCGGTGCCAATGGTCTGACTCAACATACAGCACTAAAAGGTAAAGGTAAAGGGACCCCTGACCATTAGGTCCAGTCATGGCCGACTCTGGGGCTGCGGCGCTCATCTCGCTTTATTGGCCGAGGGAGCCGGCATATAGCTTCCGGGTCATGTGACCAGCATGACTAAGCCGCTTCTGGAGAACCAGAGCAGCGCACGGAAACGCCGTTTACCTTCCCGCTGGAGCAGTACC
Source organism: Podarcis bocagei (assembly GCF_964188305.1). Classification (NCBI taxonomy): domain Eukaryota; kingdom Metazoa; phylum Chordata; class Lepidosauria; order Squamata; family Lacertidae; genus Podarcis; species Podarcis bocagei. Next base: position 71,895,850 of record NC_138132.1, on the reverse strand, counting down.
TATTTATCTACTTGCACTTTGATGTGCTTTTGAACTGCTAGGTTGGCAGGAGCAGGGACCGAGCAACGGGAGGTCACCCCATCACGGGGATTCAAACCGCCGACCTTCTGATCAGCAAGTCCTAGGCTCTGTGGTTTAACCCACAGCGCCACCTGCGTCCCCTATCACTAAACTGTGACCCTAATAACATTCCCCTTTACCCAGCCATTTGATGGTTGAAATATATTGGGCTGTATCTAGAGGATTGCACCTCCTCTATGACTGCACACCCCAGCTTCTGGGCTTCTACCCAGAAGTCGCCACCACTGCCACTGTTGTTGGTCACATCCACCCCATGCCATTAAAGCATTAAAGACTCGCCTTCCTGGCTGGTTTTAAAGCAAAGTTTGCTGTCGTGTGTGAATGAGATTCCTGCATTGCAGGGAGTTGAACTGGATGACCCTCAGGATTCCTTCCAAGTCTACAGTTCTATGCTTCTACAGTACTTTCCCCAGAAAACCCTGGGAACTGTAGTTTGATAAGGGTGCTGGGAATTGTAGTTCTGCAAGGGAGCACTGGTGGAGGAAGAGGGGTGCAGAGGGAGTGCACCGCCCCCGGCAGCGCGATCCCGGTGGGGTGCCATCGCAGCTGCCCCCCAGCCTGCGCTGGAGCCACACCCCCGCAGGTGGCATGCCACGCCCCTGGGATACGTGCCAGCCCCGCCCCCGCCTGCTCTCCGCCCCCAGGTGTCGGATCATGAAGCTCCGCCACTCCGCGTGTCCTTTGCCCTGCTAACCCGCTTCTGCCCCTGCTCAGCTCTCAACATGCAGCTAACAGCTCTTTCTGCCGCCACCAGATGCTTCTTAATATCTATGTTCCTCTTCGGGGGGGGGGGAGGGAGGTATCTCCTCCCTGTCTGGAGCTGCTGGCTAGCTCCGCCCAGGTTATGCATATGCATAAGGAGTCCTGGAGGAGGGAGACTTGCAGAAGCCAGGGGGCGTGGCTTTTCTATCAGCTGACGCCGAGCCCATAAAGGGAAAGGGAGCGCGAGACCCAGGGAGAAGGGTGCATTTTCAGAAGAGCAGAGATGGCGGTGGATTTAGCCAAAGTGGGAGCCAACACGCTGAAGCATGCAGTCAGTGGGGAGGTGAGACCCTTTACATAAGACGGCGGGGCGTGTGTGTTGCGATTTTGTAATTCCGCAGCTGCATAGCAAACGGTGCGATCCGGCAAGTCGCCTGAAATTCTCAGATACCTGCATGGAAAAGCGTTGTGGTTTTGTAACTGCCTAGATATTCCGAGCTCTTGCCTTGCGCTCAGCCAGCCTGCTCGCCCCTCAAGAGTCCTGGGAGAAACGCTGTCGTCGTCGTCTCTTCTGCTGCTGCTTGATCCTTTTTAACGAGAGGTCCTGGTGGCTGAACCCAGAACCTTTGCATGCTGAACTCTGGTTTAACCAGCTAACCAACTGAGCTATTCGTCTCCCATTTCTAAGAGGTTGTTGTGCGTTGTCTTTGGGCGTCTTCAGCGCAGAACTGACATGCTCATTGCTTTAAGGGGGCAGGGAGCAGTGATGGAAGCGGATCGGGGAGAGGGTTTGAAACAGGTCCACTCTGCAGGGGTGGCTTAATTTGGTTGCTTTCTGATCTTTCCTCCAGAAGAGGAAAGGAGGCTGTGCGTTGTATCTGCTGGTTAGCTAGCTGTACTGGAACGACGAGACATCTTTTATTTTATTTTTAGCAAACCTAGCATCCTGCTATCCTCATTATTCTGCACTCTGGCGGGTTGAAAATCACTCTGTGTGGTCTGACTCACCAACAGTCCTAAGGGCCAATTAGTTTTATTCCCATATTTCAGAAACTTCTCTGGTGAGTGGTTGTAGGGCTGAGAGAAGCTTGCCTTATAATGGGTGAGATCTGAACTCTGGGCTTTGTGAATGATAGTTCCAAAACGACATGTTGCGCTTGGTTAATAATGCAACCATATCTGTTTTGATTCAGGCTTATGCCCTGCTAGTTAAGTGAGGTTTACTTCTAGATGAGTGTGTGTAGGATTGCAGCCTTTTGCCTGCTCTAGGGGCCATAGAGAAGGAATAGAGACTGGGATAACTTTATCACTTAATTCACAGTATCACACTGGTATAAGCTTATGCTATACTGAGTTTGACCCCTGCTGGAAACTTCATTATTTCAGCAAGCCTATCCAAACATATGATTTAGCTACCTATATTTGTTGTGAAAGTTTTACAGATTTTATCTGTATTTTAATTATTATATTTGTGTGTAGTTTTTAAATAGCTTTACCAATTTTGGCTGTGTTCTGTCCAGTTTTTATATATACCACATAGAGGGGTCTAAATATTATAATTATAATTAATTTAAATATAAGTAATAATTAATTAATAATCAAATTAATAATAATAATAATAATAATAATAATAATAATAATAATAATAATATTATAATAATAATAATAATTTAATTATTATAATTATAAACCTATCTAAATCAATGAATCAAAAATATGTGAGATTAATGCCCATTATTCCCTGGTTTACCCTTTCTTCTGTGGTTTCCCATTGTGTCTGTTTCTAGATTGTATCCCCTTGGAGACAGAGACTTGTTTTCTCAAGTGCCATGTAGATGCTGCCACAATTATAAATGCAATTTTCTTAGGAGTATTTTTTATTTGTCCAAGGATGCATTTGAGGAATGTCTCAAATGAGTTACCTTCTTTTACTGTCCTTTCCAAACTTTTTTCTGACTCTTAAAGCATATTGCATGCAGCATTCCAAGTGCAGTTGTACCCTAGTTCTGTACAAAGGCATTATGAATCATAGTACTGTGGAGTTGGAATAGACCCCCAAGGGTCATATAGTCCAACCCCCTGCAATGCAGGAATCTTTCGCCCAAGGCGGGACTCGAACCCACAACCCTGAGATCCAGAGTCTTATGCTCTACTGACTGAGCTATCCCTGGTCTTCCAAGAGAGCTGTCTATGATCCTGGCAGTTTTATTTTCAACACTTGTCCTAATGATCCCTGGTCCTCTTGAGCCGCAGGTCTTGGAGATGGATATTGGAAGAGGGCTATATATTTCACACCCTGCTTGGGTGCACAGAGGCCAAATACAGTCCCAGGTGGTGTGATACTACCAAGGTCGGATTTCTTAAATCATGATTTGCAAAGATGCCCTTTCTCAATAGAGAGAAAGCATATGCCTTAATTAGCACCGCTCCTAGTTTCTACTTACATAGAACACATGGTATTTACCTTGTTTGGTACATACTATTTGGAAAAACAAGATCTGTAGGGCACAATCATGCAATAAACCAGTGGTGCAGAACATCTGGCTTGTTGGCTTAATTAGACCCACTAGGCCTCTTGAGTTGGTCCACCTGGCTGGTTGTTGTTGTTGTTTTGCCAAGCCATTATGCCTGCCCTATACCTAACATACCTGGGATGCGGGTGGCACTGTGGGTTAAACCACAGAGCTTGGACTTGCCGATCAGAAGGTTGGCGGTTCGAATCCCCGCAACGGGGTGAGCTCCCATTGCCCGGTCCCTGCTGCTGCCAACCTAGCAGTTCGAAAGCACGTCAAAGTGCAAGTAGATAAATAGGTACCGCTCCAGCGGGAAGGTAAATGGCGTTTCCGTGCGCTGCTCTGGTTCACCAGAAGCGGCTTAGTCATGCTGGCCACATGACCCGGAAGCTGTACGCCGGCTCCCTCGGCCAATAAAGCGAGATGAGCGCCGCAACCCCAGAGTCAGTCACGACTGGACCTAATGGTCAGGGGTCCCTTTACCTTTATACCTGACATACCAGCTGCAGAGCTGATGATGGGGATCGACTGAAAGGGACGTGCAGGCACCATCTATCAGCTGATTGGCGCCTGGGCAAAGCCCTGCATGTGCCAAGACCTGTGCATTCCTCAGCCTGGCCTTCCTTGGTCACCACTAAATAAAACATTGCCTGTGAAATTCATCTGGGGACACTCCTGCCTGTTACGTCAGAGTTTTGTAGGTCTAGTCTTGTGAGTCGTGCTTTGACCATCTGCCAGGCTGTTGCTTGAGCTGCCGTTGTCAGGATTTCACAGTTTGTCAACACCGCATCCCAGCAATTACCTTCCCACTCTTTCAGTCTAAAGCTTGGGCTCCCTTTCAAAGCGAGGATACTGCAGAGCAGGACTGGGGAATCTCTTTGGCTCTGCAAGCCTGATTCTGCTCTGTCATGACCACTGTGGGCCAACGTTGGCAGGCGGCAGGGAGAACCCACACGTCACCCACCTGATGTTGTGAGGACCCCAGGCGATGATGGACAGGTGGTTTGTCTTGCCCACCAGTCAAAGTCCTTGTTGGACGCCTTTCCATGCTGTGACACTACCTATGACACAGATGATGTCAAAGTGGGGAACTCTTTCCCTTCCAAATGTCAGACTACATTTGCCATCAACCCTGACCATTGGCCATGCTTGCTGGGGCTGATGGGAGCTGTAGTCCAACAATATTTGGAGAGCCAAAGGTTCTGCATATAAACCTTGGTTTAAGCGGCACCTTCCACATGAAGCCTTTGATTTTTTTCCTCCTTAATTGTGAGGCTGAGGCTCAACAGCTTAGTACATGCTTTGGATGCAGAAGGTGCCAGGTTCAGTCCCTGGAATCTCCAGGGAAAGACTCCTGCTGTCTTGTCAGTGAGTAGACAACATGGAGCGAGAGAGGCAAAGTCTGTCCCTGCACAAGGCAGCTTCCTATGCACCTTCAGGCCAAGGGTTCAAGGGAAAGAATATCTGCTTGCATGTATGGTTCAGTGCCGGGCAGCTCCAGGTAGGGCTGGGATAGATTGAAGCTATGAGCCATAGCTAGTCAATGTAGGCCTACCATGATGCTCTTCAGATGTTACTGGGCTCCAACTCTCATCATCCTCAGCAAGAATGGCTAATGGCCAGGATGATGGGAGTTGTAGTCTAGAAACTACTAGAGAGCCAGGATGATGGGATTTGTAGTCCAGAAACTTCTGGAGGGAGCCAGAACCAACAATTCTGTGTTAGATGGACTCGGTGGAAGACATCTTCCTACATTTCTCAGGTGTCTGAGAAATCTGGCTCTGCAAAAAATAAGGATCAAGCCCCTGTTATGCCCAATTTATTATCCAATAGCTCTTTTGCTGGGCATTCAAGACTCATCATGTTCCACAAGAAGGAATCTTGCATGAGCAACAATTTTTATGATCTTGTCTGGTTTTTCCAGGTGGTGGAGCTGAGGAGCATTTGGAGGGACAGTCCTTGTGTGGTGCTGTTCTTGCGCCGCCTCGGGTGCCAGGTGTGCCGCTGGATTGCCAAGGAAACCAGCAAGCTGAGAGAGGTGCTGGAGAGTAACGGTGTCCGCTTAATAGGTGTTGCGCCAGAAAGCCTAGGCCTGCAGGAGTTCTTGGAGGGAAATTACTTTGCGGGAGGTAGGTCTTGGATCATAGGAGCCCCATGAAGGAAGGGGGAGAGAGACATTTTGTGGAGTGCTTAAGGCAGGCATGGCCAAACTTGGCCCTCCAGCTGTTTTGGGACTACAGTTCCCATCATCCCTGACCACTGGTCCTGTTAGCTAGGGATGATGGGAGTTGTTGTCCCAAAACAGCTGGAGGGCTGATATCTTATGACTGATGTCAATCATAAGTTATCAGTCAAATCAAAAATTTAAAAAGGAATGGAAATGTTTTGAAGATTATATGTTAAAATATTGTTCTAAGAATGATATGCTAATATGCCTAGAATAAAAATGTAAAGTATATCTATGAACTGCAAAAGAGAAGAGATAAAAGAAATACAAAGAATAATACATTTGGAGAATGCAAAGATAAAGGTGGAAATAGAGATTCAAAGAAGTTGAATTGTGGCGGAGGGAAGCTGCAGGTGTGGAAGAATATTATATGATAAGTATGTAATATTTGCTTTCAATATTTTTGGAGTGTCTTCAATCTATTCTTTTTTTTGGTTGTTTCCCCCCCTGAACAACTTATTTAAACAAAATAAATAAAATTGAACAAAAGAAAAGAAAAAACAGCTGGCGGGCCAAGTTTGGCCATGCCTGACTTAAGGGAACCTGCTGTTTGATAGCCGAGCACACGGTCTCTCCTTTGTTTGGAGATGTGTTGAAGCAGACATTGGAAGTACAACCAATCAGGAATGCCGCAAGCAAAGGTTGGATGGCTAGCCAATGGGGGATGTTGTCAGCAGAGGTTGGCTGGCTAGCCAGTCAGGGATGCTGTGCAGCAGATATCCCTTCCAACTCGATTACATATGCCTCTACTAACATGCCACTCGTATAGGGAAGGCTTTGCTTACAACCCACCAAGCTAACTGCTGGCTGCCCCTGCCCACCTTGGCTCAAAGCAAGAATGCCGAAGTTTGACTGTCCAGCCAATCATCCTCTGTGCTTGGCATGTAAGCAGAATCTGCCTTGCTAGACCTGTGCAAGGTTGTCGGAAACCGCCACTCCACATTAAAATTGTATGGAACGGTTTTGTTTGTTTTTAGTCTTAACTTAGGTGTAAGAATGGGGCCCTTCAGATCTTGTTGGAACTCCAGCTCCCATCAGCCTCTGTGAACTGGGGATGGTGGCAGTGAGAGTCCAACAATATCTGGGAAGGTCACAGGTTTCCCATCTTGGGTGAAATTGTGTTGGCTTTGTATTTCTTGAAAGGTGGATGCCTTCGTGGTTCTCTCCTGCCTTTGGGAGACAAAGAAGCATAGGGTATAAACTGAGCCCGACAAATGCAGTAGTTTGCATCCAGCTAAGCTCAACTCAGAGGGACGTGGGTGGTGCTGTGGGTTAAACCACAGAGCCTAAGACTTGCCAATCAGAAGGTTGGCGGTTCGAATCCCCGCAACGGGGTGAGCTCCCGTTGCTCAGTCCCTGCTCCTGCCAACCTAGCAGTTCGAAAGCATGTCAAAGTGCAAGTAGATAAATAGGTACCACTCCGGCGGGAAGGTAAATGGCTTTTCCGTGCACTGCTCTGGTTCGCCAGAAGCAGCTGTGTCATGCTGGTCATGTGACCCGGAAGCTTTACACCGGCTCCCTCGGCCAATAAAGTGAGATGAGCGCCACAACCCCAGAGTCGGTCACGACTGGACCTAATGGTCAGGGGTCCCTTTACCTTTACCTTTAAGCTCAACTCTGAGTAGGCCCCTTGAAATTAATAGACCTAAGTTGTTTATTTTTATTTAGAGCATTTATGCCTCATTCTTCAGGTGAAAAAGACTGCCGGGGGGCTTATGTACTGCCAGTAAAACAAAACAGCCCTTGCCCACAGGCTTGGAATCTGGGAAAAAAATGGCAGAAAAGGAAAAAGGGACAGGGAGGGAAGAGGAAACCCAAAAAACCCAGGTACCAGTTCTTAAATAGTAGCTCTTGTAATGAGCGGCTGGTACAGAAACAGTTCAGGGGATAAGAGATGACTGATGGAACTGGACTTTCAGGAAAGCAGATAGAATGGACCTGTTTATTATCTCTTTCCCACTGAGGCAGCCTGGCAGCAATTAGTCATCATTAATTCCCATGGGTCTACTCTGAGTAGGAGTAACAACGGATGATCCTCCAGGCTTTTAGATGGCTGGAAATGTTAGTCTTTGCATTGAGTAACTTCTGGTTTTCTTTCAGAACTCTATCTGGATGAAACCAAACAGTGCTACCAAGATCTCGGATTCAAAAGGTATGTTGCATTTTTAGCATGTGTGTTTGTGGACTTGGAAAGTCTCATTGAGCATTATTGTTCTTATTAGTTACCCACCCTAAAGTCCCAGGGCAGGTTACGACATTAAAACACAACATTGAAAACAGTTTGAAACATCTTACAATCACTAAAATAAGGTGAGTCATAAGAATCGAGCATTTGTCTCCCTATTAAGTTAAGGTTACCAGATTTTTTCAAAGAATCCGGGGACACTTTTGTTTTTGAAAATAAATAAAATTATTTTTAAAAAGTTATTACTTCTTAATTATTATTTTTAAATATCTTCTGTTCTGTGGTCTCCTCTGTTGCGCGGCCTTCCTCTGGGCCCCAGCCTGCTCTCTAGGAGCGCTAGCCACCATGGAGTAGGCTCAGGTCGGGCCTGGGCTCGGCCATGTGTCCTTGCCCTCCCGGTGCTCTCCTATCTTTTCTCCTCAGCAGCTGCAGTGGCGTGGCAAAGTGGGGGCTTCCCTGTTTTTTCTCCTTCCTCTTTCTCTCTCTTCCTTCTCCTTCTCCTCTCCTCCGTCTCCCTGCATCAGCTCTGGGGTTTTTCCTGGCCCCGGAGCGTCGCTGGGCAGTCGGCCGGGTGGCCAGGTGCTCTCACTCCCGGCTCAATTTGGGTTACAGGAGGGTCAGCGGTTCCCCCAGTTGATGCGCTGGGTGTCCCTGGTTCCCCCTTGGCAGTGGCAGCTGCAGTCTCAGAAGCCCGGAGCCAGCTTAGTAGAACAGTTGGCTCTGGCAGACTTCAGGAGCTGCTCGCTTCCGCCGCGCCTGCCATTTGGCCTCACCGGAAGTCCCCATATGTTGTGTCTTGTGCCGTTGAACCAATCACGCAACATTCATTCCCTACTTATAAATCTGCAAAACTTCAAATATAAATCCGGGGACATTAAATGAAATCTAGGGACATTCCGGGGATGGATTTTGTCCGGGGACAGATTTGTAAATCTGGGGATTGTCCCCAGGAAACGGGGACGTCTGGCAACCATATATTAAGTGTGCTTTGGATCATGACCATAGTGCCATAGAATCATAGAATTGTAGAGTTGGAAGGGACCCTGGGGATCATCTAGGCCAACCGCCTGTAATGCAGGAATATGCAGCTGTCCCACACCGGGATCGAACCTGTGACCTTGGCGAGAGATTCTGTACAGTTTAACCTAGGCAAGGGTCTGTGGCTCTTCCCCTTACCCTTCAGATAACTCAGGCCATTTCTCTGAAATGTGAGCTTTGGGGTTTTAAAAAGGTGTCTGCCTCTTTCCTTCTTGGTGACATAAGGCAGGTTTTTTCAGAATGAGGGCCACAATTCCTTCTGGGCAACCTTCCAGCAGTGGTGGGAGGGGCCAGAGGTGGAGCTACTAATACAAAGCTTACCTTTGCCCAGTAGGCTAGTCTCTATGCAGACTTACACTGCATACTCGGTCCTGCACCCACAGAGTAATATTCTGCACTTTTTTCTTTTTTTATGTGGCGCCTACCTCCTCTCTCCCCATAAACATATTGAAATTGAAATACTTTATTGGCACTTGTACAACTTGTATACAGTGAGATTACACGAGCACCCCCCACTCAGCTCTCTTAGTCTTAATTCCCCTCATTTACTGACGCATACCCACCAAACCCGAAAGTCAGTTGCCCTGTTGTTATCTTTTCATTCAGCAGCCTAACAGCCCACGGATGGAAGCTGTTCTTTACCCTGTTGGTGCGACTAATCATGCTTCTATATCTTCTGCCTGAGGGCAGGGGATCAAGAAAGTGCTGGCCAGGGTATGAATCATCCCTGAGAATTTTCCTCACTCTCCTGAGGCAACGTTCTTCCGCTATTTCATCCAGCAGATTCAGGGGACAGCCCATAATATCTTGTGCTGTATTCATCACCCTCTGTAGGCACTTCCTATCAGTTGATGTCAAACCAGCGTACCGCACCATGATGCAGTATGAAAGGACACTTTCTATTGTTGACCCGTAGAAGGAGATGATCAAAGGTTGATTGACACCTGGGTTGTATTTATTTTCCAAGTAAGGTCTTCACTGAGATAAACTCCTAGACATTTAAAGGAAGAGACTCTCTCCACACAGCCCTTCCCGATGTACAGTGGGGCCAGTTCTCCTCTCTTCCTCAAAGAATATTGGAATGATGCTAGGTCCAGAGCATTGTGGAGGTTGCAAAATAATAGCCATGCTCTCAACACTGTTTCTGCACTCGCAACAGCACCAGAAAATAAAACTGTTATTGCCACTTCTAATGGTGAGCCCCACCCTGAGAAACCTAGATATCATCTCCTCCTCCTGGAGACATTTGGCAAAATGCCACCCCCCTCTCAATTTCTTTAGCCGCTGAATCAGTTAGAGAATTTCAGGGTGCCATTCACACAAACCTCCATACCAAAAGCTGGGGCATGTAGTCTTAAGAACACAGGAAGTGACCTTAGACAGAGTCAGACCATCGGTCCATCTAGCTCAAAACTGTCTATGCTAGCCTTTCTCAACTCATCACCCCTAGCTAGCAAGGCCAGAGTTCAGGGATGATGGGAGTTGTAGTCCAACAACATCTGGGGACCCACAGGTTGAGAACTGCTGGTCTATGCTAGTGTTTCTCAAACTTGGGTCTCTAGCTGTTGCCAGACTACAACTTCCATCATCCCTGACCGCTGGTCCTGCTAGCTAGGGATGATGGGTGTTGTAGTCCAAGAACAGCTGGAGACCCAAGCTTGAGAAACACTGGTCTACACTGACTGGCAGTGGCTCTACAGCACTGCAGACAGAGGACATTCCCAGCCCTATCTAGAGATTCCTTGGATTGAACCTGGGACCTTCTGCCTGCAAAGCCACCACTCTTGAAAATAATGTTCCACCTGTGTCCCTAATGTTTTGACTCTAACTTGCCTTCCTCCTTTTAGGTACAATGCCTTAAGTATAGTCCCTGCAGCTCTGGGGAAGCCTGTCCGACAGGTCATCACAAAGGTCAGTTGGTGAAGACTGTTGCTAACAGAGGAACACTTTGACATCCCTGGGGGTTGTTAGTTACAATGGATGATGCCCTACATGAAATTGAAGGACCGTGGTCCGCCTAGCCTGTGCTGCTTGCACTAGCTGCAGTGAATTTGTGGTCCCCTCCAGACAGCTCTCAAGGAGGACACAAAGCAGGATGGGTGAATGGTGTAGCTTGGGAGAGCTCCAGGGGCCTGATGGAAAGGCCAGGAGGGCCAGATTTGACTCCTGGGCTTGAGGCTTGGCATCCCTGTTCAAAGCCTTATTGGCAATTCCCAAACCACCAAGTCCAAGTGTGCTTGTCACTTTTCTGATTTGCTGTGCTGGCAAAAAGTATGTTTAAAGATTTCGGGGTGGGGAACAAGCAGCTCCTATTTCCACTGTGAGCCCCCTCAAACATTGCATTTAAATGGTCTCTGAAAGCACTGGAAAATGTCCCAGCTGAAACTTCTGGCACACCATTTGGCCTCACCGTTGAGCTAGGGACCCTCCAGAAATCTGAAGGTTTGTCCTTAGACTTGGCCTCCAGTGGGACTTGGAGGATGCTGGGTAACTTCTGAAAGAGCCTCTTTAACGGATGGGGATTGGGGCCTGGGCTTTGATCTTCTTTTCCTCCTCACCCCCCCCCCCTGCAGGCAAATGCCGCCGGTATTCAAGGCAACTTTTCTGGAGATCTTCTGCAGAGCGGTGGGACGCTGATAGTTGGCCGAGGTAAGGGGGCAACCTTCCACTGCCCTGGCTCAATTTCTGTTAATGGGGATTGGTTTTTTGCACATTGCAAAGACAACATAAATGGCTTAGAAAATATATAACATTAGCTTGTTTTGGGGAAAGGATGTAGCTCAGTGGTAGAGTATCTGATTTGCATGCAAAAGGTTTCAGGTTCAATCTTCAGTGCCTGAAGGTAGGGCTGGGAGAATAATTTTGCGTGACACTCTGGAGAGCTGCTAGGGAAAAGTTGTGGAGAGTAGATATGAAATATAATTAATAATAATAATTTATTACTTATACCCCACCCATCTGGCTGGGTTTCCCCAGACACTCTGAGCAGCTTCCAACAGGAGATTAAAAATACATTAAAACATCAGTTATTAAAAAACTTCCGATGTCTTCTAAATGTCAGATAGTTGTTTATTCCTTTGATATCTGAGGTGAGGGCATTCCACAGGGCGGGAGCCACTACTGAGAAGGCCCTCTGCCTGGTTCCCTGTAACTTTGCTTCTTGCAGCGAGGGAACCTCCAGAAGGCCCTCAGAGCTGGACCTCAGTGTCCAGGCTGAATGATGGGGGTGGAGATGGTCAGCACCAACACTTTGAATTGTGCTCGGAAACATATTGGGAGACAATGTAGCTCTTTCAAGACCAGCGTTATGTTGTCTCGGTGGCTGCTCCCAGTCACCAGTCTAGCCTGCTACATGTTAAAGGAAAGCTATTGGAAAATGATATACAGATGGTATTTAACAACTAATAAACTGGCCAAGATGTACAAAACTGTATCAAGTAAAGGTTGGAAATGCAGAAGTCTGAAGGGCCGTTTTTTCATATGTGGTGGACTTGTAAAAAAATCAACAGGCTTTTGGGAAGTGAAACATAATGGATTGAAAAAGATGGTTAAAATAGTCACCCCCCCCAAAAAAGCCTGAAGCATTTTTGGGGGGAATAATGGGGTGGGCCTCAAAAAAGTTGGTCAAAAGTTGTTTATGTATGCTGCTGCTACAGCCGGAATTCCATATACGCAGAAATGAAAGAAGTTCCAACGAAATAGTGGGACTCAAACTATTATACTATATGGAGATGGCAAAATGGATGGCAAAAATAAGAGACAAAAAAGACAAAATGTTTGTGGAAGAGTTGAGAAAATATTATAGTGAAACGAAATGGTAGGCAGTAGGAATGAGGAATGTAAGCAAAGGAATGAGAATGATAAAGGAATGTGATGTAGGATATACATTATAGAAATAAGTATTACATGTGAGGCATTAGATAAAGGATTTGAACAGAAACATCATGGAAATAAGGATGGGAGGTCAAAATGTGAAGGGAATATTGTATTGAAACGGAATAGAATTTTTTTAATTGTATGAAAACCAATAAAAAAATTATGGGAAAGCTACTGCCACCCACACTAGACAATTCTTAGCTTCTTTAATAATAAATAAATAAATAAATAGTGTTTTTTTATTACTTATACCCTGCCCATGGCTGGGTTTCCCCAGCCACTCTGGGCAGTTTACCACAAAAGATTAAAATAAAATAATTCATCAAATATTAAAAACTTCCCTAAACAGGGCTGCCTTCAAATGTCTTCTAAAAGTCAGATAGTTGTTTATTTCTTTGACATCTGATGGGAGGGCTACTGGCTGGCTGCTGTGCAATAGAAGATGCTACCATAGACAGACCCAGCATGGTTCTTAATAGATGTCCATTGCTCTCTTCCAGGAGCAAGATGAAGGCAGAAAACATTTCACAGGAACACTGGAATCTGCCTTATTTTTGTATATTTATTTAGAGTGTTTGTACCCCGCTCTTCAGCCAAAAAGGCTCCCAGGGTGGCATACACGAAATCAAAACAAGACACTTCCTCAAACAAACAAACAAACGACACACAAGGGAAAAGGGACGAGTAGGGAAGAGGAAAACAAAACTCAAAACACAGGCACCAGTTTCTAGACAGTTGTTCCTCTATGGAACTGCTGGCATAGTTCAGGGGCAGGAGGTGCCTGATGGAGGTGGTTCAAATGCAACAAGCCTTTTGCTTCCTATATCTCCTGCTGAGGAAGCCTGGTGCCTCCAGATGACATTTAAAGGGAGGGGAGACCTGATGATCTATCCAGCCTTGCATTGCCTACAGCCAGGCTTCCTCAACCTCGGTCCTCCAGATGTTTTTGGCCTACAACTCCCATGATCCCTTGCTAGCAGGACCAGTGGTGAGGAATGATGGGAACCGTAGTCTCAGGACATCTGGAGGGCCGAGGTTGAGGAAGCCTGGCCCACACTGACTAGCTCTTCAGAAACAGGACGTTCTCCCAGCCCTACTTGGAGATGCCAGGCATTGAACCTGCGACCTTCTACATGCAAAGCAGGGGCTGAAACACAGCGTTCCACAGCTAGTACCTGTTTACCTCTTCTCTCTCTTTCCCCTCTCATTCCAGGAGGGGAGAATCTGCTTTTGTATTCTGCTCAGGAGTCCCCCGGTGACTACCTTCCCTTGGAGTCTATCGTCACTGCCCTTGGCATCTCTGCAAATGTAGAAGAAGGAGCAAAGCCTCAGGTGAGCAGCTCTCTGTCTTAGAGATCACCCTTGGCTCCTACCCTTCCTCCAAGGACTTTGGGGACAGCATTTGAAACCAGTAGTCGAAGGGTGGAGCCAAATGAGGCCCTCTGCACTTCTTCCCCTGGCCCTTGGGCCCACCCATTACCAGCCATGCCATACGCTCTCCTTGAGAGTGTACAGTGGTACCTTGGGTTAAGAACTTAATTCATTCTGGAGGTCCGTTCTTAACCTGAAACTCTTCTTAACCTGAAGCACCACTTTAGCTAATGGGGCCTCCCACTGCTACTGCACTGCTGCTGCGCAATTTCTGTTCTCATCCTGAAGCAAAGTTCTTAACCTGAGGTACTATTTCTGGGTTAGCGGAGTCTGTAACCTGAAGAGTATGTAACCTGAAGCGTATGTAACCCGAGGTACCACTGTATATGCCTGGCAGAAAGGTTTCTCAAACTATGCTCATGCCTCTGGTCCCATCTACCATGAGCTTGTTGCCCTGGAAAGGTTGAACACACAGGATTGTGGCCCTTGGACTGGGAAAAGGTAAACCTGTGTACCTTGTGGCAGGGAGTTCCATAGTTTAACTATGTGCTGTGTGAAAGAAGTACATCTGTTTGTCCTGAACTGGCACTTCATCATACAAATTTACAGGACGGACGCATTTGGAGTATTGTGTACAGTTCTGGTTGCCTGGTTGTTTTGAGACTACAATTCCCATCATCCCTGACCACTGGCCTGCTAGCTAGGGATCATGGGAGTTGTAGGCCAAAAACATCTGGAGGGCCGAGGTTGAGGAAGTCTGCTGTAGAGCTGGGAAATGTTCAAAAAAGCGCCACCAAGCTGATCAAGGGGATGGGTAAATCCCCTGTGAGGAAAATGTAGAACAGTATAGACTTCTTAGGTTAGGGAAAAGGCAACTCTGAGGCAATGTGATGATGAAATCATCGTACTGTAGTGTTGGAAGGGACCAGAAGAGTCATCGAGTCCAACCCCCTGCAATGCAGGAATATTTTGTCCAACGTGGGACTCGAACCCACAACCCTAAGATTAAGAGTCCTATGCTCTGCTGACTTGAGCTGCCCAGGAGTGTTTTAAAGGTGTTTAAAATGATGCAAGGTGTAGGCAGGGAAGACTTCCCAGGGGGAGAGACTGAGAAGAAAGGAAAGCTCCCAGGTGAGAGCTGGGAGGGTCCACCATTTTCTGTGTGAGACAAGGGTTAAGAGCTACCTTTGAGAGAGGGCTCTGCATTTGCTTTTTCTTTCTCTGGTTTTGTTTTTATTTAGATGAGTTTATTTTATTGTATGGCCCTCCCATCAGATGCCAACGCAATAAACAACTATCCGACTCTTAGAAGACATCTGAAGGCAGCCCTGTTAAGGGAAGTTTTTAATGTTTGAAGTTTTATTCTGTTTTTAAGGTTCTGTTGAAAACCACTCAGAGTGGCTGGGGAAATCCAGCCAGATGGGCGGGGTAAAATTATTATTATTATTATTATTATTATTATTATTATTATTATTATATCATGAAAAGGCTTTAATAAAACCTTAATGGAAAAAATAATAAATAAAATGATGCATTGTGTAGAGTAAGTGCAAAACAGTCCCCCCCTCCCATAACGCTAGAACTTACAGACATTCAATGAAGTTGGAAGGTTCAGACAAAAGAAAATACTTCTTCACACAGTGCCTGGTTAAACTATGGAACTCACTCCCACAAGGTGTAGTGATGATTGCCAACTTGGATAGCTTTAAGAAGGGGACAAATCGTTGGAGAATGAGGCCACTAGCCACAATGACTACATGCTATCTCCTCTGTAAGAGGCAGTGAAGCTCTTAATACCACTTGCTGTGAAGTACAGAAGGGGAGAGTGCTGTTATCCTTAGGTTCTGCCAGCAGGCTTCCCTTCCCATGGGATGCTGGACTCGATGAGCCATTGGCCTGATCCAGCTGCAAGGTTCTTACATTCATACCCCATCCCTACTGCAGACAGTCCTGAGCTATGTAGGCCCATGGTCCCAACTTGGTATAAGCCTAAGGCAACTTCCTATAGTAAAGGTAAAGGGCCCCTGACCATAAGGTCCAGTCATGGCCGACTCTGCGGTTGCGGCGTTCATCTGGCTTTATTGGCCAAGGGAGCCAGCATACAGCTTCCGGGTCATGTGGCCAGCATGACTAAGCCGCTTCTGGCAAACCAGAGCAGCACACGGAAATGCCGTTTACCTTCCCGCCAGAGCGGTACCTATTTATCTGCTTGCACTTTGACGTGTTTTCGAACTGCTAGGTTGGCAGGAGCAGGGACCGAGCAACGGGAGCTCACCCCGTCACGGGGATTTGAACTGCCGACCTTCTGATCAGCAAGTCCTAGGCTCTGTGGTTTAACCCACAGCACCACCCGCATCCCTAAGGCAACTTCCTATACTCCCCTGTAAAAGTAGGGCTTCTTGAATCTGATGACGACTCTAGCAAATGTGCAATTGGAAACTAGGCTCTTCAAAATTAGGTGGTGAAACCTTGTGTCGACTTAATGCAGGTCACAGAGCAATTTTTAGCGAAGCTGAGACAGAAAAATAGATGGCGTTTTAAATCTGAAGATGCTAAATATACCAGGCATTGTGCAGGGATGGGCGGGGGGGGGGGGAAGGGGCTGAGTATTTCTTTTGCAATAAACAATTGGACCAAGTCCCTTTCTCTGTTCTGCAGTGCACCAGCGAGGCCTGTAGCAGATGAAGAAGAAAGCGACCAAACTGCTAACAGCCTCTTGTTCTCCTCCCCGTCTCCCCTTTTCACATTTCAAATGAAGACCAAGCTGTTTGTCATAGTAGAGTGATGATGTTCTGTCCCGTTTTGTAAATCTGCTCGATGAAGAATGAATAAACTTGTTACCAATTGGTTACCATGCTACTGGTGTTAATCAGCTGCTTTCGGGTTCAGGGAAGCACGATGTCCTGTGGTGTCGATCTCAACAACACGTGATGTGCACTTGACGTGGAGCTTCCAATTTGACTGTCATTTTCAGGGACAATTGGTGGACTTGTGCGACATGGCACCCCGCCACTGCTCCTGAGAGATCTTGCTTCTCTAAGGGAACACACATGCAAATCCATTCCTGGTTCTCTCTCTTCCCACAGCTGCCCCCCATTTTCTGTGCATCCAAATTGAGAAAAGAAACAAGTGCAGCCTTTTTGTTAAGAATAATAATCTGAATCTCCATAACACTGGGATATGGAGTCTTTGGTTGTCTCTACTGTATGTTGTTGGACTCGCATTCCCATCAGCCCCAGCCAGAGGATGGGCAGGGATGATGGATGCAGTAGTCTAGCAACATGCGGAGGGTCCACAGCTGCCCCACCCCTGCTTTGATCTCTTGCTCATATACTACAAATGGGTCAGCGATCTTGCAAGGGGTTTCCCCTGCAACCTTTGCCTCCAGAGGTTTGAAGGAGAAGTTGGCCATTCTTGTGAGACATTGCAATCTTCTCTGCGGATTGCAAATTAGAATGTGTGAAGTGTTTCTATGGGAGAGGGCCACAGCTCAGTGGTAGAGGATATGCTTTATGTGCAGAAAGGTCCTAGGTTCAATCCGCACCATCTTGAGATAGGGCTGGGAATGTCCCAAACCCTGGAGAGCTGCTGGCCATCAGTGGGAATAGTGCTGAGTTTGATGGCCCCAATGGCCTGACACAGGATAAGGCAGCTTCCTCTGTAGGTACAAGCTACAGGGGAAGAGGAATACAGTGAGTGTTGCAAAATACGCCTCCTTGTGCTCACTAAGGCTGGGTATGCTTCAGATGGGTATGTTTCGCCTGGAGAAGAGGAGATGTGGTATAATGACCATCTACAAATATCTGAAGGGTTGCCATGTGGAAGATGGAGTAAGCTTGTTTTCTGCTGCTCTGGAGGATGGGATACAAAACAGTGGATTCAAGTTACAAGGAAGGAGATCCCAACTAAACATTAGGAAGAACTTCCTGGTGGTAAGAGCTCTTTGACAGTGGAATGGGCTGCCTTGGAAGGTGGTGGATGACTCGCCTTCATTGGAGGTTTTAAAAACTAAGCTACAGGGCTTTGGACTAGGGACCCTTCCAACTCAAGAATTCTATGGTTCTATAATAGTTACAACTGGCTTTGTGAAAATGGGGTGTTCAAGCATTCATTCCTTAGGCATTTGTTTGGGTTGGGGGCCGCATGCAGCAAGTGGCAGAGGACCTACTCTGCCTGTAAAAAGTCCCAGCTTCAATCCCTAGCTTCTCTAGGTAGGGCTTGGAAAGACCACCCTATTCCCTCATCTAACCTCAGAGGGCTACTGCAAATTGGTGCAGACCATGCTCTAGAAAGATATGGAGTGCTGCATTTGTGCTGCTGGGCCCTCCGGACGACATGGAGTTTCTGTATTCCAATAAGCCAGTGGAAAGCATTTAAAAGAAAAGATGTGCCAGGGAACCAATGGATTTTAGCATCACTTTACAGCAAAAGCTGACAGGCTGAAGAGACAGTTCACCATATGAAAGCCAAGACATGTTGCTACCTTTCACAAGAGCTCATCACAATGCAAGCTGCGGGGAATTTCATGTCAGCGTACCGAGCCATTCAGTCTACTGTTGGGTAGAGGGTATGGATGTTCCCTAACACACACCCCCCCCCGGCTGCTGTGCAGTCCCTCCAGCTGTTTTGGTTGGACTTGCATGGGTAGCACACCCTAACCCCCACCACCCCTCCTGGCTGGAGAAAAAAGGCATGTAGAATTGCCAGGCAGGCTTGTTGTGCAAGCACCTCTGGGCTATCCCAGTCCCCCCTATCGGCAAACTCCGTAGCTGAGTGCCAGCAGGATTGCAGCTCAAAATGGGGCCACTGAGAATGGAAAATCATCAGAGGTGTTGACGGAAGTAAAAAATATTGTATAAGATGTGAAGATATGTTGTATGCCTGTTGGAACTGATATGTTAAAAAATTAATAAAAATGTATATAGAAAAACAAAAAAAAACAAAATGGGGCCACTGAGAAGGAGGTCTTGGCATGCTTGAAACTCATGGTTTGCAGAAATAGAGTGTGTGTGTGTGTGTGTGTGTGTGTGTGTATACATATACACACCCGAAGACACCAAAACCTACATATATATATATATATATATATATATATATATATATATATATATGGGAACCTAATGGATGCAACCCTCCCTCACACATGCTGCAAAAAAACTCCCAGCCCAATGTGGGCTGAGCAGGTTTGGGGATCATAGAGAGAGGAAAATAGGAAGAAAGGCTAGCACCATGAAGTTAATGAGCTGTAGCGCAGTGGTAGAGCATCTGCTTTATGGAAGTGACTGCTGCAGAAAATCAAAGGATCGTAGAGTTGGAGTGGGTCCTGAGGGTCATCTAGTCCAACCCCTTCAATGCTATGATTATTTTTTACTGGAGGTACTGAAGCAGGGAATCTGTCAGGGATGCTGGAATCGCATCCTGCAGAGCAGATTCTGTGCTGAGTAAGGAGGTTGGACTTGGTGGTCTCAAGGATACATCCCCATTATTCTATGACTTATATGCATACTTGTCTGATTGAGAGCAAGGCTGTGTGCAAAAAACCCAGCATTAATTGAGAATGAAATGAGATTGTGCAGCTAGGAGGAGCTGGTGGATCGATCCCATCCTCAGACAAAGATGAACACAGTAGCAGCATGGGGTGAGGGAGCCTCAATGATACTTTGCCAAACTTCCAAAAGGCATAAGACATATTAAAAGTAATACTCCTTGCTGAAAAATAGAACCATCTTTTGTTCTGAAGTAGCTAATCTTTTGAACCCTGATGTGTCTTAATAACAGTCAATGTCTTGAGAGAGTTTTTTTCTTTCTTTCCTGAAGCAACACAGGTGGCATGTCAAAACACTAGTGCTTAGTCCACTTTGAGTCACCGCACTCACAACTGTAGCTTGACCCACCATTGCTGCGATAGTTGCACCGTAAACCGTGGCTGTGATTGAACTGGAGCAGGCAAGGGGAAGAGACAAAATAGACCACCAGGCACGTCATTGGCGAAACCCGAACAAATTCGGACAACGGAGGTCTGACTGTAGAGACCAAGTCCTTTGGCTACCAGATCCTGCATTTCTCAGCGGGGTGCATGGCGGTGCCCTTTTTGCAGTGAAACACTTCAGAAAAGGCTTCAAAGTTTTGCAAGGAGCCCATCACCCTAGGAGGGAAGAACAGAAGAGGGAAAGAAGCTGAGGATTGGAAAGGAATGTGTGGGATTAGGTGAGAACCACAGGAGGGCCTTGTCTTTTACAAAATGCATAGAATTTGGAATGGTTGAAAGTGATCTTTCCTTATGGCAGCTTCACCACTAATTGACCTGCCACTTATGGCTTTAATTGCACATGACATTAATTACGTGGTGAGTTTTTCTAAAATTAAAGAGTGGTTGGGGGCGATTGTCATGTACGCCAGAGCACACATGTGAAGGATCGCAATAGTGACAGAATTCATCCCCCTGCCCCCTTGGTGAAGGTAATAATGCTCCCCTTGGCAAACATTAAAGGTAAAGGGACCCCTGACCATTAGGTCCAGTCGTGGCCGACGCTAGGGTTGCAGTGCTCATCTCACTTTATTGGCCGAGGTAGCCGGCGTACAGCTTCTGGGTCATGTGGCCAGCATGACTAAGCCGCTTCTGGCGAACCAGAGCAGCGCACGGAAACACTGTTTACCTTCCCACCAGAGCGGTACCTACTTATCTACTTGTATTTTGCAATGCTTTTGAACTGCTAGGTTGACAGGAGCAGGGACCGAGCAACGGGAGCTCACCCCATCACGGGGATTCGAACCTCCGACCTTCTGATCGGCAAGCCCTAGGCTCTGTGGTTTACTTTGGCAAACATTATCAGGATGCTAATAGCTGCCTGGGAAGGGAGGATTTTCACTAAAACTGCTTCTAGGGAAGGAAGACTTAAACTCCCCCTCTCCATACACTGTGTGCCTGAGCACAATCACCCCTCACAATGTGTCTGGTCAGCCACATCAGACATTGAAGGCACTCTTTTCTCACTTCCTACGATCATAGCTTCCCACAAATAATCCTGTGGGCTACAGTTTGCTGAGTTGCTTGGAGATCCCTATTCCCCACCCAGAATTCCCCGGGAAGAGGGATCAATTGCAAAACTATGCTGGGAATTGTAACTCTGTGGCTGCAATCTGACAATCAATGGATGTAATAAACCTGGCAAAATGACACCTCGCAACAGAAAGTAAACCAGAGCTTTGGCAACCGTTCTTGCTTTTTTGGCTGAGCGTGCTCAGCTCCAGAGGAATGACACTGGTGCAGCTGCTGAGCTGCTACGGAATGCTCATGAACATTCCAATTGTTCATTTCCCCCACTGAGAATCCTGGCGAAGCAGGGAAAGAGAGAGCTTTTGCCGAGAACAGGTGCAGAGAAATGGAAAGTTGGCAGTATTGCAAAGGTAGTGAACTGGTCCACTGGATCAGCGGTGGTGTGTGAGCGAGCAGAAGGTGGGAGAAGGCTTCACGGGGGCTTTACCTGTATTTCAGTGGACTGTGGACATCAGTCTTAATAGACTGGCTGGCGTATTCTGGTCTGTAGGAACCGCACCATACCTGGGAGATGGACAATGAATTTGATTGTAATTGAGTCTAGAAAGCCTCAGAATATCCAGATAAAACCATTCAAAATCAGCATTGACCCCAAAGCTTGAGACAGCTGAACATTGAATATTACAACCCATGTTGTGGGTGCAACTACAGCTCTGGGACTGCAAAGCAGCAGGATAATTGATGCAAATAGACATGAGGTGAGCACAGTGGCTTCAAATGCCACAATTTTTTGGAAGGCATATTTGCTGTGGATTTCGCTCCCACCCCTTGCAGCATATTTAGAGGGATTCCTCACAGGAAGAAGGGGCCAGGCACACCATCCTCAGAGTATTAAATCTCATTCACTTTTTGAGCTTCTGACCGATACCTCTCCCACATTAAGGGAGCCAATGTGGTTCAGAAGGAGAAAGCGTACAAGCCAGACAAATGCGTAACGTTACATTAAATAAGCCCTCTTCCCTGCTCCCAAATAAATATTCTCCTTCCCTGTGGCCAAAAACACCTGTGCAAAGTTGAGGAAGAAGAGCTGGTTGTGGGTTAGATCAAGTCCAGGCAATCTTGGTTCCTGTCCTTCTTTTGCCACCCATTTCAAATAGGCCTGTAATAATAATAATAATAATAATAATAATAATAATAATAATAATAATAATAATAATAATACACCTAAATGAGTAGCTTGAAAAACACAATATCCTCCACCATTCCACTTGTTACATTTATATCCCTCTGTTACTCCAAGGGTTAAAGCTATGGTTTTCCCAGTAGTGATGTATGGAAGTGAGAGCTGGGCCATAAAGAAGGCTGATCACCGAAGAATTGATGCTTTTGAATTATGGTGCTGGAGGAGACTCTTGAGAGTCCCATGGACTGCAAGAAGATCAAACGTATCCGTTCTTAAGGAAATCAGCCCTGAGTGCTCACTTGAAGGACAGATCCTGAAGCTGAGGCTCCAATACTTTGGCCACCTCATGAGAAGACTCCCTGGAAAAGACCCTGATGTTGGGAAAGATTGAGGGCACAAGGAGAAGGGGACAACAGAGGACGAGATGGCTGGACAGTGTTCTCGAAGCTACCAACATGAGTTTGACCAAACTGCGAGAGGCAGTGGAAGAGAGGAGTGCCTGGCGTGCTCTGGTCCATGGGGTCACGAAGAGTCAGACACGACTAAACGACTAAACAACTAAACAACAAAATTATTCCAAGGAGCTTATGGTGAGGCACATGGGTCTCTACCCCACTCCTATTTTTATCCACACAACAACCTACCCTGCGAGGGAGGTTAGGCTGGATACTGCGACTGGCCCATGGTCACTCAGAGAGCTTCATGGCCATGTGGGGATTTGAACCCTGGTCATCTGGGTCCTGGGCCTGATACTCTTACCATTACACCACATCTGGCTAATAGTAAAAATGAACTCTTATCACACCCCTGTTATTCTCACAAAACAGATGGCCGCCTCAAGATGCCCTAATTGCTAAATATGAAATCCACCTGCTGTAGGGCTGGCAGAGGCGTTTCTCCTACAAATTCTGAAGCCCACTCCATAGTAACTCAGAGCAGGGCTTTCAGTTCTGTAAAATAGCATCCACTACCTGAACTTTCCAGAAACAAGTGAGGACATTTTTGTCCTGACAAGTTTTCCCTGTGAGATAAATGGACTTTTGCTATGGTTATTGTGTATTGTTTTAGTTTTGCTTGACATGAATTGGCTTCCTCTCACCCCCCCACCCTTTTGTTTAAATGCTTCTTTGGCTGCTTTTATTGGATGTCATCTTGAGATGATGGTGTAGGTAGAATGACTCCCATCATCCCTAGCTAGCAGGACCAGTGGTTGGGGATGATGGGAACTGTAGTCTGAAAACAGCTTGGAGAACCAAGTCTGGGAAATCTTGGTGTAGAAGGCAATTAATAAAATACTACTAATACTACGACTAGGGTTCTACTCTGAGCAAACTCAGTTGGCTACAGTACATTGGGTGGAAGCCAATGCCACACTCTTGACAAAGTTTCATCTGGGCAAACATTTCAGCTTGTCAGGCAGAACAATCTGCTCTCTTCCTCCCTGTGTGCTATTCTGGGCATTCTCCTGCCCCCCAAGTGAATTTTGGGAGGTGTGGGGTGTGTGAAGGGTGAAGAGAGGGAGCAAAAGTCCCATTGCACATGCAGAAATCATTGTGCTGATGGGACGTCTTAGGAGCATCTCACCCACTATTCTCATCATCAACATCTATAATAATATACAACCCAGAAGCAGAAAATTCAACCCCCAGTTTCCAGCCGTGAATAAGTAATCTTGCAGAACCTCTCACACAACAGTTTCAAATCACCTTGTAGGCCTGACGGACGCCTCCATTATCGGCAATGTTTTCTCCCAGTGTGTTGATTCCACTGACCTATGACAACAAATGCTCTTCAGTTCCACATACGGTTGTATTATAGCTCGAAATAATTTTGAACTTTTGAAATCATTGCACTACATAGCAGCCATTTTGTGACGGGTGACAATGCACTCAGAATTTCAGATGTGCCCACTACCCCCCCCCCAAGGACAACCCTTGACTTAGTGGATTTCCCTGTGGAGAGAATTCCACAATACGTGGCACCACCCACAAAAAAGGGCCTCTCCCAGATACGCATCAATCTGGTCTTAACGGACGATGGGCTAGGAAGAGGAGCCTTCGGTGGCTGCCCACTGGAACTGGTAGGGCAGAAAGCAGGGAGCCCACCAGCAGGTGGCACCAGAGTCAGAGCCAGCTAATTCTAGTTTTGCCCCCATCCTCCTCCTCCGCAGAGTTCTGCAAGGGCAACACTAAGACTGAGAAGAAAGAAGGTGACAGGCATGGGACCCCATAGACTCTTCATAAGTAAGAAGGCATGAAGGTGGGGGCTGATTGAGAGCATACTGAGGTTGGTGGGGCAGGGCCTCTGTGGCCCCAACTCACATTTTGTCCCCCTGCCAGCTCCCAAGTGTAGTTGCCATACTGGTAGATCATGCAGCGCGACTGCTCCTTGAAGTGGGTGGCAGAGAAGTTGCTCCACCAGTCAAACATGTTGCCCTCTTTGTCGAAATTCCTGCCTGTTTGGGGACAAGGAGAAAGAAATGAGCAACTTGGTAGGGACCCACATCACAACATAGGGGCCCTAGGCCAAAGATGGTAGGCAGGGCCACCTCCTTTTTATTTATGTGGAAATACAGTATTTGTAGACCACTTGCAAAAAGAGTTCTAAGCTCTAAAATTATATATGAAATACAGCTAAAATCCACAGCATATATATAAATATATATCTCCAACAAAACACATATCAAAATCTGCCAGACTTGAGAAAGAGAACTAAGCTGTTTGACTGGATAGGCTTGCTATGACACTCCTCTCTCTGACACCCCTATGGTTTTATTTCTCTCTCTCTATCCAACCCACCATGTTGTTTTCTCTCTCTCTTTCTCCTACATTCCCATGTTTCTCCCTCACTCTTTCTAACTCCCAGGGCTTTTTTTTGCAGCACCTCTCAGGTGGGCGCCATTGCCATTCTAAGAGAAAGCCACTTCTGCCCTTCGGAGGAGGTGGAGTTGCGGGCTTCACTGCCTCAACGCACGATTGGGGGGATTCCCAGTTGCGACACCAGCTGGCCAGCGAATCGGCTGGCTCTGGGGGTGTGGCCTGCCCTATTTAAATCAGGACGCGGCCGGGGATCTCCCTCTTTGCCGCCTGCCAGCTGCTCCTGCTTTTCCCACCCTCCTGCCCTATAAGGTTTTTGTTCTTTGACCTTGCTATGGACCTTGGTTGGTCGCTGTTGAGGGGCCTGGTAGGAATTTTTCCACTTGGCAAATTGGCACCAGCCACTTGGTTTTCGCCTACAAATTGCCACAATTTTCTTGGTATTGGCGGTTAGGCATTGGTATTGCTCTGTAGATGGAAGAGGGGAGGTAACGCCATCACCTGCCCCGTATATTGAAGTCCGACAAAGGATTCTGGGGGGCGTGGCCCTGTCCAAACCCTGGGGGAGGTGAGGGCCTAAGGCACACCCCCAATCAGTGACCCTGGGGGAGTTCCTAGTTTATGTGCATCAGCAGGACTCCCCCTACTGGTGGTTAACACTTCCTGAACTTCAAGCGGATGGGCTGAAGTTGGATATAGTTGGTTAGGACCAATGCCTAAGCCAATACCGCTCATCACCTGTAACCAATAAAGTTGTGGCCTTATTTAGCCCATTAACCTTAATAATTGTGTCATGTGTCATTCTTTCCACTGGGGGGGGGACTCGCCACACAACAAGGGTTTGTTTTGAGCTATGGCACCTCTTTTTCTAGAAAAATAGCACTGCTAACAGCTCTCTCTTTCTCCAAACATCCCTACGACTTTCTCCCCTCTGTTTTGTTGACACCCACTTCTCTCTCTGTTTCTGAACCCTCTTTCTCCCCGGCCTTTCTTCCCAACCCAGCGAGCTACCAGGGAAGGGGCAGATCAAACTGTTCTGCTGACTTGCCTTACCATTGTCATCAAACCCATGAGTGATTTCATGTCCGATTACCATCCCAATACCTCCAAAGTTGAGGGCTTGCGGCTGGTGCTTGCTGAAAAAGGGAGGCTGCAGGATCCCGGCTGGGAATACTACAGAAAATAGATGAAAAGGGAAATTATGATGGCAATGGAAGATCATTCAGTGTGATAGATTTTGAGGGTGACTGAGGAACTGCATGGATTTCCTGGATGCTAAGCCTCTGTTGTGGAAGCTACATTGGCTGCTGGCATGCTACTGGGTGCAGTTCAGGGTTCTTTCAGCATTTAAAGCCCTGAGCAACTTGGCTACCTAAGGGTCTTCCTAGCCCCACATATCCCTGCCCAGCAAGTGTGTTCCATTGCCAGGAGTATCACATGGTTTACAGGCGTGCACCAGGGAGGGGTGAATCTTACTTTCAGTTTCTTATTGTCCCACTTGAAAGTTCAGTTTCTCCACATTTCCACACACGTTTGTGTGGTTCCCCACCACCACCCAAAAAAAGTTCAGGAAAATCCAGCACCATTTCAGTCTGAATTTCGTCTTTGCATGCCATTTTGCCTAATATCAACTTTCCCGCAAAGCTATTGCAATGCATTTTTTTCTTTTGATTCATCACTAAAACATGCATTTTTCACTGCTAACTTACCTCGGAGTAAGTCCCACTGGTTTACTTTGAGTAGGCATGTTCAGGGTTGCCACCTAAATCTGCTGGAATATTTTGGGACTTACCAATTTGGTTCCGGTTAGGGGAGTAGAAGGCATTGACCACAGCAGCACCAATTAACCATCTGAAAGAGATCAGCGATGAAAGCTGTTGTCAGGATCAGTGCTAACTCGTGTAGCATGATGCAAGGAGGAAAACACCCACACAAACAGAGGAGGGCCCCCAGCACAACATTGGGACAGTTGCTAACATAAAGCAGTAGAAATGTCCTGTTATTGGAAGGTTGAGCTTCTGAACTCTGTGCTGACCCTCATCAGATAAATGTCATAGAAGCATTTGTAGGGGAGAGTTAGAGGGCAAGGAATTCTTTAATATTTCTTCTCTGCAAGCTTCCCCCATCATTTCATTTTCATCAAGATTCTGAAACAATGTTTGGATTTGGGGCAAAAAGTTTGAGAGGGCCTACCCACCTCTGATTCCCCTCCATGTTAAGCAAATCATGTCCAACCCCACAACAGTGGTGCAGTTAGGTTCATAGGAAACTCATACAGAGGTAGACCATTGGTCTATCTAACTCAGTATTGTCTACACTGACTGGCAGCAGCTCTCCAGAGTTTTAGACAGGGGGTCTTTCCCATCCCTACCCAGGGATGGTAAGAATGGAACCTTGGACCTTCTGATCACAAAGTTGATGCTCTATGGCCTAGTTCCAGATTTTGTACTTCATGATCCTACACACACCCTCTTGTCTGATGGAAATGTGAATTGCCTCACTCATTTTGGGGTTCTCTCTTCATTCTGCTGAGTGAATCTCTACCCCAAAGCCTGGATCTCTACCCCAAAGTCTGGTTTGTAGGGAATAATCAGCAGGCACTGGAGGTTTAAGAGCTGCTGAGCTGCTGAGTCTCCCCTAAAGATGCCTTGTGCTCCCTGAATACTCATATTATCTTGGCAAAATGAATAAATGTGGCCCTCAAGGCCTTTCTGTCTGACCCCTGGGGCTCCCCCATTTACTCTCCCTGATCTTCACCTTCTTTTGAATGTTTTTGACTGGCTGGAATGTGACCTGGGTCTCTGAAAATGCTTCTTGCTTGG
The DNA here is from genome assembly GCF_964188305.1 of Podarcis bocagei. Taxonomy (NCBI): domain Eukaryota; kingdom Metazoa; phylum Chordata; class Lepidosauria; order Squamata; family Lacertidae; genus Podarcis; species Podarcis bocagei. Next base: position 71,868,039 of record NC_138132.1, on the reverse strand, counting down.
CTGAATGTAGGACAGAGAGAGTGTGCAGAACCCAGCCTATTCTACAAAGGTAGAATTTACATTTGTTGTTCTGCCCACTTTTGCTTCTCTCCCCATTCACCCACTAGCATGTGGCCCCTGGATTGTTGTCCAGAAGAGCATGTGGCCCCCAGGCTGAAAGTGCTTCCCCTGTCCTGTTGCAAGACATCATGCAATCCATAGAGATACGCACAGGTCTTGGTCAACCTTCTCCCGGAGCTTCCTCAGGCTTTTCTGAGCTCCATGTTGGAGGTTTTGCAGGATGTTTTGAAAGTACTCATGCTCGCTGAAGTTCAGCTGTAAATAATAATAATAATACAAGCATTTGTCTTGAAGTCCTTTTGCTGAGTTGTTGCCCCTATTACCAAGTAGACATCAATGCCCAGTTACATAGAAAAACCAAAGGGAGTATGGTTGTCTTACAAAGCATGTCTACCAGTAATTATCGCGGGTGGCGCTGTGGGTTAAACCACAGAGCCTAGGACTTGGCGATCAGAAGGTCAGCGGTTCGAATCCCCGCGACGGGGTGAGCTCCCATTGCTCGGTCCCTGCTCCTGCCAACCTAGCAGTTCAAAAGCATGAAGTGCAAGTAGATAAATAGGTCTCTGGCGGGAAGGTAAACGGCATTTCCGTGCGCTGCTCTGGTTTGTCAGAAGCGGCTTAGTCATGCTGGCCACATGACCCAGAAGATGTACGCCGGCTCCCTCAGCCAATAAAGCGAGATGAGTGCCGCAACCCCAGAGTCGGCCACGACTGGACCTAATGGTCAGGGGTCCCTTTACCTTTACCTTTACCTTTACCAGTAATTATAGACAAAAGGTTGCATCCAATGAAGAAGGGATAGCTCAGTCAGTAGAGCATGAGACTTTTAATCTCAGTGTTGTGGGTTCAAATCCCATGTTGGGCAAAAGGTTGCTGCATTGCATGGGGTTGGACTAGATGACTTGTGGTCAATTCCAACGCTACAATTCAATGATTCTAAGTTCTACTCAGGGAAGACCCAATGAAATTAATAAACCCAAGTTAGTCATATCCCTTAAAATCATTGGGTCTACTCTGAGTAGGACTAGCAATTGGCTACAATCCCAAAACTGTCCTTAACGGAAATGTCCAGGTATCGCCTTCACACTTACATTTGTGTATTCCTGATCTAGTTTTTCATTCTGACCTTCGAGAATGTAGTCCGGGTAACCTATCTGCTCTCTAATTGCAGTCACCTAGAAGAAGACAGCAGAAACCAAACCCTCACTTCTTGCCTTTCTCCAGGGCCAGGCAGTATCGTACCCATCTACTGGGTTTGTTTATTTTATTTTACAGTGTCTGTATACAATTTTTCCAACCTTTCTCATTCATTTATTTTTTAAAAAACACCACAATATTTATTTTACACTACTGTTTGCCATGGGCGAGGCAGGTTACAATACTTCAGAAGATCCAAAGTGCACCAATATTTATTTCTCAATGAAGGTGCAAACTGGGGGTGGGGGATAACCTCAGGACTGGGGGTCCAAATCTGGCCCTTGGACATCACCCTAGGCCATTCCTCCTGTTCAGGACAGGCTTTGCACTGGTCCTGTTCCCCATCCTTCTCAAGTGCTTTTGCCTGTCTTTGAACTGAGATAATCCTCTGGAACAAACATGTATAGAAACCTCTGATTTTTGCATAGCTGAAATGCAACTTACTGTATACCCGCTTTCCCCTCTTTTTCTACCAGAGGGGCACATGGCCTTGTGGGGAACCCTTTGGAGACAACATGTTAGTAGTGGGTAGGGCCAGAGGCAAAGTGAGCAGAGCAACACGCACAATTTCCCCCCTTTGTGCTGTAGGCTAGTTTCTAAGTGGACTCACACCACTCTATCCTCTATAAAAGCATCATCAGAGTTCAAGGACGTATCCCAGCAAGGCAAAAGCACTCAAGGAGGATGCAATAAGTGATGGTGAGGGGTGTGGCCTGGGAAAGGGGTGTGTGGTTGGGGAGGGGATGCTATCTGTGGAGAGTTTGGGGGGCCAGATAGAGGTGTATGGAGGGCCACATTCACCCCCCTGGCTTGGGCTTGCTCACCCCTATTCTGCATCTTGTATGAAAATTCTCTGTTGCTTCATATTTGAGAGAGACAGAGAAATGGTCTTCATAAGATATATGAACGTCTGATATATTTGATATCTTTTTAAATATAAAAAAAACCAATCATGAAATTTCATTATTGAAAACTATTCTTAGACACACATTTCTTCTGACCTTTTCCCGAGCTTTCCCTTTCGATGCTTCATCCATCCACTGCAATTCATCCAGTGTCTCGATAAACACTTCACGAATTTTCTCAATGAGGTCTCGGACCTGAGGCAAAAATAGATGGGGGGGTAATAATTCTCAAGCCGTTTCCAATAACAGAATGTAGAGCTCCAAGTGAAGATCAATCAGGCGTGGGTCATAGGCCCGATCTCCCCGGGGCTCTGGGTGCCTGAGCCCCCCCAAAATTACCCATACAGGGGTTGTGCATCTATAAAATGTGGGGGCAGGTGTGCAAAGAGTGCAAATATCTGGCAGGAGGAGGAGAGATCATGGATTTGGGGAGGTGGAAGAGAATGCGGAGTTGGGGGAGAAAGAAAGTGTAACATTTGGATGGGAAGGGTGCAACTGCTGCTGTGCCACTGGGGCTTACACTGCACCCTATGACAGAGGTTCTCAACCTGTGGGTCCCCAATGTTGTTGGACTACAACTCCCATCATCCCTGAGCTCTAGCCTTGCTAGCTAGGGATGATGGGAGTTGTAGTCCAACAACATCTGGGGACCCACAGGTTGAGAACCACTGCCCTATGACATCATGACACTACAGCGTGTGTCATGATGTCACGGCATGTGTGTTATGATATTATGGTGTGGTTGGGGCACGGCGGGCACCTACAGTGTGGGGCCCAAGTCAGTGCCGTTGGTGTGGGCTAAGCTGGGCACATTAAAGTTGTTTCTTTGCTAGCAGAAATGTATCTGTGTCAGTTCCCATCCTATATTGCTACAGGATCAAAAGACAGAACCATGGGCTTGTTTGGACATCACTGAAATTCACACTTTCATATGGCTATGACGAGGTCAGTCATTTTCACTTCCCGTTTCACATTAACCACAGTTTAGCATTACCCCCAAACTCTAAACTGAGGTTAAAGCTAGCAATAGTTTCTTGGGGAAAACAACAACTTTATAAACTGTGGTTTGAAGTGGGCTTCCTTCATCAAACAAGTCAGGATCAAGCTTTCGGTTTTGGGGTTTGGATGCCGTGAGAAACTGCAGTGAAACCTTCCAAGCTTGAGGCCTATGTGAGGGTCCAAGACTCGTCTTCTCTCATTATTGTAATGCTAAACTAGAGTTAACATTACACTGGAACCAGCTTTATGGATAGGACTGTGAACGTAGGTGGAGGCATGACTCACAGTGGCTGGGACGGTGAGGGGGTTAGGAACATGGAAAAATAAGAAAATCAAGAGACAACAACATACCATACTTTTGCTCTTGCCAGCAAAAGTCTCTCTAACATACAGAGCTCCTACTGCATTCTCCATGTTGGTGTTGACGTAGCTCACACATTCCCGCCACCGAGCTTCTTCTAGCATCATGCCATAAAGTGCCTTGGAGAAAAGAAGTCCCAACACTTCTCTCGTCATCCAGACCACGTCACGCCTGCTCCCAACATCCCTTCAGCTGGCTTCCGAACCCCTTATCTGCCCAGCATGAGCTCCTTGTTCTAAGGTTGTCCACAGTCTAGACCAGGGGTAGTCTACCTTTTTATACACACCACCCACTAATGCAGGCATAGGCAAACTCCGGCCCTTCAGATGTTTGGGACTACAATTCCCATCATCCCTGACCACTGGTCCTGTTAGCTACGGATGATGGGAATTGTAGTCCCAAACATCTGAAGGGCCGGAGTTTGCCTATGTCTGCACTAATGCATCTTTCCTGATGGTAAAATTTCCTTACCGCCCACCAGTGCTTGATGGAAGGAGGATTCAGCTTGTGCCATAGAACCCCCTACCGCCCACCTAGAATCCTGAAACGCCCACTAGTGGGCGGTAGGAACCAGGTTGACAATCCCTGGTATAGATTATCTTAATGCCCTCTTGCAGGGTGGTGGTGATGGGGAGAATTAGATCTGGATGGGGAGCCATAATGTTTATTACTTCCACCTGCTACGGGCCAAGTTTGACAGGTCATCTACCCATCAACCACCTGCCATTGCAATGATGTCAGACGACCCATTTTTTTTTAGCCTGCATAGTTTGAAAGCAAACCATCCTGGCAAAGATGCAGCCTTCATCAGCATATCCTTGGAGCTTGCGGAGTGCTTGGATTGGGGCTGCGGAATACCGAACTATCAGCTGATTGCCGAGTACTGCGAAGCGCTATGCTCTCGGCATTTCTCTCATAAATAAATAAATAAATGTACACAAGTGAAATAAATACAAGCCACAAAAGGAAATATGTAAGCAATCAAGATACACTTCAATCCCTGGCATGTGATTTCTGTTTTGTAAATGTGATCTGTTCAGGGCCAATAATTCTGTTCATTTTAATCCAGTCCAACAGATAGTGCTCTAAATGCTTAGAGTAGAGTTTACTTATAGTTAGCAAGTGGTGATGCTCACCAATCTGTATATTTTTTTTAGTATCTCAGCAGAAATCCCATCAGAGTCTTACCAGTGAAATAACAAGGAAGTAAACAATAAAACAATAAAATAGGGCAATAAAACAATAAAACGATGAGAGCAGCTGCCTCGCCTTGCCTCAGAGGTCGGCGGCCATCTTGATAATCCAATTGCAACATACGTCTAGAAATTCCCCCCTCCCAAAGAAAGTAAAAAGTACCTATAACACTAGTAAATGGCTCCGCCCAAAATGATATCAGTAAAACCTGTGAGTAAAAAGTGGGAGTGTGTTACCTTTCGGTAGTTTGCCCTGGCCTCCTTGAAACGCCGGCTCAAACCGCTGACTCTGTCGAGTACCAGGCGCCACACCAGATAGTTCTGGATTGTGCTGGGGGTGTATGCATTCATGGGGGGGGGGGAAATGACAGGAAGAGTAGAAATGAGGAATTGTTAAACGGGTTGCTCACTACATAATTTAATTACTAAAACCCTCTTGAAATTTAAAACCCCTCTGGGCAATTTTGAACTGATAAACATCTAGGAAGGAAGGGGTTAAATTGTCTTTTTCTTTCCCACTGCCCCCATTACTGCATCATTCAGTAAAAGACACTCTGAAGCATATGGAATGCATAAGCTCTGCTATAACTTGCAGTGCAGTCCTCAGCCAATTTACTCAGCCATTAAGTCCTGCTATGATTAATGCTATGTTTAATGAGTACTCAGCCCTGAGTGCTCACTGGAAGGACAGATCCTGAAGCTGAGGCTCCAATACTTTGGCAACCTCATGAGAAGAGAAGACTCCCTGGAAAAGACCCTGATGTTGGGAAAGATTGAGGGCACAAGGAGAAGAAGATGACAGAGGACGAGTTGGTTGGACAGTGTTCTTGAAGCTACTAGCATGAGTTTGACTAAACTGTGGGAGGCAGTGGAAGACAGGAGTGCCTGGCGTGCTCTGGTCCATGGGGTCACGAAGAGTTGGACGCGACTAAACGACTAAACTACAACAACAACGTTTAATGAAGCTGTGCACATAGCGCTGCAGGCATAATAAGTCCAATGTCATCATTTAAAGAGTGACACTGAGATCACTTTCAACACATACAGTGGAAGCACTATGATGCCAATTTAAGCAGTCATGACTTCCCTCAAAGAATACGGGTCTCCCAACAACTCTCATCACACTTGAACTATAGCTCCCAGAATTCTTTGGGGGAAGCCATGACTGTGAAGCACCATGATACTGCTTTAAATGTATAGTGCAGATGGGTCACACTCACTCACTCACTCACTCACTCACTCACTCACTCACTCACTCACAGTGTCTCTTTCTATTCAGTTTCTCTCCCTCTTTCTGTGTTTCTCTTTTACTCAGTCATGCTCTGTCAGTTTTAATTTTGCTCAGTTTCTCTTTTTTCAGCTTTAAGTTCACATCTTCACATTTCAACATCAGTTTGCAAATAAACAATAATAATGATGATAATAATGTTTTGCCTAATATACACATTTTTTTGCAAAGCCATGTAACTTAATAAATACAATGCATTTTTCCTTGTTTGTTTCACCAATAATAACCATGTTGGGTTTTTTTGCAAGACGATTTCTCTAAAATAATGCACTTTTGTACGTTAGTTTCACTAATACGTGCATTTATAGACACACTCTACTCTAGCATATGCATTTTTGTTCATATTACCTGGCTGGAAAACTGGAATGAAAAATTCAGAAAAGTGTGAATTTTTGAAAGATGTCTGTGTTTTGATCTGTGTGTTGCTTGGGAAATGCAGATTAAGTAAATTCATCTCTAAATGTGGACTGAACTGTATTTCTCCCCAACCCCTCTTCTCCCTGTTTGTTTCTCTGCTTTACTTTCTGCTTCTCTTTTACTGTTTCATTTTTTCTCTCTTTATGTTTTTATATTTGCTCCCTTCTTCCCTCTCCCCTCCCCCGCCTCAGTCCAAGAAATCTGGCATCCCTACCTGGCTGAATAACTGGCGATGACAGCTTTTAGCTCCCGGAGATATGGCATTCCGTGCACGACCACCTCCTCATTGGGGCTGATCTCAACGTTAACTGAAGACATTACATTTTGGATGAAGAGTGTCCAATTGAACCCCTAGATGAGAGAGAGAGAGAGTGGGGGAAGGGGGAAATGAAAACAAGTCCTTTAAAAAGATATTGGGAAATTCCATTTTCATCCCTCCGTGGTCCTGTTGAAATTGTTTTTCCTTGAAATTGACATAGCAAAGGGATTTGCTCAATGAATTTAATTCCCGATACAGTGGTACCTCGGGTTAAGTACTTAATTCGTTCCGGAGGTCCTTTCTTAACCTGAAACTGTTCTTAACCTGAAGACGACTTTAGCTAATGGGGCCTCCAGCTGCTGCTGCGCTGCTGCTGCACAATTTCTGTTCTCATCTGGAAGCAAAGTTCTTAACTCGAGGTATTATTTCTGGGTTAGCAAAGTCTGTAACCTGAAGCATCTGTAACCTGAAGCGTATGTAACCTGAGGTACCACTGTATATGCACGGTATTAAAAGAAGGGGTGGGGGAATTGATCAGGAAGTGCAAAAGCTGGTGGACACACTAGTTCAGGAGATCCAGTTCGGTTTATATCAAATCACAAAGACTGGATTCCTTAAGCATCCCTAGATAATGCATTCCTCAACATGTCCCATTCAAAGGTATTTATCATCATGCAGAAAAGGATTCATAGGGAGAGAGTCCATAGAATGTAGTGCTCTAAGGAACCCTGGTCCAGTGCTCTTCAACCTTGCCAAGATGCTTTTGGAGCACAGCTCACATCTTCCTTGAGCCCTCCACGCTCCATGCACAACCTGTAATGTAGGGTGCAATTGAAGCATCCCTGACAGGTGGACAGGTGCCCCTGCCTGAGCATCTCCATGCCATTTCCTGAGGCAGTCTGTTCCATCGCTGATCAGCTCTAACCATTCTGAAGTCACTGAATGTATAGCTGAAATTTGCTTCCCTGTAATGTCCACCCATCGATGCTAGTCCTGCCCTCTGGGTCCAATCGAGGCACAGGCCAAATGAAGCTTACCAGTAGTAGTTGGTGGGGCAGGTGGGGCTGTGTTGCTCTCCTGACTTCCTAATGCTGCACATCACTGTTGCTTACTGGGGGGAGGGGAGAAAGGCAGCAGGGAGCTCAGCAAGGTGCAGGAGCAGTGTTGGGAGGATCAGATTAGCTCCACCATTGCACCCACAGCATGATCCCCACTGCCTTGCCCCTCCTCCTCCTCCTCTTCTCAGGAAGTGGTAATGATATGTGGCATTAGAAAGCCGGGAGAGCAACACAGCCCCATTTGCCCCACCAGCTACTACTGGTATGCTTCATTTGGCCTGTGCCTTGATTGGACAGAGCAGGACTAGGTTCTGAGGCTTCCTTCAGAACATAGTCATGGCCTCCTCTACTGCTAACTAGGGGTGGGGGAGGTTTCAATTCATTTCACACGTAAAGATGAACAGACCTAATTAGTACTTTCCTAAACAAATTGCAAACGGAAGAACAATCATCCTTTGAAATTTGCACATCTCTGAATTTTGCAGAGCAGCTCTCCAGGCACACAAAAATTGCAAACTGGTGTAGAAATGTGGAGAACTGAACTTAAGAGCGTGAAACCCCAAAACGGACAGAAACCAACATTGTCAGATTCACTCAACCCAACTGCTATTACTAAACAACATGTTATGTTTTGGAATCTGAGATTGTCATTCCAATAGCAAATTAAAAAGCAGGTCTTCAAACACTTACGTTTAGTTCAAACTTTTCCTGGAGTTCAGCAACAGTCATTTTGTTGTATAGCAAAGTCACATCATGCCTTTCCTCTGTGGGCACTGTAGCCTAGAAAGCAAAGATCAGAGTTGCCCTCATGCTGTGCCAAAACAGAAATTTCAAGGACAATTCGGAAGTTACTCCTTGGATGGGACACCCAGAAAGTTCTCTGTCCATTGGCTCAAGGGCTCTTTGTGAGTTATCACATTGTGTAGTGGAGGAATCCAATGGAACAGTTATGCTGACAAAAACTCATTGCTCTGGCTATTGCACAACAAAGTCACCAGCAATGTGCTTATGCATTCTCATGCACCACAATGTTCCACTGGCACAAAGCATTTCACCACTGGAACAAGTACACCACTATGTGAGTTTAAATTAGTGCTACATTTGATACAACCCAATGGGTCTACATTTGAGTGTACTAACATTGGCTATAACACTATATATACTGCTGTCCTCATTCCCCTTTGGATTTACTCTTCAGCTTTCCAAAAAAATGCTGTACTCACGTTTGCTACATCTGTTTCAAATTCCATAACCTTTCTCATTTCTTCCTGGACAAAGTTGTCATCTTTGGACATATTCATATCTTCTCTAATCATCTTGGCAATGAGGACCATGTACTGGAAGTAAGCTTCCCTCACCTAAACAGAGGAGGACAAAGAGAAGATGTTAGAAATTTGCATTTAAGCACAGTCCAGAGGCAATAAATTCATCAGGCAAAGTTGTTAACAGTCAGAAACACTGAAGGTAGAGACTACCACTGGATAGTTCAGTGGCTTCCAATTCATTGGATAGTCCTACATCTGAAGTATAAATCTCTAAACCAGAGATGGGGAGCCTGTGGTCCTTCAGTTGATGTTGGACTACAACTCCTACCGTGCCTGATCATCTACAGTGCTGGCTGCAGCTGATGGGAGTTGATGGCCAACAACATCTGAAAGAACATAGCCCCCCCCCCAAAAAAGTGTTCTAAATTATCTGGGACTGGTTTCTCTGAAGGACCACCTTAGGGTTGAGCTTGGCTGTTGATATTTTAATCAGCAGAGATGCAAGAAAAGCTTAGTAGGCTCAGGCCAAAAAATGAACTTTAGGCTCTTGTAACTAAGAAGAAGAGATGACCTCCTATGAGCACCCAAACACTTCTCTGTCTCAGATTGAAATAAGAGCTGAAAGCATTTGCCAAGAGTAGTAAAAGTTCTGGGGTGTGTAGAGATTGTCACAATCCCCATCAATGTTTTAGGAGATCTCTCTCAGACCAGCACATAAACCATGAATGGAGCAGACAACAGAATAGCAGCTATTTTAGTAGATTGTTGACAGGATGTGTGGGATCCCTGGAATCTTCCAATATTGTGACGTTCAAAAGGTGAAAGTGAAGTTTGGAAACTGTTAAAATACTTACTCTTTGGTAGTTGCCATCACTAAAGTAGTAATCTCTTGAGGGCATTCCCAACCCAGGCTGGTCAATCTGGAGGAAAAGAATCTCTCTTATTGTGTAGGAAAGGATTCAACAGAAGATGTCAGTATCAAAAACCCATTGCTTAGAAGACGACCAAATGATTTGCATATGGAAGGCCCCAGATTCAATTCCTGAAATTTCTAATTCAAAGAATGTCCAGCACCGGGACATTTCTTATTAAGATGCAGAGGAGCTGTTACCAATTGGAAGATACAATACTGAGCTAATGGACCAATCATGCGACTCGGCATACAATAGCTTTAGGGAACCAAGTGAAGGTTCAATCCACAGCATCCTTAGGATCTCAAGTGGCACACCACATATAGCAGGGATAGGCATCCTCCAGATATTGTTGGACTACAATTCCCATCAGCCCCTGACAGCATGGTCAATTGTCTGAGATGATGGGAGCTATAGTTCAACAACATCAGGAAGGCACCATGATCTGTCTTCTACTTTCACAAAAAGATCATCTGTCTTTTGCTAGAGCTGATGGTTGACTTGTCCTTCAAAACTGAGCAGAAACAGCTTGCAATACAGTGGGTTATATCTAAGTTAGCCAGGTCCATTAACTTCAATGGGTATACTTGGGAGTATAAGAAGCATGGGTTACAACCCAGTCCTTTCTGTTTGGGGAAACAGCACATGAAGCAGAGCATACCAGCTTCCTTCTTACTGTTCTAGTTCTTTATTTGGAAATGCTGCTTATTTCAAGGACTACATGCAATTTCCACCTGCCTAGAAGGACTGTGCCACATGCTATATATCTGTGTTTCAATGAAATTGAAATAGTTTAGAAATTAATTATTGTAATTGCTATGAGTAGATTTCTGTTTAATTTTTATATGCTGATATTTAATATTATTCTGTACTGTTCTAATGATTGTTGAATGTTACTTTATTTGATGAAGGTTGCATATTTTAAAGTTATGTTTTATTATCACATTTTTGTATTGCATTAGATTGTTATAAGGTGTACATTCTTTGTTTCTTCAGCTTGTAAACCGCCTTGGGTATTGTAAGATAGACAGACGGGATACAAATTAAAAGTGGTGAAGATGATGATGATGAAATCTTAAAAAGATGGAAGAGGAATAGTAGAAGACAATATCCATAAAATATTGGGTATGGGGGAGGGAAATGTACAAATGCATGTAATGGGCAAAGAAGAGCAGCCCACCAACCTAAAGTACCACAATTCCCTGATTTGATGCTTTCTTACATAAATTATATTTCTGCTGGAATCCCGGTCGTCATGCCACACAAACATGTCAATGAGGACCCGTGCGTTATATTGGAAATTCAATAAGGCAAGCTTGTCTTCTATTTTCCAGTTTGGCTCTGTGGCAAAAGGATTAAAGAAAAGAAAATGAGATTTTTAAAAAAGTTTAATAATAATAATAATAATAATAATAATAATAATAATGTTCCTATTTCAACTACTTATGTATCACAATTATCTCTAAGCTATAACTTATGACTAAACCCAATTGAAATCAAATGTACAAGTTGCCACCAGCGTAAATTCCTACAGCCTTTCCAAGGTCACAGGATTAGGCAGCAAATAAATGAGTAGCATATGTTTGCAGTGTTCATTTGTATAATACTTTGTGTTCTTCCACCAAATGAGGAAGATGGATATGTTGATTAGGACCCCTGAATTCTTCTCAGGTGTTAATCCAAGCCAATGCCAGTGTTGGAGGCAGCAGGGTGGGGTGCTGCCTTGGGGGCTTCCGCCACCTGAGGTGGCTGCTTCACCCTGCCTCATGGGTGGGCTTGCCCTACTAACTTGGCATGGAAGCTTCAATGCCCTAGACCCAAATGTTGGACGGTAGCTTCAGCTGCATAGGCTCCATAGACCTTCACCAGTCAACAGACACATTGGGACACTTCCCCATTTCGTCTCAAGTGGAGAAATGGGGCACGCTGCCCCTGCAGGTTGAATCTGCTGTCCCCAACTGGCCACCCATATAATCCACATAGAATGATAAGAGTTGGAAGGGCAGGGCTTCACCCCATAGGGCATCACCCTCAGTCCTCACCCAAGTGCCAGAGTTTGGGATTCAAAGTGTTATAGCTTCTTCTTTGGCGATCACTCATAGCCGAGTAAGATCGTCTTCCATAAACACGGCTTTAACAATGAGTCCGTAAGCGACTGTGAAGGCCAATTCTGGACGCACACGTCCTTCCACAGTGGGGACATAGGTTTCCAGGTGGGAGTTGATCATGGTGAGGGTTTGCCAAGCATGCCTTCCTCTTAGCATGTTTCTCCCTTGTGTCCTGAGTTTGAGTGTCTTCAAAGCCCATGACACCTTTGGTAAAGGCTCTTCTCCTACTGGAGCGCTCACAGGCCAGTGTTTCCTAGTTGTCAGTGTTTATACTACTTTTTTAAAAAGATTTGCCTCATCCCTGCTCAAAGATGGGCACCCTCCTTTATTTACTATTATTTATTTATTTCATAAAATGTATACACTGCTTGGTTGCCAACAACAACCTCAAAGTTCCCCTGGCCTCCTTGTTACCGTTTGTAATATTCCAGTCTGCAGAAGCCACTGGCCAGCCTCCAACTGTCTGCAAGACCTCAAGCAGAGGCAATGAGTCGTGTTGCTCTATGATACCTGTGAATGGGAAAGGAAAGGAAAGCAACAGGAAAGGGAAAAAAAATGAATGAGAATAGGGATCCTAGCACAGTCATACCTCCGGTTACAGACGCTTGAAGTTGCCTTTTTTTGGGTTACGGATGCGCCGAAACCTGAAAGTACCAAAATGGGTTTCGGCAGTCACACATGCGCAGAAGCACTAAATCGTGCTTTGTGCAAGGACAGAAGTGCCGAATCACAACCTGCACAGATGCGGTGCTGCAGGTTGCGAACACTGTGGGTTGAGAACATGCCTCCTGCATGGATCACATTTGCAACTGAAGCATCCACTGTACCAAGGAATTGGAAGATCAAGCTCAGTGTTACCTACACTGACTGGCAGAGGCACTACAGGGTTTCGGACAAGGGAGATTCGGAGCTGCAGCTGGAAATGCTGTGGTTTGACCCTGGGAGCGTCTATATGCAGAGCTCCAGCCACAGAGCTATGGCAGATCCGTGAAGATAAAGGAAGCTACGTCATACTGACTCAGAGCTCAGTATTATCTCCTTAGGTTTGCAGTGGCTGTCCAGGACCTCAGACAGCTCCTTCCCGAACCTGGCTGAATATGCTTAATATGCCTGGAGGTTCCTCTCTCTCCTCTTTCCCATGCAGGCACATCAGCCTCCAGCGCAAGCTGCATCCCAACACTTGCAGCATGTAGCATGTCACCAACCAACATTGGAGACAATAGAAATGAGTGCATCTAAAACAGGTATCTGAAAGAAGAAATGACTATAGGAAGCTACCATACACGGTCTGACTATTGGGTCCAAACCTGGGTCCTTCTGCATGCAAAGCAGATGCTCTGTCACTGAGATTCCCTTCTCCTAACCAATAAAATATGCAATGCATTATTTCTTTAGCTACATTGTAAACCATATATAGGTAAAGGCAAAGGGACCCCTGACCGTTAGGTCCAGTCGTGGCCGACTCTGGGGTTGTGGCGCCCATCTCGCTTTACTGGCCAACGGAGCCGGCGTACAGCTTCCAGGTCATGTGGCCAGCATGACTAAGCCGCTTCTGGCGAACCAGAGTAGCGCATGGAAATGTCGTTTACCTTCTCGCCGGAGTGATACCTATTTATCTACTTGCACTCTGACATGCTTTCGAACTGCTAGGTTGGCAGGAGCAGGGACTGAGCAACGGGAGCTCACCCCGTCGTGGGGAGTCGAACTGCCGACCTTCTGATGGGCAAGCCCTAGGCTCTGTGGTTTTGATCACAGCGCCACCCTACTCCATTCACTAAAAGTGGCCGCTAGTGAAAACAGCTTGATAAATAGGGCAAATGGGTGAATAAAGAGGAGGAGGAGACTCACTTTCATTCATACAGGATCTATAAAGCATTTTCGCCTTTTGGAAGGCTTCCCGATCTTCCTGCTCTGGTGTCTCTAGCACACCTGGAAGAAGAAAAGGCTCATGATAGCTTAATGACCTGCAATCTGTTCTCTCTGTTTGGGTGCAGGTGAGGTCATGGCTGCAACAGATGATAAAGCACTTGTGGTTTCGGCCTCCACTGTCTCTGAATAGCAATTGCTGGTTGGGCCACTGTGAGAAGAGAATGTTGGATTAGAACCATGGTTCCCAGCATGGGACAATTTGATTTTTAAGGAGGGGGCAATTTGAGAATGAGTTATTAACAATGTATGACTTTTTAGGCTTCCTCCATGTGAACAGGAGTTCACTTTTTGAATAATAATAATTATATGTCATCGGGGGTGGGGACGACAGGATTTTAGAGATGCTTAGGTGGGACATGGCCAAAAAAAGGTTGGGAACCACTGGATTAGAAGGACCTTTGGTCTGATCCAGCAAGTTATTCTTATGCTCTTAATGCTGGAAACATGGATTTGCTAACCTGTTGGCTGAAATCACTGAGAACTGGGCCTATTCTTCCTGGCTGAAATCACCAGTTGCTGGGTTTTTGCTTGCACTTTCTATGGGCTGAAGTTGCAGAGACCAAAACAAGCTATACTGGGAGCTGTTTACAGCCACCTGTTGGTTGAAATACAACTTAATAGTGAACAAGGCACTCAAGTTCTCTACCGCCATCTGCCGGAGCATTTTCTGTTGCGACGCTCTCCAAGGTTTTGCATCTTTGTGCAACTTGCAGAGGACACCACCTCTTTGACAGTATTGTTGAATTAACCATGCATAATGCCAATGAACAGAGACTTCCCATTGGCATATCCAGACCTTGGATGGAGGTGGCTAACAATCTAACTGGTATTTTCTTTGGGGGGGAGGTATTTAGAACGTCATAATCTGTGGACTACGCAGAATTGGACAAGATGACAGGAAGGATTCGAAACCTGCAGGACCAGAGATTCACAGAAGATTGGAAGAAATATACGAACTATTTGAAGAGCAACTGTAATCAACAAATTATGCTACTAGGACTACAAGAAGTTTTGTAAGGAGGAATATATGAAATATTACAAAGAAGAGAAAGAAGAGAGATATTAGTTATGATATTTAAGTGTAATAGTGGAAGTAAGAAATGTAAACTAAGTGAAAAAGATTGGAAAATTTTCAGATGTGATTGATGGCAGTCAGAAAAATTGTATAAGACATAAAAGTATGTTTAATAAGTGTTGAAAATGATATGTTAAAAAACTTACACACACACGCACACACACACACACACACACACACACACACACACATATATATATATATATATGTAGGTTTTGGTGTCTTCGGGTGTCTTCCCGTGTAAGAGTTGGGGTGTCTAGGCGACGTTTCGACGAGGTCTCACTCGTCATCGTCATGAAGATGACGAGTGAGACCTCGTCGAAACGTCGCCTAGACACCCCAACTCTTACACGGGAAGACACCCGAAGACACCAAAACCTACATTCCTGTACCCGTGAAAATCTACGAAAGCATATATATATATATATATATATATATATATATATATATATATATATATATATATATATATGAACGTCATAATCTGAGTCCATGACTGCAGCATACTTAGCTGGTGCACAGATCTAGCACTGAGTAGGGAAGTAGACAGGTAATGGGAAAGTACAGAAAAGAGATCCTCACCTTTGAGAATAATCTCCAGTTCATCCCTCAGGGTGTCAAAGATGTTGTATCTGGAACTGGTCTCTGGGATGACATGACGACTGAGCCAGCCTCCACAGGCATACTGGTAAAAATTCTGGCAAGGTTCTGCCGTGGGGTCCATGTTCTGAATTATTCTGGCTGCTGCATGTCATGAAAACATAAAAGTGTCCATTACTGGGGAATCAGAATGCTTTCAAGTACTCTTGTGGTGCCCAATAATTGAGCCCATTCCCAGCTGTTGTTTGCAAGTTTGTACTTAGAGGCAGCACATCCCCCTAGAGCAGTGATGGCCAAATTTGGCCCTCCAGCTGTTTTGTGACTACAACTCCCATCATCCCTAGCTAACAGGACCAGTGGTCAGGGATGATGGGAACTGTAGTCCCAAAACAGCTGGAGGGCCAAGTTTGGCCATCACTGCCCTAGAGCTTGAATTTCCCCTAGAGCTTTTTTTGTGTTTGTGATTTGTTGATTTTAAAATTAAGGATGCATGTGGGCTGACAAAGTGAGGAGCAATTCTTCTTGATATTTGAGAATATATTATAGCTAAGTAGAAGTCTGGCAGGGATCGAAGAAGAGCAGCTGATGGGAAGTAAAGAAGAAAATAGGGGGGGAAATTAAGATTGAAAAGCTAAAATATTTTGAAATGAAATTAAGGGTGGGAAGTGAAACATCAAGGGAGCGGGATGGGAAGGATGTATTAAATTGGAATTAATTTGATGTTAATTCGTTAAAAAAATGAAAAGCAACAAAAATTAATTGGAAAGAAAGAAAGAAAGAAAGAAAGAAAGAAAGAAAGAAGAAGAAAGAATTCACCTAGAGCTGGAATTGTTCTGGCAGACAACACTACACACTTGGTAACTGTTTGCAAAAATAATTAAATAATGCTTGTAATTAAGTAGCTCCTCCCATGCTAATGCAAGCCCCTTGAACTGGGACTGGAAACAAAATGGCAACCAGTGTGTTTTAGAACATGGGATATAGAGGGGTGTATCTAGAACCCAGCCTACTGTATAAACATAACATTAGTTGCTTTACATTAGTGGTTCTTCCCAGTTTTGCCTCTAGCCCTACCCACCATTAGCATGTGCCCCCCTGAAGGTTGCCCAGAAGGTCATGTGGCCCTCAGACTGAAAAAGTCCACCACTCCTATTGTATCTAATAAACATCAAAATGAGGACAGAGCCAAAATTTATTCAGAAAAATATTCTGATTAAGTTACCTGATCATTTGCCTTTTCTGGGCTCCCCCTAACCCAGGGTTATGTGGAACATTTTTGGCCCAAGGGGACAGATCATTATCTCTCCCACCACCACGGCACAACTTTGACAAGTGGGTGGAGTCAGCCTTGTTGGCATCTGTCTGTTTTGAGATACAATAAAGTGCACCTCTGGGGGTGAAGTCAGACGGCTGCATTAGCAGCACCAATGTAACCTCCCCAGGGCACAAACCTTGGCAGTGTGTAAGGAGGTCTTGGGCTGCCCAGATGACAAGACCCCACCCCTTTTGGTCTTGTCAATGTGGTCCAAAGGAAAGCAAAGCAATACTTGTGGCACCAGCTTGGCTGAAGGAGTTGCCGGAAGGAGGCGTACAAGGTACCATCCAACTGTCTTAGGGACTCCAAGCAGGGCCAACAATCATTTGACATCATGTTGACAGCTAGTGGCTCAAAAGTGGGAGGTACTGTCAAAGTTGGTTGGTGGGCAGAGTTGGGAGACACCTGCTTTTTCAGTATGTTCCTTGCAGAGAACACAATAGTGGAGCACTACCCATAGCTGATGAGTGGAGGGTTCAATCCTGCTGACTTCATTGGTCTGCTATGCCTGCACATTCCCTGTAGTGGACCTCAGCAGGCAAAAAAAGAATGATTCAGGAAAGAATGTCATTTTTACCTGCTGTTACACACCCACGGGTGGTACAGACATTCTGTGGACTGGCGCCATTCTGTAAATCTGTGGATATAAGAAAAGCACATAAAAGACAGACCATTCACAAGGATTGTACAAAAAACCCCACATGCCAACAAACCTCTCCATACCTGAAATTTCCAGTAACTCGTATTCAGAGACATACTGCCTCTGACAGTGGAGGCAGGACATAGCCATTGTGGCTAGATACCATTGACATGGGACACAGGTGGCGCTGTGGGTTAAACCACAGAGCCTAGGACTTGCCAATCAGAAGGTTGGCGGTTTGAATCCCTGCAATGGGGTGAGCTCCTGTTGCTCAGTCCCTGCTCCTGCCAATCTAGCAGTTCGAAAGCACGTCAAAGTGTGAGTAGATAAATAGGTACCGCTCCGGTGGGAAGGTAAACGGCGTTTCCGTGCGCTGCTCTGGTTCGCCAGAAGTGGCTTAGTCATGCTGGCCACATGACTTGGAAGCTGTATGCCTGCTCCCTCGGCCAATAAAGCGAGATGAGCGCTGCAACCCCTGAGTCAGCCACGACTGGACCTAATGGTCAGGGGTCCCTTTACCTTTACCATTGACAGAAATTCCTGGAAAAGAGGCTAGTTTTCCAGGTTAGTGGTCATCACTATATCCCGTGGGATCGAATATGTGCTGCATGAAGAAGTATTTTCTTTCATCCTGAATCTTTGAACATTCAGCTTCATTGCATGGCCCTGAGTTCTAGTGTTATGAGGGAGAAAAACTATCCTCTGTCCACCTGCTCAACGCCATACATAATTCTATACACCTCTATCATGTCTCCTGTTCTACATGAGAAGAGCCCTTCTGGATCAGGCACACCACCCTGCTCTCACAGTGGCCAACCAGTTGCCCATGATGGGAAGCCCACAAGCAGGACTTGAGCACAACAGCACTCTCCCCACTTGTGATTCCCAGCAACTGCTCTTCAGAATTCCACCAAAAGGTTATTGACATCTCCATAGATTATTCTGGCAGTGTGTCAATGGTGTATCCCAGGAGCTTCATCACTGACGGCTCCAGCGTTTGGAGGGGATCTTAGACAGGACATTGTCAGCGGGACCTCTTATCCTAGTAAGGATGAACAGATATTCAGCCTTTAGGTTCAGAGCCAGTGTGCTCATGATATTGTCAATGGACCATGATGTTCAGAGTCCCATACAACTCTACTCTTTGTTCTTTTGTGGGTGCCCTTCCAGATGCTACATATAGCTGCTGGGTGAGGCCAGATCAGGGTGCCAACTTGAATAAAACGTTGGGGAGGGGCAGGTAAGTGCTGCATAATCGATCACAAGATGAGATGCACACACACACCATTTGAATGGCAATGCCCATCAACTTTGGGGGTAGCAGCCTCCTCAAAAAATTTTTGGGGGGTGGGCAAAGGGATCTCAGTCCCTAGGAGTTGGCGCCTATGGGCAATGGATGTGACTCTTGCCTATGTGGAGTAAGACACCCACCCCTACCCCCAGTCTCTCCATCTTCCTTGCAGGTAACCATGAGGCATCGTCACAAATTCAGGGCACATTCCAACCATGAAAAAGCACCAAAGGATGATGTTGCCTTTGAGAGGGAATGAAGCCTGGGGAAATGCCCTGCAGTCCAAATAGAGGAGTTGGAGGGCAGTATTTGGGCCACAGGTCTGAGGTTCCCCTCCTTTAGAGCCAAGTTTGTGGGCATCTTTGTATCTTCAGACTCAGACCTTGAGAAATGTGCGCCACGCCTGGACATCTTGCAATGCCTCCTCTCAAGCCAGCTCAACCACGTTCTTTCCCCAGCAAACATAACACAGCTTCTTAGGATTCCCACCCTCCTGCTCTCCTCACTCAATATATATTGAGTTGACTTGGAGAAGGCTCAGAAAAGGACCACCAAAATTATCAAAGGGATGGATCGACTCCCCTATGAGAAAAGGCTGCAGCATTTGGTTTAGAACAGTGTTTTCCCAAACTTGGCTCTCCAGCTGTTTTCGGACTACAGTTCCCATCGTTCCTGACCACGGGGGGCGATGGGAGTTGTAGTCCAAAAAACAGCTGGAGAGCCAAGTTTGGGAAACACTGGCTTGGAGAAAAGAGTAAAAAGAGACACGATAGAAGTTTATAAGATTATGCCTGGCATGGAGAAAGCGCATAGAGGAATGGTTTTCTCCCTCCCTCATAACACTAGAACTCATGGGCATCCAAGGAGGCTGAATGTTTGAGGATTCGGGACAGATGAAAAGAAAGCACTTCCTCACACAATTAAAGTATGGAACTCACTCCTCCCCAACTTGGATGGCTTTACAAGAAGATTAGACAAATTCGTGGAGGAGAGGGATATCAATAGCTATTAGCCAGGATGGCTATGCTCTGCCTCCACACTTGGAGGGCCATGCTTCCAAATACCAGATTCTGGAGCCACAGAAGAGGATTCTGTGCTTGAATCCTGATTGCAGGTTTCCCATGGGCATGTGACTGGGCACTGTGAGAACAGGATGCTGGGCTAGATAGGTCATTTGCCTGACCCAGCAGGGCTTTTCTTCTGTGAGTGTGTCTATATGTGGGGGGGGGGACGCGCTTATGTGTGTGTGTCTGTGGGGGGGGTCCTACTACTTTTACTGAATCTGTCAAAAGAGCACCCCTTCTGAGAGCTTATTTCACAGTGATTTATCCTGACCTAACCCTCCTGTCACCCTAATACCTTTCTAAGACAGGAACAAAGCCAAGATTTATTTGACATAAGGGGGGCAATGGCCACCTACTTGGAAGGCTGTAAATCGGTGCTATCTTGCGCCAAAGATTGTGGGTGCCTGCAATGAAGGGCTTCAGCTTTGCCCGTCGACTTTCTGGGGGCACAATCCACAAGTACATTATTGTGGGTGCTGAAGCACCAATAGCCGGAGTGGAAGAAGGGGTGTGTGGTGGGTGCAGTCCGCTCCAGGCGTCACCATTGAGGGGGGTGACAAAATGCCAGGAGGCACTCACTGCGGGGCCTCCTGGGAGAGATGTGATGGCTTGGGCGTGGGCAGGCTCCTCGCTGCCCAAACGGCCTGCCCGCTGCCTCCCCCCCAGCTGTAGGGTGGCTGAGTGGGAGGAGGCAGGCAGACTCCGGAGGCCCCATAGTGCGCCCAGCCCCTATGGGCGGCTAGCCCCGCCCCTGGGCACCCCGCTCCAGGTGCCTGACTGGCTTCTTCTGCCACTGCCCATAGCACCCTGAAGTTGGCTCCAGTGGCTATAAAAGAGGATTGGACAAATTCCTGGAAAGAAAGCCCATTGTGGCTGTGCTCTGCCTCCACTGTCGTAGGCCATAAAGGTAAAGGGACCCCTGACCATTAGGTCCAGTCGTGAACGACTCTGGGGTTGTGGCGCTCATCTCGCTATATTGGCTGAGGGCG